>NC_059200.1:24804623-25113373 GCF_020615455.1 Coregonus clupeaformis
CTTCCCACAGTTGTGTCAAGTTGGCTGGATGTCCTTTGGGTGGTGGAGTATTCTTGATACACACGGGAAACTGTTGAGCGTGAAAAACCCAGCAGTTTTTAAGTTCTTGACACAAACCGGTGCGCCTGGCACCTACAGTGGGGAAAAAAAGTATTTAGTCAGCCACCAATTGTGCAAGTTCTCCCACTTAAAAAGATGAGAGAGGCCTGTAATTTTCATCATAGGTACATGTCAACTATGACAGACAAAACGAGAAAAAAAAATCCAGAAAATCTCATTGTAGGATTATTAATGAATTTATTTGCAAATTATGGTGGAAAATAAGTATTTGTTCAATAACAAAAGTTTCTCAATACTTATATACCCTTTGTTGGCAATGACACAGGTCAAACGTTTTCTGTAAGTCTTCACAAGGTTTTCACACACTGTTGCTGGTATTTTGGCCCATTCCTCCATGCAGATCTCCTCTAGAGCAGTGATGTTTTGGGGCTGTCGCTGGGCAACACGGACTTTCAACTCCCTCCAAAGATTTTCTATGGGGTTGAGATCTGGAGACTGGCTAGGCCACTCCAGGACCTTGAAATGCTTCTTACGAAGCCACTCCTTCGTTGCCCGGGCGGTGTGTTTGGGATCATTGTCATGCTGAAAGACCCAGCCACGTTTCATCTTCAATGCCCTTGCTGATGGAAGGAGGTTTTCACTCAAAATCTCACGATACATGGCCCCATTCATTCTTTCCTTTACACAGATCAGTCGTCCTGGTCCCTTTGCAGAAAAACAGCCCCAAAGCATGATGTTTCCACCCCCATGCTTCACAGTAGGTATGGTGTTCTTTGGATGCAACTCAGCATTCTTTGTCCTCCAAACACGACGAGTTGAGTTTTTACCAAAAAGTTCTATTTTGGTTTCATCTGACCATATGACATTCTCCCAATCCTCTTCTGGATCATCCAAATGCACTCTAGCAAACTTCAGACGGGCCTGGACATGTACTGGCTTAAGCAGGGGGACACGTCTGGCACTGCAGGATTTGAGTCCCTGGCGGCGTAGTGTGTTACTGATGGTAGTCTTTGTTACTTTGGTCCCAGCTCTCTGCAGGTCATTCACTAGGTCCCCCCGTGTGGTTCTGGGATTTTTGCTCACCATTCTTGTGATCATTTTGACCCCACGGGGTGAGATCTTGCGTGGAGCCCCAGATCGAGGGAGATTATCAGTGGTCTTGTATGTCTTCCATTTTCCTAATATTTGCTCCCACAGTTGATTTCTTCAAACCAAGCTGCTTACCTATTGCAGATTCAGTCTTCCCAGCCTGGTGCAGGTCTACAATTTTGTTTCTGGTGTCCTTTGACAGCTCTTTGGTCTTGGCCATAGTGGAGTTTGGAGTGTGACTGTTTGAGGTTGTGGACAGGTGTCTTTTATACTGATAACAAGTTCAAACAGGTGCCATTAATACAGGTAACGAGTGGAGGACAGAGGAGCCTCTTAAAGAAGAAGTTACAGGTCTGTGAGAGCCAGAAATCTTGCTTGTTTGTAGGTGACCAAATACTTATTTTCCACCATAATTTGCAAATAAATTCATTAAAAATCCTACAATGTGATTTTCTGGATTTTTTTTCTCAATTTGTCTGTCATAGTTGACGTGTACCTATGATGAAAATTACAGGCCTCTCTCATCTTTTTAAGTGGGAGAACTTGCACAATTGGTGGCTGACTAAATACTTTTTTTCCCCACTGTACTACCATACCCCGTTCAAAGGCACTTAAATATTTTGTCTTTGTCACGTCCCCTCCCTCTCCGGCGCTCAACGTCACCGGTCTACTAACCACCGGTCCTGGCAACCCATCTTTACGCACACCTGTGTCTCATCATCAGTCACACCTGGACTTCATTACTCCCTTGATTACTTACCCTTTATATAGCTCTTTTGTTATCAGTCATCAGGTAGTATTGTTTATGTTTCTATGTCAGACGCTTCTCTTGTTTTGAATCGCTCCATTTTCGTTATTATTAAACTCACTAATTGCACCTGTTTCCTGACTCCCTGCGTCTATGTTACAGTCTTGCCCATTCACCCTCTGAATGGCACACATACACAATCCATGTCCAAATTGTCTCAAGGCTTCTTAGCAATCCTTCCTTTTTTTTTTTTTTTTTTTTTTTTTTTAGTCATTTAGCAGACGCTCTTATCCAGAGCGACTTACAGTTAGTGAATACATCTTTTTTTTTTATACTGGCCCCCCGTGGGAATATATATATATATATATATCCTTAACCTGTCTCCTTCTCTTCATCTACACTGATTGACATCAGTAAGGGATCATAGCTTTCACCTGGATTCACCTGGTCAGTCTATGTCATGGAAAGAGACGGTTGTTCTTAATGTTTTGTATACTCAGTGTATTACGCCATTGTTGTGTTTTGGTCCAGGCCTCTTGACAAAAGTACAATATTTTCTTTAGGAATGTAGTGAAGTAAATGTAAAAGTTGTCAAAAACAAAAATAGTAAAGTAAAGTACAGATACCAAATAAAACTACTTAAGTAGTACTTGAAAGTAGTTTTTACTTAAGTAATTTACACCACTGGTTCCTGACCACTCACTGCTAGGAGGAGAAGGCAGCAGGAGAGTGGAGTCTGGAGATCCTAGAAACTCCCTCTCAATAGAGGGACAATAGTGAACCAGGTCTGCCATGCTATACTTCTACTACCATTCAATACCACAAGAAGTACACCAGATATCAAATACTGCAATTCATGAGTAGAGCCCTGTGTTATTTCCTGATCATGTGACTGGGCCAGGAAAAACTCAGGGCCCTAGTTGATCCTGGTCAGGTCATGTGATCAGGAAAAACGATAGTTTGTTTCCTCTCTCTTTGTCCACAGGGAAATTGAAAGAGTGTTCTCCAGTGCTTTATGCCACCTCAGAGAACACATACTCCCTGCGGCGTGAGCAAGCCCACTCGGCAGAGCTGCCAACTGATGGTGGTGACCTCACTGAGGAATACAGAGGTGAGTCACTTTACCCGCTGTCACAGAACAACTCTGGTACAAGACAACACACAATTATCACACCCTTTTATAGCCAAGCCAACGGAATCCAACTACTAATTGTAGCCTGTATCATAGTTCTATGTGTTTAAGGAGTAGCTTTCCAAATCCTCACGCTGCAACCTCTCTTTTGTAGTCCTATTTTCTTATCCATATCTCACAATATACCGTGCGGCTCTGCAGCTTTGAAATCTGTAGGACGCACAGTTAACACATACATTTAGTATGTGTCCCATGTGGAGACAATCCTAGTGATGCACCAAGCAACATCCTCCAACCAACCAACAAGGCATGTGCTTTTTCTCTTATTGGATGTGTGTGTCTGCATGCCTGGCAGGGTTCTGGGGTGACAGGCGCCGCTGTAAGATGTGCTTCTCTTCCTGTGAGAGCTGCATGGGCATCCGCAGTGACAGTGCACTACACTCTTAGAAAAAAGGGTTCCAAAAAGGTTATTCGGCTGTCCCCAAGGGAGAACCCTTTTTGGTTCCAGGTATAACTATTTTTGGTTCCATGTAGAACCCTCTGTGTAAAGGGTTTTACATGGAACTCAAAGGGGTTCTACCTGGAACCAAAATGGGTTCTTCAAATGGTTATACTACGGGGACAGCTGAAGAACCCTTTTAGGTTCTAGATAGCAAAAAAGATTCTAAGAGTGTACCTGTCGCTCTGAACACCATCTGACCGTGGGAACCAATGGCTGCGCGGCCAGCTGTGGCAACAACTACTACTTGGACCACGGTATGTCCCGGGATGCATTCCAAATGACACCCCATTGCCTAAGTAGTGCACTACTTTTGGCTAGAGTCTCAAAGAGTTCTGGTCCAAAATAGTGCACTGTATATGGAATAGGAGGCAATTTCAGACTTGCCCCCTATGTTGTGATGCTGAGAGATGATGACAGGTCTCCTCCCACCAGTAGTGTAGGGAGGCCAGTATATCGCCATTGTATGTCCCTGTTGTGGTCCCATTTTGGGATCCTGGTGACTTGGGAGGGGTAGAGAATAATGTGTAGGCTGTTTTTTTAAGGATATTATGCTGTACTGTTGTAAAAAACAAGATGATGTCTACTGAATATGTGCTTAATGAACAATGCATTTATTTCAACTGGAGTGGACTTATATTTAGCAGGTATGAACGCTTCTATTGTTGTGTTTTCCCCACAGATATGAATGTGTGCAGGAAGTGTAGTGGAAACTGCTTTAGATGCAACTCTGCGAACAAATGCACGGAATGCAAACCAGGCACAATGTGAACCAATCCTTCTGATGACGCCAGAATTACCAACACATGCATTTCTACTCCGTACACAGTGATTCTCCATCTCAGCCACAGAGAATACTAATTCACACACTCACGGAGATTCTAAATTTATCGCGAACAAAGCAAACTCCTATCTTTGTCATATTTTGGAGTGTGTGCTCTGGGTCGGAACACTGAGCCTAGATAATGGTTGCTTTCTCTAGCTCCCTCTTTCTCTGTCTCTCTCTTCTCGTCTGTCTGTCTCTCACTCTATCTCAATTTTTCTCTCTCTTTCTTTCTTTCTCTCTCTATTCTCTGTCTATCTGTCTCTCTCTGCATCTCCTCTCTCTCAATCCCCCTCTCTCTCTCTCTCTCTCTCTCTCACTCTCTCTCTCTCGATCCCGCTGAAATAAAATTGTATTGGTCGCATACACATATTTAGCAGATGTTATTGCGGGTGTAGCGAAATGATTGTGTTCCTAGCTCCAACAGTGCAGTAATATCTAACAATTCACAACAATACACACAGATATAAAAGTAAAATAATAGAATTAAGAAATATATCATATTAGGACGAACAATGTCGGAGTCCGGAGTATAAATACAGTACATACACAGTACCAGTCCAAAGTTTTGACACACCTACTCAGTCAAGGGTTTTTCTTTATTTTGACTATTTTCTACATTGTAGAATAATAGTGAAGACATCAAAACTAAGAAATAACACATATGGAATCATGTAGTCACCAAATCAATCAATCAATCAATTTTATTTTATATAGCCCTTCTTACATCAGCTAATATCTCGAAGTGCTGTACAGAAACCCAGCCTAAAACCCCAAACAGCTAGTAATGCAGGTGTAGAAGCACGAAAAGGTGTTAAACAAATCAAAACACATTTTACATTTGAGATTCTTCACAGTAGCCGTGTAGCTCAGTTGGTAGAGCATGGCACTTGCAACGCCAGGGTTGTGGGTTCGATTCCCACGGGGGGCCAGTATGAAAATGTATGCACTAACTGTAAGTCGCTCTGAATAAGAGTGTCTGCTAAATGACTAAAATGTAGCCACCCTTTGCCTTGATGACAGCTTTGCATTCTCTCAATCAGCTTCATGAGGTAGTCACCTGGAATGCATTTCAATTAACAGGTGTGCCTTGTTAATTTGTGGAATTTCTTTCCTACTTAATGCGTTTGAGCCAATCAGTTGTGTTGTGACAAGGTAGGGGGGGGGGTATACAGAAGATAGCCCTATTTGGAAAAAGACCAAGTCCATATTATGGCAAGAACAGCTCAAATAAGCAAAGAGAAATGACAGTCCATCATTACTTTAAGATATGAAGGTCAGTCAATACGGAACATTTCAAGAACTTTGAAGGTTTCTTCAAGTGCAGTCGCAAAAACCATCAAGCGCTATGATGAAACTGGCTCTCATGAGGACCGCCACAGGAAAGGAAGACCCAGTGCCACCTCTGCTGCAGAGTATAAGTTCATTAGAGTTACCAGCCTCAGAAATTGCAGCCCAAATAAATGCTTCACAGAGTTCAAGTAACAGACACATCTCAACATCAACTGTTCAGAGGAGACTGTGTGAATCAGGCCTTCATGGTCGAATTGCTGCAAAGAAACCACTACTAAAGGACACCAATAAGAAGAAGAGACTTGCTTGGGCCAAGAAACATGATAAATGGACATTAGACCGGTGGAAATCTGCCCTTTTGTCTGATGAGTCCAAATTTGAGATTTTTGGTTCCAACCGCCGTGTCTTTGTGAGACACAGAGTAGGTGAACGGATGATCTCCGCATGTGTGGTTCCCACCGTGAAACATGGAGGAGGAGGTGTGATGGTGTGGGGGTGCTTTGCTGGTGACACTGTCAGTGATTTATTTAGAACTCAAGGCACACTTAACCAGCATGACTACCACAGCATTCTGCAGCGATACGACATCCCATCTGGTTTGCGCTTAGTGGGACTATCATTTGTTTTTCAACAGGACAATGACCCAACACACCTCCAGGCTGTGTAAGGGCTATTTGACCAAGAAGGAGAGTGATGGAGTGCTGCATCAGATGACCTGGCCTCCACAATCCCCCGACCTCAACCCAATTGAGATGGTTTGGGATGAGTCAGACCGCAGAGTGAAGGAAAAGCAGCCAACAACTGCTCAGCATATGTGGGAACTCCTTCAAGACTGTTGGAAAAGCATTCCAGGTTAAACTGGTTAAGAGAATGCCAAAAGTGTGCAAAGCTGTCATCAAGGCAAAGGATGGCTACTTTGAAGAATCTAAAATATAACATATATTTTGATGGTTTAACACTTTTTTGGTTACTTCCATATGTGTTATTTAATAGTTTTGATGTCTTAACTATTCTATAGTAAATAGTAAAAATAGAGAAAAACCCTTGAATGAGTAGGTGTGTCCAAACTTTTGACTGGTACTGTATATATATATATATATATATATGGGATGTGTAGACATTATGGACAGTAAGTAGATAGAATATTTAGTATGTCTGTAGAATACGTAGGATAGAATAGTATAATATACAGCAATAGTTGAATAGGATGGCATTGACTAGAATACAGTATATACATATGAAATGAGTAAAACAGTATGTAAACATTATTAAAGTGACCAGTGTTCCATTATTAAAGTGACCAGTGATTCCATGTCTATGTACATAGGGAAGCAGCCTCTAAGGTGCAGGGTTGAGTAGCCGGGTGGTAGCCAGCGTGTGACAGTGACTAAGTTTAGGGAAGGGTACTGGGTGGAAGCCGGCAAGTGATGGCTATTTAACAGTCTGATGGCCTTGAGATAGAAGCTGTTTTTCAGTCTCTCGGTCCCAGCTTTGATGCACCTGTACTGACCTCGCCTTCTGGATGATAGGGCGGTGAACAGGCTGTGGCTCAGGTGGTTGATGTCCTTGATGATCTTCTTGGCCTTCCTGTGACACCGGGTGCTGTAGGTGTCCTGGAGAGCAGTTAGTGTGCCCCTGGTGATGCGTTGGGCAGATCGCACCACCCTCCGGAGAGCCCTGTGGTTGCGGCCGGTGCAGTTGCCGTACCAGGCGGTGAGACAGCCCGACAGGATGCTCTCAATGGTGCATCTGTAAAAGTTTGTGAGGGTCTTAGAGACCAAGCCTAATTTATTCAGCCTCCTGAGGTTGAAGAGGAGCTGTTACGCCTTCACCACACTGTCTGTGTGGGTGGACCATTTCAGATTGTCAGTGATGTGTACGCCGAGGAACTTGAAGCTTTTCACCTTCTCCACTGCGGCCCCATCGATTTGGATGGGGGCATGCTCCCTCTGCTGTCTCCTGAAGTCCATGATCAGTTCCTTTGTTTTGTTGACGTTGAGGGAGATGTTATTTTCCTGGCACCACTCTGCCAGGGCCCTCACCTCCTCCCTGTAGGCTGTCTCGTCATTGTTGGTAATCAGGCCTAGTGCTGTTGTGTCATCTGCAAACTTGATGATTGAGTTGGAGGCGTGCGTGGCCACACAGTCGTGGGTGAACAGGGAGTACAGTAGGGGTCTGAGCATGCACCCTTGTGGGGCCCCTGTGTTGAGGATCAGCATAGTGGAGGTGTTGTCTCCTACCTTCACCACCTGGTGGCAGCCCACCAGGAGGCTGAGCTGTAGTCAATGAACAGCATTCTTACATAGGTATTCCGCTTGTCCAGATGGGATAGGGCAGTGTGCAGTGCGATGGCGATTGCATCATCTGTGGATCTATTGGGGCGGTATGCAAATATAAGTGGGTCTAAGGTGTCAGGTAAGGTGGAGGTGATATGATCCTTAACCAGCCTCTCAAAGCACCTCATGATGACAGAAGTGAGTGCTACTGGGCGATAGTCATTTAGTTCAGTTACCTTTGCTTTCTTGGGTACAGGAACAATGGTGGACATCTTGAAGCTTGTGGGGACAGCAGACTGGGATAGGGAGAGATTGAATATGTCCGTGAACACTCCAGCCAGCTGGTCTGCACATACTCTGAGGATGCGGCTAGGGATGCCATCTGGGCTGGCAGCCTTGCGAGGGTTAACACGCTTAAATGTCTTACTCACATCGGCCACGGAGAGCAAGAACCCACAGTCCTCGGGAGAGGGCCACGTCGGTGGCACTGTGTTATCCTCAAAACAGGCGAAGAAGGTGTTTAGCTTGTCCGGGAGCAAGACATGGCTGGTTTTCCCTTTGTGTACATGTACAAACTAAACTCAAAGACAGACCATATAAACAATATAATTGGATTATACTAAACTAAACAGGACCCTAGCAAGCCATATAATAACATACAATACTAATCATGGAGGTATCAGCAGCAGCACCATCTACCTGCTGTGATAATGTGTCATGAGAGGGAAATGGTATGTTTCCTCTGAAGGTACTGTAGTTATAAAGGTAGTTTAGAAGGTAGTTATAAAGGTAGTTATGAAGGTAGTTATAAAGGTAGTTATAATCACTTAGATTTAGTGCAAGTGATACAGTGCACATATTTTCTCCAGGTGTTTAGATTGGTTACAGTACAGTTTGTGTGTGTGTGTGTGTGTCTGTGTCTGTGTGTGCAGGTGTCACTGCTTGCGTGCGAGCGTGTGTGTGTCTCCATGTGTGTTTGCCTGTGTGTGTGTGTGTGTGTTATCCCAGGTGCAGGCATTGAGGCGTGTAACCAGTGTGTTGATGGTTACCTGATGGAGGAGTGGAGGTGTGTGTCCTCCTGCAGCGCCATTGGAGAGCAGCCCACAAAAAACTAGTGATGGACCCAGGATACAGTGCGTTTTTCGGATTCTGAGAGTATTCAGACCCCTTGATTTCTCCCACATTTTGTTACATTACAGCCTTGTTCTAAAATTGATTTAAATTATTTTTTTCCCTCATCAATCTACACATAATACCCCATGACAAAGTGAAAACAGGTTTTTAGAAATAGTTGCAAATGTATAAAAAATTAAAAACATAAATACCTTACTTACATAAGTATTCAGACCCTTTGCTATGAGACTCGAAATTGAGCTCAGGTGCATCCTGTTTCCAATGATCATCCTTGAGATGTTTCATACGACTTGATTGGAGTCCACCTGTGGTAAATTCAATTGATTGGACATGATTTGGAAAGACACACTCCTGTCTATATAAGGTCCCACAGTTGACAGTGGAACCACCAAGACTCTTCCTAGAGCTGGCCGCCCGGCCAAACTGAGCAATCGGTGGAGAAGGGCGTTGGTCAGGGAGGTGACCAAGAACCCGATGGTCACTCTGACATGGCTCCAGAGTTCC
Source organism: Coregonus clupeaformis (assembly GCF_020615455.1). Taxonomy (NCBI): domain Eukaryota; kingdom Metazoa; phylum Chordata; class Actinopteri; order Salmoniformes; family Salmonidae; genus Coregonus; species Coregonus clupeaformis. Next base: position 24,814,182 of record NC_059200.1, read on the forward strand.
TCTGTGGGTATGGGAGAATCTTCCAAAAGGACAACCATCTCTGCAGCACTCCACCAAACAGGCCTTTATGGTAGAGTGGCCAGATGGAAGCCACTCCTCAGTAAAAGGCACATGACATCCTGCTTGGAGTTTGCCAAAAGGCACCTAAAGACTCTCAGACCATGAGAAACAAGATTCTTTGGTCTGATGAAACCAAGATTGAACTCTTTGCCAATTGTCATGTCTGGAGGAAACCTGGCACCATCCCTACGGTGAAGCATGGTGGTGGCAGCATCATGCTATGGGGATGTTTTTCAACAGAGACTGGGACACTAGTCAGGATAGAGGGAAAGATGAACAGAGCAAAGTACAGAGAGATCCTTGATGAAAACCTGCTCGAAAGTGCTCAGGACCTCAGACTGGGGTGAAGGTTCACCTTCCAACAGGACAACGACCCAAATCGCACAGCCAAGACAACGCAGGAGTGGTTTCGGGACAAGTCTCTGAATGTCCTTGAGTGGCCCAGCCAGAGCCAGGACTTGAACCCGATAGAACATCTCTGGAGAGACCTGAAAATAGCTGTGCAGCGATGCTCCCCATCCAACCTGACAGAGCTTGAGAGGATCTGCAGAGAAGAATGCGAGAAACTCCCCAAATACAGGTGTGCCAAGCTTGTAGCATCATACCCAAGAAGACTTGAGGCTGTAACCACTGCCAAAGGTGCTTCAACAAAGTACTGAGTAAAGGGTCTGAATACTTATGTAAATGTATTATTTTATTTGTTTATTTTTTACAAATGTGCAAACATTTCTAAAAATCTGTTTTGCTTTGTCATTATGGGGCATTGTGTGTAGATTGATGAGATTATATTTTTTTACGCCATTCTAGAATAAGGCTGTAACGTCACAAAATGTGGAAAAAGTCAAGGGGTCTGAATACTTTCCGAATGCACTGTATGTAGGAAGTGATGGACCCAGGTTATGTAGAAGGTGATGGACCCAGGATATGTAGAAGGTGATGGACCCAGGATATGTAGAAGGTGATGGACCCAGGATATGTAGGAGGTGATGGACCCAGGATATGTAGGAGGTGATGGGCCCATGATATGTAGGAGGTGATGGACCCAGGATATGTAGAAGGTGATGGACCCAGGATATGTAGGAGGTGATGGACCCAGGATATGTAGAAGGTGATGGACCCAGGATATGTAGGAGGTGATGGACCCAGGATATGTAGGAGGTGATGGGACCATGATATGTAGGAGGTGATGGACCCAGGATATGTAGGAGGTGATGGACCCAGGATATGTAGGAGGTGACGGACCCAGGATATGTAGGAGGTGATGACCCAGGATATGTAGGAGGTGATGGACCCAGGATATGTAGGAGGTGATGGGCCCATGATATGTAGGAGGTGATGGACCCAGGATATGTAGAAGGTGATGGACCCAGGATATGTAGGAGGTGATGGACCCAGGATATGTAGAAGGTGATGGACCCAGGATATGTAGGAGGTGATGGACCCAGGATATGTAGGAGGTGATGGGACCATGATATGTAGGAGGTGATGGACCCAGGATATGTAGGAGGTGATGGACCCAGGATATGTAGGAGGTGACGGACCCAGGATATGTAGGAGGTGATGACCCAGGATATGTAGGAGGTGATGGACCCAGGATATGTAGGAGGTGACGGACCCAGGATATGTAGGAGGTGATGGACCCAGGATATGTAGGAGGTGATGGACCCAGGATATGTAGGAGGTGACGGACCCAGGATATGTAGGAGGTGACGGACCCAGGATATGTAGGAGGTGATGGACCCAGGATATGTAGGAGGTGATGGACCCAGGATATGTAGGAGGTGACGGACCCAGGATATGTAGGAGGTGATGGACCCAGGATATGTAGGAGGTGACGGACCCAGGATATGTAGGAGGTGACGGACCCAGGATATGTAGGAGGTGATGGACCCAGGATATGTAGAAGGTGATGGGCCCATGATATGTAGGAGGTGATGGACCCAGGATATGTAGGAGGTGATGGACCCAGGATATGTAGGAGGTAAGTGATATCTGTCTATAATGCAGGTGTAGGTGGATTGTTTATTATGATGGCTGGCCCCATTCCAAGGAGTGTGTCCGTGTGTCTCAGTGCGTGCGTGTGTGCTTGCATGTGAGTGTACACACGTCTGTCTATTTGTGTATGAGTTTGTGCGAGTGTGTACGTGTGTGTGTGTGTGTTCATGCCTCTGTCTATTTCTGTGTTTATGTGCGTTTGTGTGCATGTGTTTAATCTCAGCCAGTCTGCTGCTACCTCCTCAGGTGTGATGCCAGCTGTCTCACCTGTGTGGGAGTGGGCAGGGGGAACTGCAGCAGCTGTGCTGGTGGAATGTATGTGGTCAGCACAGTCTGTGGAGACGGTCAGTCAATCAATCAATAAATCACTCCCTTTAAACTCACTCATACAACCCAGTTAGTGTCTATTCAGATAGTGAATCATATAGCTACTGTGTAAGTGTTGGTCACACATTATATTATTACTACAAAGTAACTATAACTGTAACTAATATGAAACAAGATCTGGATAGTTTCCGTTCATTACAAATCAAATATAGTTCTATATGCCTCAACTGCAGTTGCCACACACTCACACATACTACACTGACACTCCAACACACACACACACACACACACACTAAATTTGCTCACATACGCACAAAACACACACACACACGCATATTGACGCCACACACACACACACACACACACACACACACACACACACACTTTCACACTCTACACATACTCTTCTGCAACTCTGTTTATTATCTTTCCTGATTGCCTAGTCACTTTAACCCCTACCTACATGTACATATTAACTCAATTACCTCAACTACCTCGTACCCCCTGCACATTGACTTGTTACCGGTACTCCTTGTATCTAGTCTCATTATTGCTATTTTATTGTATTACTATTTATTTATTTTTATTTATTTTTGGCAAACTGTTCTTACTTTTTAACTCTGCATTTTTGGGAAAGGGCTCGTAAGTAAGCATTTCATGGTAAAGTACACAACTGTTGTGTTTGGCGCATGTGACAAATAACATTTGATTTGATTGATTTGATTTGGGTACAGCTGAATACTGAACACATGTTCTATTACAGGGTAATTACATGGAATTAGAGCAATGATAATGTAAACTGTTGCCTTTCAATCAATCAATCAACTATTTATAGAGCCCTTTTTACAACAGCAGTTGTGTCACGCCCTGACTCTGGGGACTCTTATTTGTTAAGTCAGGGTGTGATTTTCTATGTTGTATTTTCTATGTTTTGATCTAGTATGTGTATTTCTATGTTGGCCGGTGTGGTTCCCAATCAGAGGCAGCTGTAGCTCGTTGTCTCTGATTGGGGATCATACTTAGGCAGCCTATTGGCACTAGTGGGTTGTGGGATCTTGTTCCGTGTGAGGTATGTTGTTTGTGTACCGTGGACTTCACGTTTCGTTTAGTTTGTTGTTTTGTCGCTTGTTTATTCGTTCCAAATAAACATGTACGCATATCACGCTGCGCCTTGGTCCGTCTCGTCAATGAACGAACGTGACAGAAGATCCCACCAAACGAGGACCAAGCAGCGTGTCCAGGAGCAGACAGCCTGGACATTGGAGGAGATCCTGGAAGGTAAGGGATCCTGGACATGGGAGGAGATTCAGGCCGGGATGGATCGCCGTTCTTGGGAGTAGACAGTGGAGGCCCGGTATAGAGAGGAGCAGCGGCAACGCAGAAGGCGCCGGCCGAGGAAGAAGCCCGAAATACAGCCCCAAGAAAACGTTTTGGGGGGGCTAAAAGGGTGGTTGGCGGAGCCTAGTGTTAGAGAAGAGCCAACACCCCATACTCACGCGAGGAGGCGTGTGACTGGGCAGGCTCCGTGTTATGCGGAGCTACGTACTGTGTCGCCAGTGTGCCGGCACAGTCCTGTACGTCCTGTGCTAGCACCACGCACGTGCCGTGCGAAGATTGGCATCCAGCCAGGAACGGTGTGCCGGCTCAACGCTCCTGGTCGCCAGGACGCCTCCTCGGTCCCGCATATCCTGCGCCGGTTCTACGAGCTGTATCGCCAGTGCGCGTGCACAGCCCAGTGCGTCCTGTGCCAGCGCCCCGCATGTGTAGTGCAAGAGTGGGCAGCCAGCCAGGACGGGTTGTGCCAGCTCTCCGCTCCAGACCTCCAGTCCGCCTTCGCAGTCCGGTCTGGCCCGTTCCTGCTCCTCGCACCAAACCATTGGTGTGTGTTCCAAGCCCGGCCCGGCCTGTTCCTGCTCCTCGCACCAAGCCAGTGGTGCGCGTCGCCAGCCCGGCCCGGCCTGTTCCTGCTCCTCGCACCAAGCCAGTGGTGCGCGTCGCCAGCCCGGCCCGGCCTGTTCCTGCTCCTCGCACCAAGCCAGTGGTGCGCGTCGCCAGCTCGGCCCGGCCTGTTCCTGCTCCTCGCACCAAGCCAGTGGTGCACGTCGCCAGTCCGGCCCGGCCTGTTCCCGCTCCTCGCACCAAGCCAGTGGTGCGTATCGCCAGTCCGACCCGGCCCGTGCCTGCTCCTCGCACCAGACCAGTGGTGAGCGTGTCCAGTCCGGCACGGCCCGTGCCCGTTCCACCGGTGCCTGGTCTGGCACTAGTCAGCAGCTCCAGTCCGGAGCCAGAGCAGTCCGCTCCACCGGTGCCTGATCCAGCTCCGGTCAGCTGCTCCAGTCCGGAGCCAGAGCAGTCCGTTCCACCGGTGCCTGATCCAGCTCCGGTCAGCTGCTCCACTCCGGAGCCAGAGCAGTCCACTCCACCGGGGTCCAGTCCAGCTCCGGTCAGCGGCTCCACTCTGGAGCCAGAGCAGTCCGCTCCACCGGTGCCTGATCCAGCTCCGGTCAGCGGCTCCATTCCGGAGCCAGAGCAGTCCGCTCCACCGGGGTCTAGTCCAGATCCGGTCAGCGGCTCCACTCCGGAGCCAGAGCAGTCCGCTCCAACGGTGCCCAGTCCAGCTCCGGTCAGCGGCTCCTGTCCGGAGCCTGAGCAGTCCGCTCCACCGGTGCCCGGTCCAGCTCCGGTCAGCGGCTCCAGTCCAGACCCAGATGTCAGCCCCTCTCCAGGTTCGGGGTCTCCCACACCAGGGTCCAGACAGGGCTTGGAGTATAGTGGGAGGAAGGAGAGGGGAAGCAGCGCGCCGAGGTCCAGATCAGACCATGGGCGCAACAGGGAGGCGGAGAATAGGTGGTTGTCACGCCCAAAGCCGGATCCGCCTCCGAGGCGGAATGCCCACGGCCCCTACCCTGTTAAGTAAAGGTTGTGCGGTCGGAGTCCGCACCTTTGGGGGGTACTGTCACGCCCTGACTCTGGGGACTCTTATTTGTTGAGTCAGGGTGTGATTTTCTATGTTGTATTTTCTATGTTTTGATCTAGTATGTGTATTTCTATGTTGGCCGGTGTGGTTCCCAATCGGAGGCAGCTGTAGCTCGTTGTCTCTGATTGGGGATCATACTTAGGCAGCATATTGGCACTAGTGGGTTGTGGGATCTTGTTCTGTGTGAGGAATATTGTTTGTGTACCGTGGACTTCACGTTTCGTTTAGTTTGTTGTTTTGTCGCTTGTTTATTCGTTCCAAATAAACATGTACGCATATCACGCTGCGCCTTGGTCCGTCCCGTCTGTAAACGAACGTGACAAGTTGTCACAAAAAGCTTATACAGAAACCAAGCCTAAAACCCCAGAGAGCAAGCAATGCAGATGTAGAGACATGGTGGCTAGGAAAAACTCCCTAGAAAGGCAGAAACCTAGAGAGGAACCAGGCTCTGAGGGGTGGCCAGTCCTCTTCTGGCTGTGCCCGGTGGAGATTACAAGAGTACATGGCCATTAAGGCCAGATCGTTCTTCAAGACGTTCAAACATTCACAGAATTCAAGGAGTCGTCCGTAATTTGTTTTTTAATGATCATGATCGTCGAAGAAGTTCATGAATTCATCACTGCTGAAGTGAACCTCACTTGAGGAATGCTGCTTTTTAGTTAGTTTGCGAAAGTGTCCAAAATACATTTTGGATTGTTTTTATTCTTCTCAATCAGGTTGGAAAAATAGGCTGAAAGGGCAGCAGTGATGACTTTTTTTTATATGGCACGGTACTGTCTTTCCAAGCTAGTTGGAAATCTTACCGTTCCAATTTTCTGGAAGCTTGCTTCAGGGCTCAGGTATTTTCTGCAGGGGCGCAACTTTGGTTTTAGAAGTGGGGGGGACACTCACTGTCACAGATTCTGCCGAGACTGCCCTTCTTCTGGCTCGGGCAGGCTTCGGCGTTCGTCGTCACCGGAGTACTAGCTGCTGCCGCTCTATGTTAGATGTTTCTATGTTCACTTGATTGTTGTCTGTTGTTGCGCACCTGTTCCCCATTATGTTAGTTTGTCTGCCTATTTAACCTGTACACGTCCACTGTTTGGTGTGTGTGTTTATTGTATGTACGAGTGTCTTTAATGTGAGCGGGTTTTGCTCCTCCTTTGTTGTTTTGGAGGATTTTCCTTGTATTTCTTTACTACTCAGTAAAGTGGTTCTTCATCTCATTCTGTGTCCTGCGCTTGACTCTGGCCTACCGCATTCCACCGACATTCGTGACAGAAACACGCACCACTATGGAGTCAGCAGGAGCAGTCGGAGTAACCGAGACGATAGAGCAAGTCCAACGTCAGGAAATCATGATTCAGACTCTCGGGGTCACCATGGAACGAGTATTCCAGACAATGGAACGATTGTCTGGAATACTCGTTCCATGGTTTCCCGTCACCATCTCCAACCACTCAACCACCTACAACACTGGTCACCGCTTCGCCATCTGGGTCCAGTGGGATTCGGCTCTCGCTCCCGAGGGCATATGACGGAACACCTGCCGGGTGCCAGGGATTTCTCCTCCAGGTCGAGCTGTACCTGGCCACCATTCACCCGGCGCCCTCGGGATACAAGAGCGTGTCCACCCTCATCTCCTGTCTATCGGGGAAGGCGCTGGAGTGGGCCAACGCCGAGTGGGGAGGAATAGACGCACGTACTGTCCGCTACGAGGATTTCACCCGCCGCTTCCAGGCGGTATTCGATCATCCACTAGAGGGGAGGGCGGCGGGTGAACGTCTGTTCCACCTACGACAGGAGATGAGGAGCGCGCAGGAGTTCGTGCTGGAGTTCAGAACTTTAGCAGCCAGCGCGGGATGGAATGAGAGGGCCCTGATCGACCAGTATCACTGCAGCTTAAGGGAGGAGTCCCTGGTGTGTAAAGTGCTTGAAAGACTGTTAGAGCATGACCTGTATGCTAAGGCAGAGAAATGCCTGTTCTTTCAGGAGTCCATCTCCTTCCTAGGGTACTACATGTCCGCGTCTGGGGTGAGGATGGAGAGTGACCGCGTTTCGGCCGTGCGTAATTGGGCGACTCCAACCATGGTAAAGGAGGTGCAGCGTTTCTTGGGGTTTGCCAACTACTACCGGAGGTTTATCCGGGGCTTTGGTCAGGTAGCGGCTCCCATTACCTCGTTGCTGAAGGGGGGACCGGTGCGTCTGCGGTGGTCAGCTGAGCCGGACAGGGATTTTAGTCGCCTGAAGGAGCTGTTTACCATCGGCTCCAGTGCTGGCTCATCCGGATCCTTCCTTGGCCTTCACGGTTGAGGTGGACGCGTCCGAGGCTAGGATAGGCGCTGTACTTTCTCAGCGTTCGGGCACGCCACCCAAGCTCTGCCCCTGTGCTTTCTTTTCAAAGAAGCTCAGCCCGACGGAGCGCAACTATGATGTGGGGGACCGGGAGTTGTTGGCGGTGGTCAAAGCCCTGAAGGTGTGGAGACATTGGCTGGAGGAGGCCAAACACCCTTTTCTCATTTTGACTGACCACCGCAATCTGGAGTACATCCGAGCGGCGAAGAGGTTAAACCCTCGCCAGACAAGGTGGTCCATGTTTCTAACCCGTTTTGTTTTCACCCTTTCTTACAGGCCGGGCTCCCAGAATGCTAAGGCAGATGCTCTGTCCCGACTGTATGACACGGAGGAGAGTTCCGTGGAGCCCACTCCCATACTTCCGGCGTCGTGTCTGGTGGCACCGGTGGTGTGGGAGGTTGACGCGGACATCGAGCGGGCGTTACGTAACGAACCCTCTCCTCCCCAGTGTCCAGAGGGTCGTAAGTACGTACCGTTAGAGGTCCGCGATCGTTTGATCTATTGGGCTCACACGTCACCCTCCTCTGGTCATCCTGGCATCGGTCGGACAGTGACCTGTCTTAGTGGGAAGTACTGGTGGCCCACCTTAGCCAAGAACGTGAGGGTTTATGTTTCTTCCTGCTTGGTGTGCGCTCAGTGTAAGGCTCCTAGACACCTGCTTAGAGGGAAATTACAACCCCTACCCGTTCCACAGCGACCGTGGTCCCACCTATCGGTGGATTTTATGACTGATCTTCCTCTCTCAAGGGGGAACACAACCATCCTGGTCGTTGTGGATCGGTTCTCTAAGTCCTGTCGCCTCCTTCCTCTGTCCGGACTCCCTACGGTCCTACAAACTGCAGAGGCCCTGTTTACACACGTCTTCCGGCACTACGGGGTGCCTGAGGATATAGTGTCTGATCGGGGTCCCCAGTTCACCTCAAGGGTGTGGAGGGCGTTCATGGAATGGTTGGGGATCTCGGTTAGCCTTACCTCAGGTTTTCACCCTGAGAGTAACGGGCAGGTGGAGAGAATTAACCAGGAGGTGGGTAGGTTTCTGAGGTCGTATTGCCAGGACCGGCGAGGGGAGTGGTCGGTTTTCCTACCCTGGGCAGAGATGGCTATAAACTCCAACCGCCACTCCTCAACTGACCTTACACCATTCTAGTGTGTGTTCGGTTATCAGCCAGCCCTGGCACCGTGGCATCAGAGCCAGATCGAGGTACCTGCGGTGGACGAGTGGGTTCGGCGCTCGCAGGAGACCTGGGACGCTACACATGAACGCCTGCAGCGGGCCAGCAGGCATCAGAAGGCGAGCGCCGACCGCTACCGCAGTGAAGCTCCGGTGTATGCACCGGGGGACCGGGTCTGGCTCTCGACCCAAAACCTGCCCCTTCGCCTGCCCTGCCGGAAGTTGGGTAGGCGGTTTGTGGGCCCATTTAAAGTCCTGAGGAGATTAAACAAGGTATTTTATAGGTTACAACTTCCTGTTAATTATCGTATTAACCCCTCGTTCCATGTGTCTCTCCTCAGGCCGGTGGTAGCTGGTCCACTCCAGGAATCTGAGATACGGAAGGTTCCTCCGCCCCCACTGGACAGCGAGGGGACACCGGCGTACTCGGTCCGTTCCATCCTGGATTCGAGGCGTCGGGTGGGGGGCCTGCAGTATCTCGTGGAGTGGGAGGGGTACGGTCCGGAGGAGCGGTACTGGGTTACTAGGAGGGATATCCTCAATCCCTCCTTGTTGAGAGAATTCCATTAGAACCATCCCACTCGCCTCGCGCCACGTCCTCCTGGCCTCCCTGAGGCCGGTGTCGATGCACGGCTGGAGTCGGGGGGGGGGGGGGTACTGTCACGGATTGACCTTCCTTCTGGCTCGGGCAGGCTTCGGCGTTCGTCGTCACCAGAGTACTAGCTGCTGCCGCTCTATGTTAGATGTTTCTATGTTCACTTGATTGTTGTCTGTTGTTGCGCACCTGTTCCCCATTATGTTAGTTTGTCTGACTATTTAACCTGTACACGTCCACTGTTTGGTGTGCGTGTTTATTGTATGTACGTGTGTCTTTAGTGTGAGCGGGTTTTGCTCCTCCTTTGTTGTTTTGGAGGATTTTCCTTGTATTTCTTTACTACTCAGTAAAGTGGTTCTTCATCTCATTCTGTGTCCTGCGCTTGACTCTGGCCTACCGCATTCTACCGACATTCGTGACACTACAAACAGCCTACCCGACCGCTCGGAGGAGTCCACATTGTCCTAAAGCACACCATTGCCTCGTTTTGTATCACATTCCAATGATAAAACTGGGGGGGACAAAAATGGAATTTCAGAATGTGGGGGGACATGCCCCCGTCCCCCCGTCCCCTATGAAATTTGCGCCCCTGATTTTCTGTATACGAGGGAGCTAGTTTCTTGTAACACATTTGCTGTGTTTGAATACCCATACTAACATACTGTATACTACATACTTAATGAGTATATACTACAAACTATATGCTATTAGTTAATTTTAGTATACTGTAAACGAACGGTATCCTTTCAGTTGAGGGTACTAGCGCATCACCTGTCTACCGGAAGTTGATGCTGTTGCTATGCAACCTCTTGCTAGCTTGTTAGCATAATATATGACTAGCTAGATATTTTACGATTTTGGCTGTGTTCGTAAATTCAATATGGAGTGCAAGAGAGCGCTCAGAGTGCACTATGGGTGTTCGTAAATCCAGAGCGTTGTCAGATTGTCCGTTCGTAAATTCAGAGCGTTTCACTCGTGGAGCTCACACTGGACATTCTGGCCGAGGAGTAGGGTTGATCTGAGCGTTCTGACCTCACAACGGCTGTCACGTTCATTGAATGACGGGTCAGACCAAGGCGCAGCGTGATATGCGTACATGTTTATTAACTTATCAACACAACGACAAAACAACAAACGAAACGTGAAGTCCAAGGTAGAACACACAACATACCTTACACGGAACAAGATCCCACAACTCAATAGTGCCAATCGGCTGCCTAAGTATGATCCCCAATCAGAGACAACGAGCGACAGCTGCCTCTGATTGGGAACCACACCGGCCAACATAGATCTACACATACTAGCATGCCCACATAGAAAATACTACATAACAAAGAATACACACACCCTGACTCAACATATACGAGTCCCCTGAGTCAGGGCGTGACAACGGCAGTCAAGCACTCAAGCTAACTGGCTAACTTTGGCTAGCTTGCAAGCTGCTTCCAGACACAAATGAGAGAACACCTCACTCTGACCATTTTACTTGCCCTAGCAGAGCTGGTTAGGATGTTTTCATGTTATCCAGAGCGTTGGTGACTGTGCTATGCTTCTGGAAACAATTTAACTACGCTTTTTTTTGCCGCCGTTTACTGACACCAGCCATATTCAATGGATGTTGAGCGTTCGAAAATTAATCAGTTATTCTGCGCTCTGGCACACTCAGACGAGTGCTCTGAAATCGGAGTAGATAGCCAGAATTGACAATGTCAATTGAGAACACACAACGACTACACCACTTAGCTAAGAATGACGTGAATAATCAAGTCAATAAACGTTGGGTAGTTAGTGAGATAGCATTTAGTTAATATACTGCCTGGCAAGTTCAATGTATTAGTATCCAACTAACGTTAGGTAGCTAGCTAATATATCAGTACATACTGCTGTAATGCTATGCGGTTCGTAAGAATAGCGTAGCTAACAAATTGTCAGCCAACATAACGTGTAACGTAACTTATTTGAAAAGTCCTTACTTTATTACTTTGCTCAAAATGTTCTTAACATTTGTCATAATTAGTTAAAGCAAAGAATTTGTATCTGCTCTCTTCAGACTTCAGCTGCATATTTTCCCCCATTTTCTTCAAATCTGAAAACGTTGTGAAGCCACGCCAATTTTGTGAAGAATTGCATTATGGGCCCTAAAAGCGTGGAAATAGTGTCCACTGCTTGTATACTTGGCATACTAACTATATCCATGCTATGACCAATAAGCATACTACATACTCAATATGGTTACTGCGGTTAGTATGAGTATTATTCGAACACAGCTATTTTTTGGGGGGGGTTAGCGGTGCGACTGCATCTAGGGCATTACGCAAGTTTAAATTTAGATCCTCAGTTAGGTGGTTAACAGATTTTGGGGTTAGGGTTAGGGTTAGGGGGAGGGAGTCTGGAAGGGCATTAAGGAATCTTTGGGTTGTCCGAGAATTTATAGCGCAGCTTTTGATAATCCTTGGTTGGGGTCAAAGCAAATTATATGTTGCGATTGCAAACGTAATAAGATGGTGGTCCGATAGTCCAAAACATTTAGATCCACATTATCGATTCTACGGGACAAAACTAGATCCAGGGTATGATTGTGGCAATGCGTAGGTCCCGAGATGTTTTGGATAAAACCCACTGAGTCGATGATGACTCCGAAAGCCTTTTGGAGTGGGTCTGTGGACTTCTCCATGTGAATAGTCCCGTGTAGCTCAGTTGGTAGAGCATGGTGTTTGCAACGCCAGGGTTGTGGGTTCGTATCCCACGGGGGACCAGTATGAAAAAATTAATACAAATGTATACACTAACTGTAAGTCGCTCTGGATAAGAGCGTCTGCTAAATGACAAAAAATATAAATATATAGAAGTCACCGAAAATGTGAATATTATCTGCTATGACTACAAGTTCCGATAGGAATTCAGGGAACTCAGTGCCTTTGTGTTTTCCCATGTAGGAGAGTACCAGCACAGCCATGGGAAGTGCCATGCATGTGACACCACGTGTCTGAAGTGTACAGGCCCAAAGACAGAGGACTGCATCAGCTGTAGCCCTTCTAGGTGAGTCTATGGTGAGGACTGTATCAGCTGTAGCCCTTCTAGGTGAGTCTATGGTGAGGACTGTATCAGCTGTAGCCCCTCTAGGTAAGTCTATAGTGAGGACCGTATCAGCTGTGGGCCATCTAGGTTTATTGAAGTGACATACTGTACAGTTCAGCCATGGATGTAAAATGGTTATGTAATATTCTGTTCCTCTCTGACCTCTGTTGCTCTCTTCCTGTGTCATCCTGTCTGAGACACCTATTTTTACATATAAAAGGTGCATTCTGGTAACTTTCCATTCCCTTTTGGTAACACTAGGAATTACAAAAACACCATTGTCCAAGAGGCTAAACAAAAAGGTCCAGCACTTTTTACAGGCAATGAAAGTTCCAGATTGCACTTTTTAAGAGTGACTACCAAGTACAGTAAAATATTGGAAGCAAATGTAGTTGAATCTGTCTGCCTGTCTGTCTGTCTGTCTATTTGTTTCCATCAGATTCAACATGGACCGCTGACTGCGCTGTAACTCCTCCTACAACATCACTGATGGAGTCTGCAACCGACTAGAGTGTGGAGAAGGTAACAGGCAGAGCCATTATATAATACCTGTTTCTGCATAAAGTATGAACATGAAAACATTTCTGTCTCCATAGAGAATCGTAATTCCCCTTCTCTCTCTCTCTCTCTCTCTCTCTCTCTCTCTCTCTCTCTCTCTCTCTCTCTCTCTCTCTCTCTCTCTCTCTCTCTCTCTCTCTCTCTCTCTCTCTCTCTCTCTCTCTCTCTCTCTCTCTCTCTCTCTCTCTCTCTCTCTCTCTCTCGCTCTCTCTCGCTCTCTCTCGCTCTCTCTCTCTCTCTGTGTGTGTCAAATCAAATTATATTCGTCACATGCTTCGTAAACAACAGGTGTAGACTAACAGTGAAATGCTTACTGCCTGTCTGTCTGATTCTCTCTCTCTTTCTCTCGAAGGTGAGGTGGAGGATCCAGATTATGATGACTGTTTGGCCTGTGAGGAGGGCTGTAAAAGTATTGTGAAAGTTAGTCTACACCATGTGAACCTTTCCTGAACTCCCATCTATCTAACAGTTTGAACATGGTTGGTGAGGGCCATGGGGAGAGAAGTAGGATGAGAGGATGTCTGAGTGTATTTTTCTGTGTTCCTCAGATAACCCCAGGCATTGCCTATCCTGCACTGACGGCTTTTACAAGTAAGAAGGAATGAAAATGTTAATCTTAAAGCTGGAATCTGTAATGGTGAAACTGTCACCTCCGTTTAGTAATGTATGTGTGTCTACATCAACATTTTGTTTATGGTGTGTCTATGTCTGTATGTTGTTATGTCTGATATTTGTCTGAAACATTGTAACCCCCTGCTGCTGCTATCTTGGACCAGGTCACTCTTGAAAAATACATTTTATCTCAATGAAACTAACCTAGATAAATAAAGATGGTGTGAGACCGACCTCTTCTTATCAGGTAAGGGTTGGGTCGGAGCAATTGTTTGTTTGTGTGCGTGCGTGTGTGTGTGTTCGTGAATGTTTTAAGGCATGCTCTGTGCCACCCAGAGGGGAAGTGTGTACCAGAGTGTCCAGGCGGTTTCCACGGAGACGAGGACACCTAGGAGTGTGAGGACTGTGTGACGTGTAGTGATCCCGACACTGACAACTATGTGTTGTGTGAGGAGGGGAAGAGCCTGGAGGAAGGGGAGTGTGTCTCTGACCAGGACTCCTGCCCTGCTAACACCTTCCTCAGTGGTGAGATTAAAAGGATCACTTTACTAGAAAAATAACCAGATAAGGGGGCATTTAGAAGTTCACCTATACTGCAGTGAAACATTTGCTTCGAACTGGATATTACCGCACTGTCAGGGCAAATTCATAAATGTATTTCATTACACAGGTTATTGTTAGATGATTGCTAATGTACTTGGCAGTCTTGACTTTGCCCTGCAAGAGAGTTTGTCACATTTATGATGTACCTTGCTGCAGCAAAGGCATTTTGTAAAAGGAACTTTTTAATCCCACCGACTGTAGTTGTAGGCTATGATTATAATGAGAATAATTTGTTGGTACTGTGTGATCTTTCCCCTGCAATGTGAGGCCTGCATGCCTCATGTGACTGGTGTTCAGGAGAGGAGGAGAACCAGTGTAAAACCTGTATGAAAGGTCTGTCAGAACCAGTGTAAAGCCTGTGTAAAACGTCTGTCATACCATAGTTTTGCTTGTCAATTTGTTAGTGTGTGTAGTATCAGTGTGTGTGTAGTGTCAGTGTGTGTAGTGTCAGTGTGTGTAGTGTCAGTGTATGTACTGTCAGTGTGTGTGTAGTGTCAGTGTGTGTGTAGTGTCAGTGTAAGTGTAGTGTCAGTGTGTGTGTAGTGTCAGTGTGTGTGAATTGTCAGTGTGTGTGTAGTGTCAGTGTGTGTGTAGTGTCAGTGTGTGTGTAGTGTCAGTATGTGGGTAGTGTCAGTGTGTGTAGTGTCAGTGTGTGTGTAGTGTCAGTGTGTGTGTAGTGTCAGTGTGTGTGAATTGTCAGTGTGTGTGTAGTGTCAGTATGTGGGTAATGTCAGTGTGTGTAGTGTCAGTGTGTGTGTAGTATCAGTGTGTGTGAAGTGTCAGTGTGTGTGTAGTGTCAGTGTTGGTGAAGTGTCAGTGTGTGTGTAGTGTCAGTGTGTGTGAATTGTCAGTGTGTGTGTAGTGTCAGTATGTGGGTAGTGTCAGTGTGTGTAGTGTCAGTGTGTGTGTAGTGTTAGTGTGTGTGAAGTGTCAGTGTGTGTGTGTAGTGTCAGTGTGTGTGAAGTGTCAGTGTGTGTGAAGTGTCAGTGTGTGTGTAGTGTCAGTGTGTGTGAATTGTCAGTGTGTGTGTAGTGTCAGTGTGTGTGTAGTGTCAGTGTGTGTAGTGTCAGTGTGTGTGTAGTGTCAGTATGTGGGTAGTGTCCATGAGTGTAGTGGCAGTGTGTGTGTGTGTAGTGTCAGTGTGTGTGAAGTGTCAGTGTGTGTAGTGTCAGTGTGTGTGAAGTGTCAGTGTGTTTAGTGTCAGTGTGTGTGTAGTGTCAGTGTGTGTAGTGTTAGTGTGTGTAGTGTCAGTGTGTGTGTAGTGTCAGTGTGTGTGTAGTGTCAGCATGTGTAGTGTCAGTGTGTGTAGTGTCAGTGTGTAGTGTCAGTGTGTGTACTGTCAGTGTGTGTGTAGTGTCAGTGTGTGTGTAGTGTCACTCTGTATGTAGTGTCAGTGTGTGTGTAGTGTCAGTGTGTTTAGTGTCAGTGTGTAGCGTATTGTTTGTGGTGTTATTGTGTGTGTAGTGTCTGTGTGTGTAGTGTCAGTGTGTGTGGTGTTAGTGTGTGTGCTGTCAGTGTGTGTAGTGTTAGTGTGTGTGTAGTGTAGTGTATGTGTGTGTAGTGTCAGTCTGTGTAGTGTTAGTATGTGTGTAGTGTTAGTATGTGTGTGTCTAGTGTAGTGTGTGTGTAGTGTCAGTGTGTGTAGTGTTAGTGTGTGTTTATTCAGTGTGTGTAGTTTCAGTGTGTGTAGTGTCAGTCTGTGTGTATTGTCAGTGTGCATAGTGTCAGCGTTTGTAATGTTAATGTCAGTGTGTGTATAGTATCAGTGTTTGTGTAGTGTCAGTGTCTGTAGTGTCAGTGTGTGTGTAGTGTAAGTGTGTATAGAGTTAGTGTGTGTAGTGTCAGTGTGTGTAGTGTCTGTGTTTGTGTAGTGTTGGTGTGTGTGTAGTGTCAGCGTGTGTGTAGTGTCAGCGTGTGTGGTGTCAGTGTGTGTGTGTAGTGTTAGTGTGTGTAGTGTCAGTGTGTGTAGTGTTAGTGTGTGTATTGTTTGTGTGAGTAATGTTTGTGTGTGTAGTGTCAGTGTGTGTGTGGTGTCAGTATGCATGTAGTGTCAGTGTGTGTGTGTGTGTGTGTAGTGTCAGTGTATGTAGTGTCAGTGTGTGTAGTGTTAGTGTGTGTAGTGTCAGTGTGTGTAGTGTCAGTGTGTGTAGTGTAAGTAGGTGTGTAGTGTCAGTGTGTGTGTAGTGTAGTGTATGTGTGTGTAGTATAAGTGTGTGTAGTGTCAGTGTCTGTAGTGTCATGGTGTATGTAGTGTCAGTGTGTGTAGTGTCAGTATATGTACTGTCAGTGTGTGTGTAGTGTCTGTGTGTGTAGTGTCAGTGTGTGTAGTGTTAGTGTGTGTAGTGTCAGTGTGTGTGTAGTGTCAGTGTGTGTGTAGTGTCAGTGTGTGTAGTGTCAGTGTGTGTACTGTCAGTGTGTGTGTAGGGTCACTGTGTGTGTACTGTCACTGTGTATGTAGTGTCAGTGTGTGTGTAGTGTCAGTGTGTTTAGTGTCAGTGTGTAGCGTATTGTTTGTGGTGTTATTGTGTGTGTAGTGTCTGTGTGTGTAGTGTCAGTGTGTGTGGTGTTAGTGTGTGTGCTGTCAGTGTGTGTAGTGTTAGTATGTGTGTAGTGTAGTGTATGTGTGTGTAGTGTTAGTGTGTGTTTATTCAGTGTGGGTAGTGTCAGTGTGTGTATAGTGTCAGTATGTGTAGTATCAGTGTGTGTAGTGTCAGTGTTTGTGTAGTGTCGGTGTGTGTGTAGTGTCTGTGTGTAGTGTCAGTGTGTGTAGTGTTAGTGTGTGTGGTGTTAGTGAGTGTAGTGTCAGTGTGTGTAGTGTCAGTGTGTGTAGTGTCAGTGTGTGTAGTGTCAGTGTGTGTACTGTCAGTGTGTGTAGTGTTAGTGTGTGTACTGTCAGTGTGTGTAGTGTCAGTGTGTGTAGTGTTAGTGTTTGTAGTGTCAGTGTTTGTGTAGTGTCAGTGTGTGTAGTGTCAGTTTGTGTACTGTCAGTGTGTGTAGTTTTAGTGTGTGTTTAGTGTCAGTGTGTGTGTAGTGTCAGTGTGTGTAGTGTTAGTGTGTTTAGTGTCAGTGTGTGTGTATTGTCAGTGTGTATGTAGTGTCAGTATGCCTAGTGTTAGTGTGTGTAGTGTGTATGTAGTGTCAGTGTGTATAGTGTTAGTGTGTGTGTAGTGTCAGTGTGTTTAGTGTCAGTGTGTGTAGTGTCAGTGTGTGCAGTGTCAGTGTGTAGTGTCAGTGTGTAGTGTCAGTGTTTGTGGAGTTATTGTGTGTGTAGTGTCTGTTGTGTAGTGTCAGTGTCAGTGTGTGTGGTGTTAGTGTGTCTGCTGTCAGTGTGTGTTTATTCAGTGTGTGTAGTGTCAGTGTGTGTAGTGTTAGTATGTGTGTAGTGTTAGTATGTGTGTGTCTAGTGTAGTGTATGTGTGTGTAGTGTCAGTGTGTGTAGTGTTAGTGTGTGTTTATTCAGTTTGTGTAGTTTCAGTGTGTGTAGTGTCAGTCTGTGTGTATTGTCAGTGTGCATAGTGTCAGCGTTTGTAATGTTAATGTCAGTGTGTGTATAGTATCAGTGTTTGTGTAGTGTCAGTGTCTGTAGTGTCAGTGTGTGTGTAGTGTAAGTGTGTATGTAGTATCAGTTTTTGTGTAGTGTCAGTGTGTGTAGTGTTAGTGTGTATAGAGTTAGTGTGTGTAGTGTCAGTGTGTGTAGTGTCTGTGTTTGTGTAGTGTTGGTGTGTGTGTAGAGTCAGCGTGTGTGTAGTGTCAGCGTGTGTGGTGTCAGTGTGTGTGTAGTGTTAGTGTGTGTAGTGTCAGTGTGTGTAGTGTTAGTGTGTGTATTGTTAGTGTGAGTAATGTTTGTGTGTGTAGTGTCAGTGTGTGTGTGGTGTCAGTATGTATGTAGTGTCAGTGTGTGTGTGTGTGTGTGTAGTGTCAGTGTATGTAGTGTCAGTGTGTGTAGTGTTAGTGTGTGTAGTGTCAGTGTGTGTAGTGTCAGTGTGTGTAGTGTTAGTAGGTGTGTAGTGTCAGTGTGTGTGTAGTGTAGTGTAGTGTATGTGTGTGTAGTATCAGTGTGTGTAGTGTCAGTGTCTGTAGTGTCATGGTGTATGTAGTGTCAGTGTGTGTAGTGTCAGTGTGTGTAGTGTCAGTGTATGTACTGTCAGTGTGTGTGTAGTGTCAGTGTGTGTGTAGTGTCAGTGTAAGTGTAGTGTCAGTGTGTGTGTAGTGTCAGTGTGTGTGAATTGTCAGTGTGTGTGTAGTGTCAGTGTGTGTGTAGTGTCAGTGTGTGTAGTGTCAGTGTGTGTGTAGTGTCAGTGTGTGTGTAGTGTCAGTGTGTGTGTAGTGTCAGTGTGTGTGAATTGTCAGTGTGTGTGAATTGTCAGTGTGTGTGAATTGTCAGTGTGTGTGTAGTGTCAGTATGTGGGTAGTGTCAGTGTGTGTAGTGTCAGTGTGTGTGTAGTGTCAGTGTGTGTGAAGTGTCAGTGTGTGTGTAGTGTCAGTGTGTGTGAAGTGTCAGTGTGTGTGATGTGTCGGATGTGTGTAGTGTCAGTGTGTGTGAATTGTCAGTGTGTGTGTAGTGTCAGTGTGTGTGTAGTGTCAGTGTGTGTAGTGTCAGTGTGTGTGTAGTGTCAGTATGTGGGTAGTGCCTGTGTGTGTAGTGTCAGTGTGTGTGTGTAGTGTCAGTGTGTGTGAAGTGTCAGTGTGTGTAGTGTCAGTGTGTGTGAAGTGTCAGTGTCTTTAGTGTCAGTGTGTGTGTAGTGTCAGTGTGTGTAGTGTTAGTGTGTGTAGTGTCAGTGTGTGTAGTGTCAGTGTGTGTGTAGTGTCAGTGTGTGTGTAGTGTCATCATGTGTAGTGTCAGTGTGTGTAGTGTCAGTGTGTGTAGTGTCAGTGTGTGTACTGTCAGTGTGTGTGTAGTGTCAGTGTGTGTGTAGTGTCACTGTGTATGTAGTGTCAGTGTGTGTGTAGTGTCAGTGTGTTTAGTGTCAGTGTGTAGCGTATTGTTTGTGGTGTTATTGTGTGTGTAGTGTCTGTGTGTGTAGTGTCAGTGTGTGTGGTGTTAGTGTGTGTGCTGTCAGTGTGTGTGGTGTTAGTGTGTGTGTAGTGTAGT
Organism: Coregonus clupeaformis; assembly: GCF_020615455.1. Classification (NCBI taxonomy): domain Eukaryota; kingdom Metazoa; phylum Chordata; class Actinopteri; order Salmoniformes; family Salmonidae; genus Coregonus; species Coregonus clupeaformis. The sequence goes on from NC_059200.1 coordinate 24,833,584, forward strand.
GTATGTGTGTGTAGTTTCAGTCTGTGTAGTGTTAGTGTGTGTAGTGTTAGTGTGTGTAGTGTCAGTGTGTGTATAGTGTCAGTATGTGTAGTATCAGTGTGTGTAGTGTCAGTGTTTGTAGTGTCAGTGTGTGTATAGTGTCAGTATGTGTAGTATCAGTGTGTGTAGTGTCAGTGTTTGTGTAGTGTCGGTGTGTGTGTAGTGTCTGTGTGTAGTGTCAGTGTGTGTAGTGTTAGTGTATGTGGTGTTAGTGAGTGTAGTGTCAGTGTGTGTAGTGTCAGTGTGTGTAGTGTCAGTGTGTGTACTGTCAGTGTGTGTAGTTTTAGTTTGTGTTTAGTGTCAGTGTGTGTGTAGTGTCAGTGTGTGTAGTGTTAGTGTGTGTAGTGTCAGTGTGTGTGTATTGTCAGTGTGTATGTAGTGTCAGTGTGCCTAGTGTTAGTGTGTGTGGTGTTAGTGTGTGTTTAGTGTCAGTGTGTGTGTAGTGTCATTGTGTATGTAGTGTCAGTGTGTATAGTGTTAGTGTGTGTGTAGTGTCAGTGTGTTTAGTGTCAGTGTGTGTAGTGTCAGTGTGTAGTGTCAGTGTGTAGTGTCAGTGTTTGTGGAGTTATTGTGTGTGTAGTGTCTGTTGTGTAGTGTCAGTGTCAGTGTGTGTGTGGTGTCAGTATGTATGTAGTGTCAGTGTGTGTGTGTGTGTGTAGTGTCAGTGTATGTAGTGTCAGTGTGTGTAGTGTTAGTGTGTGTAGTGTCAGTGTGTGTAGTGTCAGTGTGTGTAGTGTTAGTAGGTGTGTAGTGTCAGTGTGTGTGTAGTGTAGTGTATGTGTGTGTAGTATCAGTGTGTGTAGTGTCAGTGTCTGTAGTGTCATGGTGTATGTAGTGTCAGTGTGTGTAGTGTCAGTGTATGTATTGTCAGTGTGTGTGTAGTGTCAATGTGTGTGTAGTGTCAGTGTAAGTGTAGTGTCAGTGTGTGTGTAGTGTCAGTGTGTGTGAATTGTCAGTGTGTGTGTAGTGTCAGTGTGTGTGTAGTGTCAGTATGTGGGTAGTGTCAGTGTGTGTGTAGTGTCAGTGTGTGTGTAGTGTCAGTGTGTGTAGTGTCAGTGTGTGTGAAGTGTCAGTGTCTTTAGTGTCAGTGTGTGTGTAGTGTCAGTGTGTGTAGTGTTAGTGTGTGTAGTGTCAGTGTGTGTAGTGTCAGTGTGTGTGTAGTGTCAGTGTGTGTGTAGTGTCATCATGTGTAGTGTCAGTGTGTGTAGTGTCAGTGTGTGTAGTGTCAGTGTGTGTGTAGTGTCAGTGTAAGTGTAGTGTCAGTGTGTGTGTAGTGTCAGTGTGTGTGAATTGTCAGTGTGTGTGTAGTGTCAGTGTGTGTGTAGTGTCAGTATGTGGGTAGTGTCAGTGTGTGTGTAGTGTCAGTGTGTGTGTAGTGTCAGTGTGTGTAGTGTCAGTGTGTGTGTGTAGTGTCAGTGTGTGTGTAGTGTCAGTGTGTGTGTAGTGTCAGTGTGTGTGAATTGTCAGTGTGTGTGAATTGTCAGTGTGTGTGAATTGTCAGTGTGTGTGCAGTGTCAGTGTGTGTGTAGTGTCAGTATGTGGGTAGTGTCAGTGTTGGTGAAGTGTCAGTGTGTGTGTAATGTCAGTGTGTGTGAATTGTCAGTGTGTGTGTAGTGTCAGTATGTGGGTAGTGTCAGTGTGTGTAGTGTCAGTGTGTGTGTAGTGTCAGTGTGTGTGAAGTGTCAGTGTGTGTGTAGTGTCAGTGTGTGTGAAGTGTCAGTGTGTGTGAAGTGTCTGGATGTGTGTAGTGTCAGTGTGTGTGAATTGTCAGTGTGTGTGTAGTGTCAGTGTGTGTGTAGTGTCAGTGTGTGTAGTGTCAGTGTGTGTGTAGTGTCAGTATGTGGGTAGTGCCCGTGTGTGTAGTGTCAGTGTGTGTGTGTAGTGTCAGTGTGTGTGAAGTGTCAGTGTGTGTAGTGTCAGTGTGTGTGAAGTGTCAGTGTCTTTAGTGTCAGTGTGTTTGTAGTGTCAGTGTGTGAAGTGTTAGTGTGTGTAGTGTCAGTGTGTGTAGTGTCAGTGTGTGTGTAGTGTCAGTGTGTGTGTAGTGTCATCATGTGTAGTGTCAGTGTGTGTAGTGTCAGTGTGTGTAGTGTCAGTGTGTGTACTGTCAGTGTGTGTGTAGTGTCAGTGTGTGTGTAGTGTCACTGTGTATGTAGTGTCAGTGTGTGTGTAGTGTCAGTGTGTTTAGTGTCAGTGTGTAGCGTGTTGTTTGTGGTGTTATTGTGTGTGTAGTGTCTGTGTGTGTAGTGTCAGTGTGTGTGGTGTTAGTGTGTGTGCTGTCAGTGTGTGTGGTGTTAGTGTGTGTGTAGTGTCAGTCTGTGTAGTGTTAGTGTGTGTAGTGTTAGTGTGTGTTTATTCAGTGTGTGTAGTGTCAGTGTGTGTATAGTGTCAGTATGTGTAGTATCAGTGTGTGTAGTGTCAGTGTTTGTATAGTGTCGGTGTGTGTGTAGTGTCTGTGTGTAGTGTCAGTGTGTGTAGTGTTAGTGTGTGTGGTGTTAGTGAGTGTAGTGTCAGTGTGTGTAGTGTCAGTGTGTGTAGTGTCAGTGTGTGTACTGTCAGTGTGTGTAGTTTTAGTGTGTGTTTAGTGTCAGTGTGTGTGTAGTGTCAGTGTGTGTAGTGTTAGTGTGTGTAGTGTCAGTGTGTGTGTATTGTCAGTGTGTATGTAGTGTCAGTGTGCCTAGTGTTAGTGTGTGTAGTGTTAGTGTGTGTTTAGTGTCAGTGTGTGTGTAGTGTCAGTGTGTATGTAGTGTCAGTGTGTATAGTGTTAGTGTGTGTGTAGTGTCAGTGTGTTTAGTGTCAGTGTGTGTAGTGTCAGTGTGTAGTGTCAGTGTGTAGTGTCAGTGTTTGTGGAGTTATTGTGTGTGTAGTGTCTGTTGTGTAGTGTCAGTGTCAGTGTGTGTGGTGTTAGTGCGTGTGCTGTCAGTGTGTGTTTATTCAGTGTGTGTAGTGTCAGTGTGTGTAGTGTTAGTATGTGTGTAGTGTTAGTATGTGTGTGTCTAGTGTAGTGTATGTGTGTGTGTGTGTAGTGTCAGTGTGTGTAGTGTTAGTGTGTGTTTATTCAGTGTGTGTAGTTTCAGTGTGTGTAGTGTCAGTCTGTGGGTATTGTCAGTGTGCATAGTGTCAGCGTTTGTAATGTTAATGTCAGTGTGTGTATAGTATCAGTGTTTGTGTAGTGTCAGTGTCTGTAGTGTCAATGTTTGTGTAGTGTAAGTGTTTATGTAGTATCAGTTTTTGTGTAGTGTCAGTGTGTGTAGTGTTAGTGTGTATAGAGTTAGTGTGTGTAGTGTCAGTGTGTGTAGTGTCTGTGTTTGTGTAGTGTTGGTGTGTGTGTAGTGTCAGCGTGTGTGTAGTGTCAGCGTGTGTGGTGTCAGTGTGTGTGTGTAGTGTTAGTGTGTGTAGTGTCAGTGTGTTTAGTGTTAGTGTGTGTATTGTTAGTGTGAGTAATGTTTGTGTGTGTAGTGTCAGTGTGTGTGTGGTGTCAGTATGTATATAGTGTCAGTGTGTGTGTGTGTGTGTGTGTGTGTGTAGTGTCAGTGTATGTAGTGTCAGTGTGTGTGAATTGTCAGTGTGTGTGAATTGTCAGTGTGTGTGAATTGTCAGTGTGTGTGCAGTGTCAGTGTGTGTGTAGTGTCAGTATGTGGGTAGTGTCAGTGTTGGTGAAGTGTCAGTGTGTGTGTAATGTCAGTGTGTGTGAATTGTCAGTGTGTGTGTAGTGTCAGTATGTGGGTAGTGTCAGTGTGTGTAGTGTCAGTGTGTGTGTAGTGTCAGTGTGTGTGAAGTGTCAGTGTGTGTGTAGTGTCAGTGTGTGTGAAGTGTCAGTGTGTGTGAAGTGTCGGATGTGTGTAGTGTCAGTGTGTGTGAATTGTCAGTGTGTGTGTAGTGTCAGTGTGTGTGTAGTGTCAGTGTGTGTAGTGTCAGTGTGTGTGTAGTGTCAGTATGTGGGTAGTGCCCGTGTGTGTAGTGTCAGTGTGTGTGTGTAGTGTCAGTGTGTGTGAAGTGTCAGTGTGTGTAGTGTCAGTGTGTGTGAAGTGTCAGTGTCTTTAGTGTCAGTGTGTTTGTAGTGTCAGTGTGTGAAGTGTTAGTGTGTGTAGTGTCAGTGTGTGTAGTGTCAGTGTGTGTGTAGTGTCAGTGTGTGTGTAGTGTCATCATGTGTAGTGTCAGTGTGTGTAGTGTCAGTGTGTGTAGTGTCAGTGTGTGTACTGTCAGTGTGTGTGTAGTGTCAGTGTGTGTGTAGTGTCACTGTGTATGTAGTGTCAGTGTGTGTGTAGTGTCAGTGTGTTTAGTGTCAGTGTGTAGCGTGTTGTTTGTGGTGTTATTGTGTGTGTAGTGTCTGTGTGTGTAGTGTCAGTGTGTGTGGTGTTAGTGTGTGTGCTGTCAGTGTGTGTGGTGTTAGTGTGTGTGTAGTGTCAGTCTGTGTAGTGTTAGTGTGTGTAGTGTTAGTGTGTGTTTATTCAGTGTGTGTAGTGTCAGTGTGTGTATAGTGTCAGTATGTGTAGTATCAGTGTGTGTAGTGTCAGTGTTTGTATAGTGTCGGTGTGTGTGTAGTGTCTGTGTGTAGTGTCAGTGTGTGTAGTGTTAGTGTGTGTGGTGTTAGTGGAGTGTAGTGTCAGTGTGTGTAGTGTCAGTGTGTGTAGTGTCAGTGTGTGTACTGTCAGTGTGTGTAGTTTTAGTGTGTGTTTAGTGTCAGTGTGTGTGTAGTGTCAGTGTGTGTAGTGTTAGTGTGTGTAGTGTCAGTGTGTGTGTATTGTCAGTGTGTATGTAGTGTCAGTGTGCCTAGTGTTAGTGTGTGTAGTGTTAGTGTGTGTTTAGTGTCAGTGTGTGTGTAGTGTCAGTGTGTATGTAGTGTCAGTGTGTATAGTGTTAGTGTGTGTGTAGTGTCAGTGTGTTTAGTGTCAGTGTGTGTAGTGTCAGTGTGTAGTGTCAGTGTGTAGTGTCAGTGTTTGTGGAGTTATTGTGTGTGTAGTGTCTGTTGTGTAGTGTCAGTGTCAGTGTGTGTGGTGTTAGTGCGTGTGCTGTCAGTGTGTGTTTATTCAGTGTGTGTAGTGTCAGTGTGTGTAGTGTTAGTATGTGTGTAGTGTTAGTATGTGTGTGTCTAGTGTAGTGTATGTGTGTGTGTGTGTAGTGTCAGTGTGTGTAGTGTTAGTGTGTGTTTATTCAGTGTGTGTAGTTTCAGTGTGTGTAGTGTCAGTCTGTGGGTATTGTCAGTGTGCATAGTGTCAGCGTTTGTAATGTTAATGTCAGTGTGTGTATAGTATCAGTGTTTGTGTAGTGTCAGTGTCTGTAGTGTCAATGTTTGTGTAGTGTAAGTGTTTATGTAGTATCAGTTTTTGTGTAGTGTCAGTGTGTGTAGTGTTAGTGTGTATAGAGTTAGTGTGTGTAGTGTCAGTGTGTGTAGTGTCTGTGTTTGTGTAGTGTTGGTGTGTGTGTAGTGTCAGCGTGTGTGTAGTGTCAGCGTGTGTGGTGTCAGTGTGTGTGTGTAGTGTTAGTGTGTGTAGTGTCAGTGTGTTTAGTGTTAGTGTGTGTATTGTTAGTGTGAGTAATGTTTGTGTGTGTAGTGTCAGTGTGTGTGTGGTGTCAGTATGTATATAGTGTCAGTGTGTGTGTGTGTGTGTGTGTGTGTGTAGTGTCAGTGTATGTAGTGTCAGTGTGTGTAGTGTTAGTGTGTGTAGTGTCAGTGTGTGTAGTGTCAGTGTCTGTAGTGTTAGTAGGTGTGTAGTGTCAGTGTGTGTGTAGTGTAGTGTATGTGTGTGTAGTATCAGTGTCTGTAGTGTCATGGTGTATGTAGTGTCATGGTGTATGTAGTGTCAGTGTGTGTAGTGTCAGTGTATGTACTGTCAGTGTATGTACTGTCAGTGTGTGTGTAGTGTCAGTGTAAGTGTAGTGTCAGTGTAAGTGTAGTGTCAGTGTGTGTGTAGTGTCAGTGTGTGTGAATTGTCAGTGTGTGTGTAGTGTCAGTGTGTGTGTAGTGTCAGTGTGTGTGTAGTGTCAGTATGTGGGTAGTGTCAGTGTGTGTAGTGTCAGTGTGTGTGTAGTGTCAGTGTGTGTGTAGTGTCAGTGTGTGTGTAGTGTCAGTGGGTGTGAATTGTCAGTGTGTGTGAATTGTCAGTGTGTGTGAATTGTCAGTGTGTGTGTAGTGTCAGTGTGTGTGTAGTGTCAGTATGTGGGTAGTGTCAGTGTTGGTGAAGTGTCAGTGTGTGTGTAGTGTCAGTGTGTGTGAATTGTCAGTGTGTGTGTAGTGTCAGTATGTGGGTAGTGTCAGTGTGTGTAGTGTCAGTGTATGTGTAGTGTCAGTGTGTGTGAAGTGTCAGTGTGTGTGTAGTGTCAGTGTGTATGAAGTGTCAGTGTGTGTGAAGTGTCAGTGTGTGTGTAGTGTCAGTGTGTGTGAATTGTCAGTGTGTGTGTAGTGTCAGTGTGTGTGTAGTGTCAGTGTGTGTAGTGTCAGTGTGTGTGTAGTGTCAGTATGTCGGTAGTGTCCGTGTGTGTAGTGTCAGTGTGTGTGTGTAGTGTCAGTGTGTGTGAAGTGTCAGTGTGTTTAGTGTCAGTGTGTGTGAAGTGTCAGTGTCTTTAGTGTCAGTGTGTGTGTAGTGTCAGTGTGTGTAGTGTTAGTGTGTGTAGTGTCAGTGTGTGTGTGTAGTGTCAGTGTGTGTGTAGTGTCAGTGTGTGTAGTGTCAGTGTGTGTACTGTCAGTGTGTGTGTAGTGTCAGTGTGTGTGTAGTGTCACTGTGTATGTAGTGTCAGTGTGTGTGTAGTGTCAGTGTGTTTAGTGTCAGTGTGTAGCGTATTGTTTGTGGTGTTATTGTGTGTGTATGTCTGTGTGTGTAGTGTCAGTGTGTGTGGTGTTAGTGTGTGTGCTGTCAGTATGTGTAGTGTTAGTGTGTGTGTAGTGTCAGTGTGTGTGTAGTGTCACTGTGTATGTAGTGTCAGTGTGTGTGTAGTGTCAGTGTGTTTAGTGTCAGTGTGTAGCGTATTGTTTGTGGTGTTATTGTGTGTGTAATGTCTGTGTGTGTAGTGTCAGTGTGTGTGGTGTTAGTGTGTGTGCTGTCAGTATGTGTAGTGTTAGTGTGTGTGTAGTGTAGTGTATGTGTGTGTAGTGTCAGTCTGTGTAGTGTTAGTGTGTGTAGTGTTAGTGTGTGTTTATTCAGTGTGTGTAGTGTCAGTGTGTGTATAGTGTCAGTATGTGTAGTATCAGTGTGTGTAGTGTCAGTGTTTGTGTAGTGTCGGTGTGTGTGTAGTGTCTGTGTGTAGTGTCAGTGTGTGTAGTGTTAGTGTGTTTAGTGTCAGTGTGTAGCGTATTGTTTGTGGTGTTATTGTGTGTGTAGTGTCTGTGTGTGTAGTGTCAGTGTGTGTGGTGTTAGTGTGTGTGCTGTCAGTGTGTGTGGTGTTAGTGTGTGTGTAGTGTAGTGTATGTGTGTGTAGTGTCAGTCTGTGTAGTGTTAGTGTGTGTAGTGTTAGTGTGTGTTTATTCAGTGTGTGTAGTGTCAGTGTGTGTATAGTGTCAGTATGTGTAGTATCAGTGTGTGTAGTGTCAGTGTTTGTGTAGTGTCGGTGTGTGTGTAGTGTCTGTGTGTAGTGTCAGTGTGTGTAGTTTTAGTGTGTGTGGTGTTAGTGAGTGTAGTGTCAGTGTGTGTAGTGTCAGTGTGTGTACTGTCAGTGTGTGTAGTTTTAGTGTGTGTTTAGTGTCAGTGTGTGTGTAGTGTCAGTGTGTGTAGTGTTAGTGTGTGTAGTGTCAGTGTGTGTGTATTGTCAGTGTGTATGTAGTGTCAGTGTGCCTAGTGTTAGTGTGTGTAGTGTTAGTGTGTGTTTAGTGTCAGTGTGTGTGTAGTGTCAGTGTGTATGTAGTGTCAGTGTGTATAGTGTTAGTGTGTGTGTAGTGTCAGTGTGTTTAGTGTCAGTGTGTGTAGTGTCAGTGTGTAGTGTCAGTGTGTAGTGTCAGTGTTTGTGGAGTTATTGTGTGTGTAGTGTCTGTTGTGTAGTGTCAGTGTCAGTGTGTGTGGTGTTAGTGCGTGTGCTGTCAGTGTGTGTTTATTCAGTGTGTGTAGTGTCAGTGTGTGTAGTGTTAGTATGTGTGTAGTGTTAGTATGTGTGTGTCTAGTGTAGTGTATGTGTGTGTAGTGTCAGTGTGTGTAGTGTTAGTGTGTGTTTTTTCAGTGTGTGTAGTTTCAGTGTGTGTAGTGTCAGTCTGTGGTTATTGTCAGTGTGCATAGTGTCAGCGTTTGTAATGTTAATGTCAGTGTGTGTATAGTATCAGTGTTTGTGTAGTGTCAGTGTCTGTAGTGTCAGTGTGCGTAGTGTAAGTGTTTATGTAGTATCAGTTTTTGTGTAGTGTCAGTGTGTGTAGTGTTAGTGTGTATAGAGTTAGTGTGTGTAGTGTCAGTGTGTGTAGTGTCTGTGTTTGTGTAGTGTTGGTGTGTGTGTAGTGTCAGCGTGTGTGTAGTGTCAGCGTGTGTGGTGTCAGTGTGTGTGTGTAGTGTTAGTGTGTGTAGTGTCAGTGTGTTTAGTGTTAGTGTGTGTATTGTTAGTGTGAGTAATGTTTGTGTGTGTAGTGTCAGTGTGTGTGTGGTGTCAGTATGTATGTAGTGTCAGTGTGTGTGTGTGTGTGTGTGTGTGTAGTGTCAGTGTATGTAGTGTCAGTGTGTGTAGTGTTAGTGTGTGTAGTGTCAGTGTGTGTAGTGTCAGTGTGTGTAGTGTTAGTAGGTGTGTAGTGTCAGTGTGTGTGTAGTGTAGTGTATGTGTGTGTAGTATCAGTGTGTGTAGTGTCAGTGTCTGTAGTGTCATGGTGTATGTAGTGTCAGTGTGTGTAGTGTCAGTGTGTGTAGTGTCAGTGTATGTACTGTCAGTGTGTGTGTAGTGTCAGTGTAAGTGTAGTGTCAGTGTGTGTGTAGTGTCAGTGTGTGTGAATTGTCAGTGTGTGTGTAGTGTCAGTGTGTGTGTAGTGTCAGTGTGTGTGTAGTGTCAGTATGTGGGTAGTGTCAGTGTGTGTAGTGTCAGTGTGTGTGTAGTGTCAGTGTGTGTGTAGTGTCAGTGTGTGTGTAGTGTCAGTGGGTGTGAATTGTCAGTGTGTGTGAATTGTCAGTGTGTGTGAATTGTCAGTGTGTGTGTAGTGTCAGTGTGTGTGTAGTGTCAGTATGTGGGTAGTGTCAGTGTTGGTGAAGTGTCAGTGTGTGTGTGTAGTGTCAGTGTGTGTGAAGTGTCAGTGTGTGTAGTGTCAGTGTGTGTGAAGTGTCAGTGTCTTTAGTGTCAGTGTGTGTGTAGTGTCAGTGTGTGTAGTGTTAGTGTGTGTAGTGTCAGTGTGTGTGTGTAGTGTCAATGTGTGTGTAGTGTCAGTGTGTGTGTAGTGTCAGCATGTGTAGTGTCAGTGTGTGTAGTGTCAGTGTGTGTAGTGTCAGTGTGTGTACTGTCAGTGTGTGTGTAGTGTCAGTGTGTGTGTAGTGTCACTGTGTATGTAGTGTCAGTGTGTGTGTAGTGTCAGTGTGTTTAGTGTCAGTGTGTAGCGTATTGTTTGTGGTGTTATTGTGTGTGTAGTGTCTGTGTGTGTAGTGTCAGTGTGTGTGGTGTTAGTGTGTGTGCTGTCAGTGTGTGTAGTGTTAGTGTGTGTGTAGTGTAGTGTATGTGTGTGTAGTGTCAGTCTGTGTAGTGTTAGTGTGTGTAGTGTTAGTGTGTGTTTATTCAGTGTGTGTAGTGTCAGTGTGTGTATAGTGTCAGTATGTGTAGTATCAGTGTGTGTAGTGTCAGTGTTTGTGTAGTGTCGGTGTGTGTGTAGTGTCTGTGTGTCAGTGTGTGTAGTGTCAGTGTGTGTAGTGTTAGTGTGTGTAGTGTTAGTGTGTGTTTAGTGTCAGTGTGTGTGTAGTGTCAGTGTGTGTAGTGTTAGTGTTTGTGTAGTATCAGTGTGTGTGTACTGTCAGTGTGTGTTTGTAATGTCAGTGTTTGTGTAGTGTCGGTGAGTGTGTAGTGTCTGTGTGTAGTGTCAGCGTGTGTGGTGTCAGTGTGTGTGTAGTGTTAGTGTGTGTAGTGTTAGTGTTTGTAGTGTCAGTGTGTGTAGTGTCAGTGTGTGTAGTGTCAGTGTGTGTTCTTTCAGTGTGTGTACTGTCAGTGTGTGTAGTGTTAGTGTGTGTTTAGTGTCAGTGTGTGTGTAGTGTCAGTGTGTATGTTTGTGTCAGTGTGTATGTAGTGTCAGTGTGTGTAGTGTTAGTGTGTGTGTAGTGTCAGTGTTTTTAGTGTCAGTGTGTGTAGTGTCAGTGTGTGTAGTGTCAGTGTGTGTAGTGTCTGTGTGTAGTGTCAGTGTTTGTGGTGTTATTGTGTGTGTAGAGTCTGTGTGTGTAGTGTCAGTGTCAGTGTGTGTGGTGTTAGTGCGTGTGCTGTCAGTGTGTGTTTATTCAGTGTGTGTAGTGTCAGTGTGTGTAGTGTTAGTAGGTGTGTAGTGTCAGTGTGTGTGTAGTGTCAGTGTGTGAAGTGTCAGTGTGTGTGTAGTGTCAGTGTGTGTAGTGTCAGTGTGTGTAGTGTCAGTGTGTGTACTGTTAGTGTGTGTAGTGTCAGTGTGTGTGTACTGTCAGTTTATGTAGTGTCCGTGTGTTTGTAGTGTCAGTGTGTGTAGCGTCAGTGTGTGGAGTGTCAGTGTGTGTGTGTGTGTAGTGTCAGTATGTGTAGTGTCAGTTTGTGTAGTGTCAGTGTGTGTGTACTGTTAGTGTGTGTAGTGTCAGCGTGTGTAGTGTTAGTGTGTGCAGTGTTAGTGTGTGTATTGTCAATGTGTGTGTAGTGTCAGTGTGTGTTCTGACCGTATCCTCCCTGTGCTCCTCTCAGGGCGATTCCTGTCAACAGAGTGTGTGTTGAAGCGTCCAGCGGGCTCGTTCACCAGCCAGCTGAGCTGTGTGTGTGAGGTGTGTCCTCTGGGCTGTGTTCAGTGTGTCGACACGCAGCGCTGCACCCGCTATCAAGTGGTGCGCAAGGCCCCGTTCTAGCTGCAGGACGGACAGTTAGAGTTCATATGAATCAATGATGTATATAAACCCTGGATTGCTGATGCTATGTACTGGCCATTGAGAGGCTTTGAAGCCACAGGTCGGCCATATTGGCACTCCTCAGTAGGAGCAGTCATCCATATCAATAAGTGGAATTCTACAGTATTTCAATTAAATGTTTCAAGGACAAAATTAATGGTGTTAAGAATTAACAAAAATTAAGGAGAGAGGACCAGACTTGAAGGAAACCACTTTAACTAGTTGCCTTGAATGTAGCTCCCTATCACCTCAACAAGCACCAGCTGCTACCAATTGCCTCCACGCCTGTATGCAACACTTTAACTAGTTGCCTTGAACGCAGCTCCTCAACAAGCATCAGCTGCAAATCATTGCTAATCAGCCTCCCCACCTGTTCTCACTCTCCTTAATCACCTGTCACCCTACTTAAGCCTGACCAAACTAACATTCTTCCTGTTTGTTCTGCAGTGCATGTTGCGTTGCATGGCCCTGTGTGTTACCATCCTTATCAAGCGCAGCAAGTCAATTGTAATATTTTGTCGCGTCTCACACCTGCTCCCGTCATGCCTTGTTCCCTAACCTCTACTCTGTTCGTCTCTCAACCTCCCTCTTCCAATCAGTTGGCTCTTGGCGTTTCATGCTTTAGAGTTTTGTTTAATTTTCAATTGCTGTCTTCAGTCTCTATATCCATCGTTCCCCTCATATCACGGACCAGCAAGCTGCCTGCTTTCCCGACATTTCCTCTCCGCCAAGCTGGCCAGCTCCGCGGCCCATTCCCATCGTGCTCTCCCGAGGCCATTTCCCGACTAGCCATGGCCCTGCTTCACCGAACGCACCAGTGCATCGCCCAGCCACAGGCAAGCCGCATGGCCCGCTCCTTGGTGAGGCCGTGCTGCCAACCATCGCTTTTGAGTCCCAGCTATTCAACCATCGCCAGTAGAGTAATTAATTTTGTAAGTCAATACATTCCACCACGTTAAGAGTAATTGATAAAAGCTGCTTGGCACTCATCATTATGCCATTAGTTAAAGTGTGTCCAGGATCACGTGTGCCACAGTTCATATGACTGCAGGCCACATCATATTGCATACATAAAATGGAATGAATATGCAGCAGGGGATGTTGTCATGGTGGCCCTCAGGTGCGTGGTGCCCCTCCTGCAGGGACCACAACCACCTACACCCGTGTTGCCTACCGCATGATGACACCACGCACCCTTGAGGGCCGCCATGATGACATCCCCTGCTGCATATTCATTCCAACACCACCAACTCTGCCTCAGATAAGGCCTCAGACTTTGACCCAGGCCCCCAAACCATCTCCGGATGTGGGTTCTCTCCCTGCCTCCGATTACGACTTGGCATCTGACACAGCCTAAGTCCTTGCAGCTACAGCTCCCTCCAATGCCCCAGCAGGCCAGCTTTCTCCCTCCCCCATCTCCAATACCTGACACAGGGACACGTTCCTCTCCCCCGCTCTCTCACTGCCCTGGTCTCCATGCCGGCAGTGAACTACCTGCATCCAACGGCCCCCCCAGCTCCCTGTCCTTACTACTATTTTTCTCTGGCCCCACTGGACCTGTGACTGTTGCTCAGGCAGTGGCTCACCTACCCTCTGCCAGCGACGGCCTATCGCTCTCAGCATACTGCTTCCTCTACTCCCGTCTCATGCTCTCTCTGCTGGCGGTGCAACTGGTTTTACGGTTGCCTGCTCTAGCCTCTTGACTAAATCTTCACAGCCTCTGCAGTGCCTCACCTTCTCCGCCAGCGATATGTGCCTAATCCTCCTTCTGTGGCTTGGCTCCTGCTGTGACCTTCTCTCAGTTCAGTGAGCTGATTGCTTTGATGTTTTCACTGATGGCCCCAGCCCTGCCCTCCGGCTCACCGTTCCCTCTCTACTTGAGACGCCAAGCTAAACTCTACAGTCCACCCCCTGGTTTTTCATCTGCCGCCCTTGGCTTCATTCATCTGGTCCATTCTCATTCCAGACTCATTCTCACACAATTTCCTCAATACATATTCTAAATCCATTTTAATGTCTGGTCCTTAAACTCAACATGTATTTGTCGTAGTGGAGACCGTAACATTAATCTAAAGATGTGTGTATGTTTTGTTTGTATGTTTAGCTTACATAATTTAAAGTATACATTAAGGTGTCTGTGTAAATGTGGCAAACTAATGTAGACATAAATGCATTTCTATAGCTTCCGAAAAGTGTTTTACAATGGTGGGGGAGTGCCAAGATGGAGGCATGTGGCTTCAACACAGCGCCCCTATCTGTCATCTAGTGCATATATAAATCATTGATATGATTATGTTAAAGGTGCAGTAGGTAATGCATTTTAGGCTGTCCCTGCACTTGTTCATGAACAGAGGGAGTGGGCCTTGTCAAATGTGTTTATAGCTAGTACCTTAATTCTAGACCACCTTTAATGCTTAGTTTCACATTCATAACTAACATTTTTGATGTGTTACATGTTCCTCTTAAGTCTTTAATCCTGGTCCTAGAGACCCACAGGGTATGCAGGATTCTGTTCTAGCCCAGCACTAACCCACAATGTTGATAATGATTTATCGCTCCTCTTCACACATCATTGCTGTGGAAAATGATTTATTGCATGACACAGTGATGTATTATAGCTATTATCCTCTTTATCTGAAGGGCAAATGTGCCTGTCAATTTACAGGACTAGAGTGCCAACTGTACTATCTATACCTACTCAAACCCTCTCTGTTTTAATGACCACTTTCAGGAGATGCTCTTCTCCACCCCAGTGTCATGGGTTGACTCCAATTGCTTAGTCACCCTCATGGATTTAAAAGCGTTGGATTGATCTAGGCAAGTTGCACCATATTTCTAACATCCGTTCATTCCTCTTTAATCCATGAGAGGGAGTGAACGAGTGCACACTTTGGGGAGAAGGGTAGTGAATCAGACTGTAGCCTCAGTGTAACTAAGGTCCTATCTGCTGTGCTCTCTATGTACTGTAGTGGGGATCCAGCGGGCCAGGTGTGGCGGGCTGTGCTTCCTGTGAGAGGAATGCCACCCACTGTCTGAGCTGTGTGGACCCCCTCCACATACGTGAGTGTGTGGAGGCCTGCACACCTGGTCATGGACGGAGTGTCAGCACTGTCCCACAGCCTGTGAGGCGTGTACTCCCCATGACCAGTGTGCGGGTGACACACACACACGTTGTGATGGCGTAAAGGGCAAAGAGAAGAGCAAATAGAATCAGTAGGTAGCCGGACAGGAACAAGACATTCCCTGTCCTTTATCGCACTCTCGCTCCCTCCTTCGCTCTCCTTCTCCCTCCATTCCTCCCCAGGCTGAGGAGTACCACTATCTCTGAGGGCCGCTGTGTGGTGCACTGTCCGGAGAGTTTCTTCCAGGACTCTGAGCAGGGTGTGTGTCGCTGTCACCCTGACTGTGCGCTGTTTGACGGTCAGGACGGGGACGACTGTGACTCCTGTGTAGACCCAGAGGCCACCCTTCACAAAGGCGCCCGACTGCCCCTCACACACCTACAGGGACAGCCGGACCGGGGAGTGCAAAGGTGAGTCGAGGAATACAGGCCAGGAGTTTTTCCTTTCTGGTCATGTAACCTGACCAAGGTAGAACTCATCAGATTAGAAGTTGCCCTTTGGCTCAGATCTTGACACGGTGGTTCCCAAGTGTTTTAGGATTGAGATCCCCCAAAAAAGTTGTGTTGTGACCCACCAAATAAAGAGAACCAACCACAAGGGAAAAAGTATACACACTTCTCCAGTGTACTATAGGTCATCTAGAGTCCATGCAACCTAGTGCTGTGACACACACTATATATACAAGTATGTGGACACCCCTTCAAATTAGTGGATTCGGCTGTTTCAGCCACACCCGTTGCTGACCGGTGTATAAAATCGAGCACACAGCCATGCGATCTCCATAGACAAACATTGGCAGTAGAATGGCCTTACTGAAGAGCTCCGTGACTTTCAACGTGGCACCGTCATAGGATGCCACCTTTCCAACATGTCAATCCTGTTTCAGCATGACAATGCCCCCGTGCACAAAGCGAGGTCCATTCAGAAATGGTTTGTCGTTCGGTGTGGAAGAACTTGACTGGCCTGCACAGAGACCTGACCTCAACCCCTTCAAACACCTTTGGGATGAATTGGAACGCTGACTGCGAGCCAGGCCTAATCGCCCAACATCAGTGCCCGACCTCACTAATGGTCTTGTGGCTGAATGGAAGGGGTTGTTATAGTAGCAAAGGGGGAACCAACTCCATATTAATGCCCATGATTTTGGAATGAGATGTTCGAGCAGCTGTCCACATACTTTTGGTAATGTGTATCTGTTTTTTTTTGTGTAATATCTAGTTTCTCTGTGCTATCTGATTTAGACTGCGCTGACTCCTGTCTCCCTGATCAGACAGTGTTATGCTAGTTGTAGATAAGAGACAGTGACTGTTAGAATTGCAAGGTCTGTCACCTTGATTACTCTAATTTCTCTCGACCTGTGCACCTTTGTAAACATTCATTCATAGGCTAAGTTGTAGCAACCTCATGATGGGTATAGGGAAAATTAGAGTATCATGTAGTAGCCTAAACCTTTCGCTGTTACATTGAGCTTGGTGAATGGAATATGAATGACCGTCATCCAATATGCTGTAATAGAAATAAGGCCATGCTCATAAAAAAAATAAACATCCTCATCTTAAACGGCACCAACCGTGTGACTTTTTTTCACGTGATTGAATATCGACCTTTCCATTAAACACATGAGACAGGCTTGTGACATTAAATTGACTCACTAAATCCATCGAGAGAAAAACAATGCACTGTAATGTCATACCATGTACAAGTGCCCAACAATGTCAAGGAAAATGATCCCAGCCGTGTGACTCATGTCACATGGGCTACACACTGTCAGGGGATGTGAGTCCCACTGCAACATGGGTCAATACCCTGTGGTGCAGGTAACCGCAAACACCCGTTACTGACCGCAACGCTATCTCTGTACTATATGAAGTACTCAGTGCCTTACTGACCGCAACGCTATCTCTGTACTATATGAAGTACTCAGTGCCTTACTGACCGCAACGCTATCTCTGTACTATATGAAGTACTCAGTGCCTTACTGACCGCAACGCTATCTCTGTACTATATGAAGTACTCAGTGCCTTACTGACCGCAACGCTATCTCTGTACTATATGAAGTACTCAGTGCCTTACTGACCGCAACGCTATCTCTGTACTATATGAAGTACTCAGTGCCTTACTGACCGCAACGCTATCTCTGTACTATATGAAGTACTCAGTGCCTTACTGACCGCAACGCTATCTCTGTACTATAATAATAATAATAATATGCCATTTAGCAGACGCTTTTATCCAAAGCGACTTACAGTCATGCGTGCATACATTTTTGTGTATGGGTGGTCCCGGGGATCGAACCCACTACCTTGGCGTTACAAGCGCCGTGCTCTACCAGCTGAGCTACAGAGGACCACATACTATATGAAGTACTCAGTGCCACCTCTTCCTACACGCTGCTCCCTTTTCTTTTTTTAGCAACTCTGTCTGGGTCTCAACTTACAGTTGAGCGTTAGAATAATAAAATACACATGGCGCAATTTCCACAAATGTTTTTGCCACCTAGGTCAGTCACTCAATTAGCCCATGTCAGCTTTTAGATTGCTAGGTAAGGTAGTCTAGCCAGCTATCTAAACCTTGAAAGTAGCGGACTAGGAGTTAATTAAGATTGGGCCTGTGTGCTGATTCCTGCCATTTTCTCTCATTGATGCCTTCTCAAAATGCATTGGAGGAGAAGGTCCAAGGGGAGAACCAGTTTGAGGCAAGGAGCGAGGAGGCAAGGAATCACGCGTATACAGTTAACTCACCCCCTGAATCAAAGAAAATACTTTTGAGATTCACCCTGTTTGTATATCCGCCTATCCCCTTGTCGTCCTCAGCTCTGGTCAGGATTATGAGAACAGCGACTGTTCCTGTCTGGACTGGTCCATTCAACTGCACCATTTGTCATGCCCATGCCATCCTCACAGCCAGGGGGCGCTGTCAGAACAACCCTCCAGTAGAGTGACTCCACAGGAAAGGTGGGCTCTAGTCCTCTGTTCCAATATACTGACTAGCCATACCCCTTAGAGCAGACCAGGGTTCGAACACTATTTGAAATCATTTCAAATACTTTATCTGGGCTTGATTGCGCTTGCCTGGTGCAATAGAACACAAATCAAAATGTATTTGTCACATGCTTTGTAAACAGTGAAACGCTTACTTACGGGCCCTTCCCAACAATGCAGAGGCCCAGTTGGTGGACCTCACTGAGGGCCGGGCCGGTGGGGTTAAAGTGTTAAATACATGGGTCAGGGTGGAACGGTCTACAGGAAGTTCCGGTACGGACAGCCAGGGGATGATGACGATGAGCTGGAGTACAATGATGAGAGCTATACATTTTGCTGATGGGTGATGTATATTTAGCAGGATGTTTAACTCTTTCTGCCTCATCTCTCTCGTTGACTCTTTCTCTCAGGGCTTGCATCCATCTTATTTGTCCTCGTTTGATATAAAACAAAAGCTATTTCATGCTGAGGGGTGTTTAATAAATGCTGTTCATAAACAATTGTGTATGTTGTCAAATACCAGTTATTTTTAACATTTAGGGGAAATGTTTATTTTGTGACTTCAACCACAACCCCTGAAATACAATATTGTGTCGTAAAATCAGTTTCAAAATGTTATTCCTCTTTTGTAATTGTGGTGGTGTTGAAGATTAACACTTTAAATCATGGCTGCCCAACCCTCTTCCTGAGATCTACCGTCCTGTGGGTTTTCAGTCCAACCCTAATTTAACACACCTGATACTACTTATTAGCTGCTCAACAAGACCTTAACTAGCTGAATCAGATATGCTAAATTAGGGTTGGACTGAGAACCTACAGGACAGTAGATCTCTAGGAAGAGGGTTGGGCAGCCCTTCTTTAAATCAAAGTTATGGTTTTGCCACTTGTCTTTGTATAATTAGTTTGCTGTCATGGACTTTTGAAAAAGTGTTTTGTTCTTCAAGTAACATTTACCATTGACTTGGAAGACCTTAGTAGTGGTAATACTGATAGTAACACATGGTTCGTATACGTTGGGCACCAAGCGGAAAAGACCAACAGGGAGGGGCTACCTGGACTTTTATCCAATAAGAAATGCTAAGGGCTGGATTCAATCTGTATCGTGGAAGCTCTGCGTTAAAATGTAAAGGTAATTTTCGAATGAGCCGACATTCAGCGTGTACTGTGACTGATGTCTCCGCGAACGCGGGAACATTGCCTTTTACATTTCAATTGTGAGTCTTCCGCGATACTTCTGCGATACAGATATGACCCTGGTGTTGTGATAGAAAGGTCAATGACCTTCAAGTATGACTAACAAGCTAATAAGGCTGCAAATTCATCACTGGCCATTTTAAATCACAAATGAATGCAACTGACAATCGCATAGATGGCATGTGAGGAAAAACACAGGAGCAATGCTCAGCGTAAAACTATTTATTGATTTAGTGTTCCATCATATCATGTTATACACAATGTTGGAGAAGGCCATCAATCTGAGGAAACATGCATTGACACACACGCATACACCCACACATGGGATGTGAAATTGTGCTTTACAGAGACCCACGCTGCTCTTTCTGTCCCACTCTGAGGTCATCCTGTTTGGTGCAGCAAGAGCCCTAGACGGTGAACATGTAGGAAGTCTGACGGAAACACACACTGACAGGACACACACACGGCACGCTCGACTCACAGGACAGGCATCTGAAAGGACATGCTCTCACAATGTACTGACAGCTTGTTTTCACACATCACTTGGTTACACACAGAAATATATTTCTATGGTTACACAGTTCATCCTCTATACTTCAGATTGATTCAACGTGAAAACATCTAGGGATGTTAGTGGTAAAACACTGTCAAGATCCAGAATAAGATCTAAAAAAAGATTGAGAAGCGTAACTTGGTCGTTTCCTAAGGTGACTGGGTTTTAGCATGCCATAGATATGTCAGATTGATTTTGACATACCATCATTGACGTGCTGTTGTCTCAAGGACATAATGACTTGTCTAAATTCCAGATGGGGACTAACATTTAAAGGTAGACTTCCCCGCTGCTTTGGTCCCGGGGCTACCACGCTGTGGACACCGTGAAGCGAACGCGTGCACATGCACAGATACTGTGTGAGTGAAGTCTTCCATCTTGCTCATCTCAATATCTGCGGTGCTGCTCGTGGCAACGGCATTTCACTGAGTCTACCTTTAAAGGATGAGATATTATTGCTTCACTGTTGCTCATGCATTATTACCAAAGTACAACATTACAACTTTGACGCTAAGAATGGACGTGTGTCCTGTACTGTGAGTGACCATATTGTAATTCTGTCCTTAACGAACTATCATGGTATGTGGATTTAGTGTCAAGCATCTTAATGCTGGTCCTGGGCAACTTTCTGTTCCAACCCAGCACTTACACACCTGATTATTCAGCTAATCATCAAGACCTTGGTGTGCTACTAGGTGTGTTAGTGCTGGGAATAAACAAAACAGTGCACCCCTGTGGGTCCCAAAGACCAGGATTAAGAAACCCCTGGTGCTAATCTAAAGTCTGTCAGTGGTGCTATAGATTAATGTTATGGTGGTCTTATAGGATACTACGTCTGAGTGCTAACAGGGATTATGGAGTGTTTTCATAGTCTCCGTGTCTGACAAACACACAGGAATAGTACATCTGTTTTATTGTTTCTAGTGCACGAAACAATCATGTGTTTTAAAACAATGTGAAATTCAATTTTGAAGCGAAGCCACAACCATCCATATCCAGTGGTGTTGAACACCACTTTGTCTAGCAGCTGTTCCTGTTGGTTTTATTGGCTCTGCAGAGGAAGAGAAGCCAATGAAACAGAGGCATTAATGTTAGAGGCTGCGTCCCAAATGGCAAGCTACACCCTACTTAGTGCACTACTTTTGACCAGGGCCCTATAGGTAATAGGGTACCATTTGGGACACAGCCTTGGTGTTTATATGAAAGACAGACAAGCCAGACAAGGCCATCTCTCTTCAGACTGCACTTAAACAAGTGGCTTTAGTGGTCTTACTGACTCTGGTCTCCCAGACGTCGGCTCAGGTCCCTGGAGGAAGCTGCTCACACTACAGGAGAAAGGGGGAAAAAAGTCAGAAGGGAATCTGGGGTGCAGTGGTAAATATATCAAGGGCTACATTTTGTGGAGCATTTTGAATCAATGGTATTCCTTGTGAGGAAGGCCGAGCCAAATATAGTCAAACGAGTATGTTTCTCATTGGAATTCTACATGTCTTTCTCAGACTTATCTTATTCACCATCTGTGATATATCACCATAATTAATCATTTTACTGTAATCTATGGTTTATTGATATGGGAGACAAATGCCTTTCGAGATACTCTATAATAATATGGAAATGTGATAAATGTATGAAAATAATCAGAGCAAACACACAGGTGAGCAGGCTGATCCAACCTACAAGCCTTTCTGATCTTAAACAGGATAATGTGATAAATGGGAGTCTAGTTAAGAGAAAACAGACGTGGTACATAGTTTCTGTTTCTGCAGCCGTAATAATAAGGGAATGGAGTCGATGCTTACGTCGAGCTCAGCGCCGCTTCCTTCAGCTCCTCGTCAAGGCTAAGGGGTGAGAGTTGACAACGGAAGATAAATAGTCAGTTACAGTGAAGGGGAGGGGAGGGAGGAGTAGAAGGGAGAGGGGGATGTGTACAGTCGTGTCATTCTCCAAACTTTTGACCACAAGTATTGGTCTTCACAACGTTTGCTGCTTCAGTGTTATGAGATATTTTTGTCAGATGTTACTATGGTATACTGAGGTATAATTACAAGCATTCCATAAGTGTCAAAGGCTTTTGTTGACAATTACATTAAAGTTTATGCAAAGAGTCAATATTTGCAGTGTTGACCCTTCTTTTTCAAGACCTCTGCAATCCGCCCTGGCATGCTGTCAATTAACTTCTGGGCCACATCCTGACTGATGGCAGCCCATTCTTGCATAATCAATGCTTGGAGTTTGTCAGAATTTGTGGGTTTTTGTTTGTCCACCCGCCTCTTGAGGATTGACCACAAGTTCTCAATGGGATTAAGGTCTGGGGAGTTTCCTGGCCATGGCCCCAACATTTCGATGTTTTGTTCCCCGAGCCACTTAGTTATCACTTTTGGCTTATGGCAAGGTGCTCCATCATGCTGGAAAAGGCATTGTTCGTCACCAAACTGTTCTTGGATGGTTGGGAGAAGTTGCTCTCGGAGAATGTGTTGATACCATTCTTTATTCATGGCTGTGTTCTTAGGCAAAATTGTGAGTGAGCCCACTCCCTTGGCTGAGAAGCAACCCCACACATGAATGGTCTCAGGATGCTTTACTGTTGGCATGACACAGGACTGATGGTAGCGCTCACCTTGTCTTCTCCGGACAAGCTTTTTTCCGGATGCCCCAAACAATCGGAAAGGGGATTCATCAGAGAAAATGACTTTACCCCAGTCCTCAGCAGTCCAATCCCTGTACCTTTTGCAGAATATCAGTCTGTCCCTGATGTTTTTCCTGGAGAGAAGTGGCTTCCTCGCTGCCCTTCTTGACACCAAGCAATCCTCAAAAAGTATTCACCTCACTGTGCATGCAGATGCACTCACACCTGCCTGCTGCCATTCCTGAGCAAGCTCTGCACTGGTGGTGCCCCGATCCCGCAGCTGAATCAACTTTAGGAGACGGTCCTGGCGCTTGCTGGACTTTCTTGGGCGCCCTGAAGCCTTCTTCACAACAATTGAACCTCTCTCCTTGAAGTTCTTGATGATCCGATAAATGGTTGATTTAGGTGCAAAGCAATGATGACGGCACGTGTTTCCTTGCAGGTAACCATGGTTAACAGAGGAAGAACAATGATTTCAGGCACCCTCCTTTTAAAGATTCCAGTCTGTTATTCTAACTCAATCAGCATGACAGAGTGATCTCCAGCCTTGTCCTCGTCAACACTCTCACCTGTGTTAACGAGAGAATCACTGACATGATGTCAGCTGGTCCTTTTGTGGCAGGGCTGAAATGCAGTGGAAATGTTTTTGGGGGGGATTAAGTTCATTTTCATGGCAAAGAGGGACTTTGCAATTAATTGCAATTCATCTGATCACTCTTCATAACATTCTGGAGTATATGCAAATTGCCATCATAAAAACTGAGGCAGCAGACTTTGTGAAAATTAATATTTGTGTCATTCTCAAAACTTTTGACCACGACTGTAGACTGGGCTCACCTAATGATGCACTCTGGGATGTGGACGTACTCCATGGGGATGAGTTCCTGCAGCTCAGCCAGGCTGTTCACGTACTTTATCTTATTGCTGAACTTGGTGCTGTGACAAAACACACAAACACGCATACGTAAGTGGACGTGCACACTCGTGCTATCTTTATCTACCAGATTATTTTATTTGAACAGAGAAATGTACACTGAGTGTACAAAACCTTAGGAACACCTTCCTAATATTGAGTTGCACCCCCTTTTTGCCCTCAGAACAGCCTCAATTCGTTGGGGCATGGACTCTACAAGGTGTCAAGCGTTCCACAGGGATGCTGGCCGACGTTGACTCCAATGCTTCCCACAGTCGTGTCAAGTTGGCTGGATGTCCTTTGGGTAGCGGACCATTCTTGATATACACTCAGGAAACTGTTAAGGGTGAAAAACCCAGCAGCGTTGCAGTTCTTGACACAAGCCAGTGTGCCTGGCACCTACTACCATACCCCGTTCAAAGGCACTTATATATTTTGTCTTGCCCATTCACCCTTTGACTGGCACACATACACAATCCATGTCTCAATTGTCTCAAGGCATAAAAATCCTTCTTTAACCTGTCTCCTCCCCTTCATCTACACTGATTTCAAGTGGATTTAACAGGTGACATCAACAAGGGATCATAGCTTTCACATGGATTCACCTGGTCAGTCTGTCATGGAAAGAGCAGGTGTTTTGTACACTCAGTGTATACAGCGCTTTCAGGAAGTATTCACACACCTTGACTTTCTCCACATTTTGTTGTGTTACAGCCTGAATTTAAAATGGATTAAATAGAGATATTTTGTCACTGGCCTACACACAATACCCCATAATGTCAAAGTGGAATTATGTTGTTAGAAATGTTTTAAACAAATTTATTAAAAATGAAAAGCTGAAATGTCTTGAGTCAAGTATTCAACCACTTTGTTATGGCAAGCCTAAATAAGTTCAGGAGTAAACATTTGCTTGACAAGTCATTTGAATAGACGGGGGGCCAGTATAAAAAAAAGATATATATGTATTCACTAACTGTAAGTCGCTCTGGATAAGAGCGTCTGCTAAATGACTAAAAATGTAAATGTATGTTTTGGGGCAAATCCAATACAACACATTACTGAGTACCACTCTCCATATTTTCAACCATAGTGGTGGCTGCATCATGTTATGGGTTTGCTTGTGATCGTTAAGGACTGGGGAGTTTTTCAGGATAAAAAAATAATGTAATGGAGCGAGGCACAGGCAAAATCCTAGAGGAAAACCTGGTTCAGTTTGCTTTCCACCAGACACTGGGAGATTAATTCGCCTTTCAGCTGGACAATAACCTAAAACACAAGGGCAAACACTAGTAGAGTTGCTTACCAAGAAGACAGTGAATGTTCCTGAGTGGCCGAGTTACAGTTTTGAATTAAATCTACTTGAAAATCTATGGCAAGACCTGAAAATGGTTGTCTAGCAATGCTCAACAACCAATTTGGAGCGTGAATAATTTTTAAATAATAATGGCCAAATGTTGCACAACCCAGGTGTGGAAAGCTCTTAGAGACCTACCCTGAAAGTCTCACAACTGTAATCACTGCCAAAAGTGATTTAATATATCAAGATTTATTAGTGTTTTTATTTTTCATATTTTTTACAAATGTTATAATTTTTCTTGCACTTTGACATTAGAGGATTTTGTGTAGATTGTTGACAAAAAAAAAGACAATTAAATCTATTTTAATCCCACTTTGTAACAACAAAACGTGGAAAAAGTCCAGGGGTGTGAATACTTTCTGAAAGCACTGTATATGTGTACTTACCTGATGAAGGGCCTGGTGATGGCTAGGATGGTCCGTATAAACCAGGACGGGTGGACAATGATGAAGGATTTCAAATTCTTCCTGAGCCTGTAACCAAACATTCATAAAAATTATCATATTGAGTATGTTTGTGTGATGTGGCATGATACAATGTTATTACAGTTGACCACATGGGAAATAAGTACACGTTAATCCTATCACATTTTATCCCGTGGGCCTGACTATATCCCCTTGCACTTTTTCATACTAAAAATAGAATTAATCCATCCATCCATTCATTCATGAATCAAACATTGTAAAAAGCAATCTACCTCCTGTCAATCATCTGGTAGCACTTCTTGAGCCAGCCCATTCCAGGCATCCTCCTGTGGGGCGTGGCTCCATTCAGATAGACAATCATATAGTCCTCTGCCACCATCAGCTCCAATGTGCTGATCACATACCTGCCAGCAGGACATACAGCAGGGCAAGTACACATCAATCTATTAGCACTGACTTTGGTGATAACTATTTATTGAGGGAAAATGTACTTACTACGACTGTGATATGTGGTTGCCTAGCTATCTTAAGATGAATGCACTAATTGTAAGTCGCTGTGGATAAGAGCATCTGCTAAATGACTAAAATGTAAAATGTAAATGAATCTAGTCACTAGATTCTAGTGTATGATTTAAAACATGTCCAACGAGTAGAGAAGCATCTGAAATATGACTGAACTGAAGAACAAGAGAGGAGTATGACAGTGAACGATTGGAAGGTGCATGTAGAATAGTTACAACATTGCCCTTCAAGTTAATTTTTCTTAGAAATAAAGACAGACTTAACCATAAAACGCAATTAGTTATCAGTATATCCATCAAATAAATCTACAAATAATGGGTGTATTTGTTAGGTCACAGGCATATGTTTCGGGATAGGGGACTAAGGTCGGGAATCATTCCGATCAACACTAGATCTGAGCAGTAGCTTACTTGACATTTAAAGGTAATTTCAGATTGTGCCGAAATATGCAGCATTTACAGTGATCTCCACGTACATTGCCTTTAAAAGGTGCCTAAGTCAGTACTAATTAGAGTGAGGATAGGTGTAACTTACAGGAAGAGGTTCTCCATGACTTCATGGTAGTCCTCACTGTCGCTGTCCGGGAGGAAACACGCCGCAAACACTATGATGGCGTTCACTCCGTTTCCATAGTACCCTGATGAAGGAAAAACGACACTTCGAAAGAAATATTCAAATATGACCCACACTACAACAGTTTCCAAGAGTACCCTGTCTCAGAGGCTAGATCATGCGTGGGGTGGGTGGGGAGGGTTGTGTTTGGGTGGGGTGTTTGACTGTTTCATTTCTCAGTTTGTTTGTATTTCTCTCTGTCATCTGCCATCAGTATGTCACTGTATGTCTGATTTACGTTGCATGAGATGAAAATCTCTTTTGTATGGGAGACCCCATCAAGAGAAAGGAGGTAAAAGAAGGTATATAAAATAGAATAAGGTATAAAAACACCAAACAACAATCAGAACTTTCCTGTACCTCCATGGGATACAACTCTCTGGTAGGGCTCGATGATCTTCATGTTGATGCGGTGTTCCTGCTCTCCGATGATCACGGCCCTCCACAGCTTCGCATCCTGACGCTCCTCTGCTGCACTGCACGTAGGAATCGGCTCGCACGGCTCTTTTGACGCGTTACGATTGGCTGTCGGGGGTTCTGGTTTGTGGCAAAAGGCAGAAACACAGCTAGTAGAAAACACAGACGTACTATAAATCCAACAACAAACATTTTATTACAGAGAAATTAGGTATAGGGAAACAAAAATTTCATTTTAATTGTTACAGCTTCCCAAGTGGCGGAATATCTTGTTTGGTGTATTAGTATGTGTCTGAAATGGCCCTATACTGTAAAGTGCACTTAAGAGTGCCATTTGGGACTTACTCCTAGACTGACTCACCCTCCCAGTCCAGCTCAGTGTCGGTGTAGTCCAGATAGTCTGTGTCGTCAGGTGTGTCCAGGTCGTCCACGTTAATATCCAGGTCGTCGGGCGTCTCTAGGGCATCCTCTTCACTCTGGTCAAGTGAAAGGCTGATACGCGGGGCGGAGAGCTTCTTCCTTTGGGAGGGGCCACCCGGCGTGCCCTGCAGGGGAAGCGAGTTGGGAGGGGCTACAGGGAGGGAGGGGGAAGAGTCACTGGAAATGTTAGAATGTTCCATCTCTCTTTATCGCTCTTTATCTCTTGTGGAGTGGTGGGTTATGACATTTTGGCTGGTTGTCAGCTGTGTTAAATAACACTTACAGTGAGGGAAAAAAGTATTTGATCCCCTGCTGATTTTGTACGTTTGCCCACTGACAAAGAAATGATTAGTCTATCATTTTAATGGTAGGTTTATTTGAACAGTGAGAGACAGAATAACAACAACAAAATCCATAAAAACGCATGTCAAAAATGTTATAAATTGATTTGCATTTTAATGAGGGAAATAAGTATTTGACCCCCTCTCAATCAGAAAGATTTCTGGCTCCCAGGTGTCTTTTATACAGGTAACGAGCTGAGATTAGGAGCACACTCTTAAAGGGAGTGCTCCTAATCTCAGCTTGTTACCTGTATAAAAGACACCTGTCCACAGAAGCAATCAATCAATCAGATTCCAAACTCCCCACCATGGCCAAGACCAAAGAGCTCTCCAAGGATGTCAGGGACAAGATTGTAGACCTACACAAGGCTGGAATGGGCTACAAGACCAGAGAAGGTGACAACAGTTGCGATTATTCTCAAATAATAGAAACACAAAAGAACTGTCAATCACGCTCGGCCTGGGGCTCCATGCAAGATCTCACCTCGTGGAGTTGCAATGATCATGAGAACGGTGAGGAATCACCCCAGAACTACACGGGAGGATCTTGTCAATGATCTCAAGGCAGCTGGGACCATAGTCACCAAGAAAACAATTGGTAACACACTATGCCCCTGAAGGACTGAAATCCTGCAGCGCCCGCAAGGACCTCCTGCTCAAGAAAGCACATATACAGGCCCGTCTGAAGTTTGCCAATGAACAACTGAATGATTCAGAGGAGAACTGGGTGAAAGTGTTGTGGTCAGATGAGACCAAAATCGAGCTCTTTGGCATCAACTCAACTCGCCGTGTTTGGAGGAGGAGGAATGCTGCCTATGACCCCAAGAACACCATCCCCACCGTCAAACATGGAGGTGGAAACATTATGCTTTGGGGGTGTTTTTCTGCTAAGGGGACAGGACAACTTCACCGCATCAAAGGGACGATGGACGGGGCCATGTACCGTCAAATCTTGGGTGAGAACCTCCTTCCCTCAGCCAGGGCATTGAAAATGGGTCTCATGCAAGATCTCACCTTGTGGGGCATCAATGATCATGAGGAAGGTGAGGGATCAGCCCAGAACTACACGGCAGGACCTGGTCAATGACCTGAAGAGAGCTGGGACCACAGTCTCAAAGAAAACCATTAGTAACACACTACGCCGTCATGGATTAAAATCCTGCAGCGCACGCAAGGTCCCCCTGCTCAAGCCAGCGCATGTCCAGGCCCGTCTGATTGTTTGTGGTGTGATTTCCTTTACGGTCCATTGAGCTATTTAAAACAATATTATAATCCCCCACCATAATAATATTGTCTTGAATTGCTTGCAGGGTTGATAATTTATTATATATATTGTCAAAGAAGTGTGGATCATCATTATTTGGTCCGTAAATGTTAATGAGCCATATCTGTTTATTGTCCAATAACATATTTAAAATAATCCATCTACCTTGCATATCTATTTGGACAATTTGCACATTCGGTTCGAAATTACTATTAATTAATATCATCACCCCTTTTGAATTTCTTTGCCCATGGGAGAAGTATATCTCGCCCCCCCATTCCTTTTTCCACACAACTTCATCTAGAATTGTTGAATGAGTTTCCTGTAAACAATAGATATTATATTCCTTCTCTTTGAGCCATGTAAATATTGTTCTTCTTTTGATCAGCTAAGCCATTAAAATTATAACTGGCTATACTTATTTCACCATACAGAGATACAAGTTTCAAGTCTATTTTTCATTATATATGTTTGTAAATTTACCAATAATAAATACCATAATGATTGAGTGTCCATATAGCTGTACCGTGATATTTGCATTGCTACTAAGTATCCCTTCAATTGTTCTCCACTAATTCCCCCGCTAAAGCCCCTCCCCATCCCAAGTTGAGCCGTCATCCCACCCACATCCCTCCGGATCCCTAGGGCCCCGAGAGGCCAGGACCCATCCATCGAAAACAGCACACAGTGCCACGCACAAAACAGAAGCAGATTAACCGCCAAAAGCATTTCCAATGCTGTCACCTCTATCTATGCAGTGGGGAGAACAAGTATTTGATACACTGCCGATTTTGCAGGTTTTCCTACTTACAAAGCATGTAGAGGTCTGTAATTGTTATCATAGGTACACTTCAACTGTGAGAGACGGAATCTAAAACAAAAATCCAGAAAATCACATTGTATGATTTTTAAGTAATTAATTTGCATTTTATTGCATGACATAAGTATTTGATACATCAGAAAAGCAGAACTTAATATTTTGTACAGAAACCTTTGTTTGCAATTACAGATATCATACGTTTACTGTAGGTCTTGACCAGGTTTGCACACACTGCAGCAGGGATTTTGGCCCACTCCTCCATACAGACCTTCTCCAGATCCTTCAGGTTTCGGAGCTGTCGCTGGGCAATACGGACTTTCAGCTCCCTCCAAAGATTTTCTATTGGGTTCAGGTCTGGAGACTGGCTAGGCCACTCCAGGACCTTGAGATGCTTCTTACGGAGCAACTCCTTAGTTGCCCTGGCTGTGTGTTTCGGGTCGTTGTCATGCTGGAAGACCCAGCCAAGACCCATCTTCAATGCTCTTACTGAGGGAAGGAGGTTGTTGGCCAAGATCTCGCGATACATGGCCCCATCCATCCTCCCCTCAATACGGTGCAGTCGTCCTGTCCCCTTTGCAGAAAAGCATCCCCAAAGAATGATGTTTCCACCTCCATGCTTCACGGTTGGGATAGTGTTCTTGGGGTTGTACTCATCCTTCTTCTTCCTCCAAACACGGCGAGTGGAGTTTAGACCAAAAAGCTCTATTTTTGTCTCATCAGACCACATGACCTTCTCCCATTCCTCCTCTGGATCATCCAGATGGTCATTGGCAAACTTCAGACGGGCCTGGACATGCGCTGGCTTGAGCAGGGGGACCTTGCGTGCGCTGCAGGATTTTAATCCATGACCATCTGGATGATCCAGAGGAGGAATGGGAGAAGGTCATGTGTGTTACTAATGGTTTTCTTTGAGACTGTGGTCCCAGCTCTCTTCAGGTCATTGACCAGGTCCTGCCATGTAGTTCTGGGCTGATCCCTCGCCTTCCTCATGATCATTGATGCCCCACGAGGTGAGATCTTGCATGGAGCCCCAGACCGAGTGTGATTGACCGTCATCTTGAACTTCTTCCATTTTCTAATAATTGCGCCAACAGTTGTTGCCTTCTCACCAAGCTGCTTGCCTATTGTCCTGTAGCCCATCCCAGCCTTGTGCAGGTCTACAATTTTATCCCTGATGTCCTTACACAGCTCTCTGGTCTTGGCCATTGTGGAGAGGTTGGAGTCTGTTTGATTGAGTGTGTGGACAGGTGTCTTTTATACAGGTAACGAGTTCAAACAGGTGCAGTTAATACAGGTAATGAGTGGAGAACAGGAGGGCTTCTTAAAGAAAACTAACAGGTCTGTGAGAGCCGGAATTCTTACTGGTTGGTAGGTGATCAAATACTTATGTCATGCAATAAAATGCAAATTAATTATTTAAAAATCATACAATGTGATTTTCTGGATTTTTTAAGTGTACCTATGATAAAAATTACAGACCTCTACATGCTTTGTAAGTAGGAAAACCTGCAAAATCGGCAGTGTATCAAATACTTGTTCTCCCCACTGTAACTATTTAAAAATATATATCTATTCAAATATGTTGCATATCTTATTTTCCATCATTATCAATTAATATGCGTAATAATGTCGGCAGTTCGTGCGTAGGATTTTAACATATAACCCTCAGTCCTGCAGGTAGCCAAAGAGTAATGGTGGAATAATAACCTATCATCACACACAGAGTTGCCAGTGTCTGAGGTTCACCTGGTCTGCCCTCGGCCCCCTCTGAGCTCATCTTACTGTGAGACGCCAGGTCCATGCCTTCATCACCCAGGGGAACCTGAAGAGAACACAGAGGAGACCAGTGACATACTGAATACAGACTCAATACACAGTGTGTGTGGTGTGTGTATGTGTGTGCTTGCGTGTGTGTGTGTGTGTGTGTGTGTGTGTGTGTGTGTGTGTGTGTGTGTGTGTGTGTGTGTGTGTGCGAATGTGTGAGTTTGTGCATGTCAGAGGAGGCTGGTGGGAGGCGCCAACTCCTCTGGTGTGGGAGAAGAGAGTGGGGGAGAGGGAGAAGAGGGTGGGGGGTGGGAGGAAGAGGGGGAGTGGAGGAAGAGGGAGGGGAGTGGGAGGAAGAGGGAGAGTGGAGGAAGAGGGAGGGGAGTGGGAGGAAGAGGAGGAGTGGGAGAAGAGAGTGGGGGAGAGGGAGAAGAGAGTGGGGAGTGGGAAGAAGAGGGGGAGTGGAGGGAGGGGAGTGGGAGGAAGAGGGGGAGGGGAGGAAGAGGGAGGGGAGTGGGAGGAAGAGGAGGAGTGGGAGAAGAGAGTGGGGGGAGAGGGAGAAAGAGTGGGGAGTGGGAGGAAGAGGAGGAGTGGGAGAAGAGAGTGGGGGAGAGGGAGAAGAGAGTGGGGAGTGGGAGGAAGAGGGGGAGTGGAGGAAGAGGGAGGGGAGTGGGAGGAAGAGGGGGAGTGGAGGAAGAGGGGGAGTGGAGGAAGAGGGAGGGGAGTGGGAGGAAGAGGGGGAGTGGAGGAAGAGGGGGAGAGGGAAAAGAGGGTGGGGAGTGGGAGGAAGAGGGAGGGGAGTGGGAGGAAGAGTGTGGGGAGTGGGAGGAAGAGGGGGAGAGGGAGAAGAGGGTGGGGAGTGGGAGGAAGAGGGGGAGAGGGAGAAGAGAGTGGGGAGAGGGAGAAGAGAGTGGGGAGTGGGAGGAAGAGGGGGAGTGGAGGAAGAGGAAGAGGGGGAGAGGGAGAAGAGGGGGGAAGAGGGGGAGAGGGAGGAGTGTTGGGGGTAAAGGTCATCAGATCTCTCCTCCTCCGCTGTGAATTATCCATCCATCCGTTCTTGCAGGAGGCAGAGAGAGGGATGGGGAGGAAGGAGGGTAAAGCTGTTACATCATCAGCAGCCCATTCTCGTCCCTCTCTCCTCTCCTCCCTCTCTCCTCTCCTCCCTCTCTCCTCTTTTCCCCCTCTCCTCTGCTGATTCAAATGTCCACGCTCTCTCTCGAGCACAGATTGGGCACAGATGCAAATGAACCAACCGTCGTATGCACTCACGCACATGAAAATACTAAACTGATCCTAGTTTCTCTTTCACATGGGAGAAGAAAAAATCTGATTGCATTAGCAAATGTAACAAAAAGAAACATGCTGATTAGAATAGCTGAATTCCGAACAGCAAAGATGAATTACACATACGGTTGGTATAGCAAGACCAGCATCAGCTGCTTTGCTCCATGGACGATGCTGAACCACCTAATACAAACACTGCAGCACAGGAACACAGTGCTGATGACAGCAGCCCCTCCCTCTCTCTCCCTCTCTTCCTGTCTCTAGAAAATAAATACATCTCTCTCTTGTCCTTTTTCTTTAACTGCATCACATTTAACCCATCCACTCACCACTACTGGGGCACAGGAATCTCTGTCCTTCTCTGTCTCAGAGCATGGATTTCAGCTGTCTTTCTATTCCTCCAAGGCTCTTGGTAGAGATGCTCAGTTTACAAACAGCTCACAGCTTCCACCATTTTGTGGTCACATGACCCAGGCTGGTACCAAATAAGGGCAATCCCCTGCTTCTACAGTTGTGTGTGTGTGTGTTATTAGAGGCCAACTGAGAGGAGATGTAAGCCTGACTGCGCAGCTAAAAGAGGTTTTACTATCCCTCAGGGCTAGAAGAGAAACAGTGAGTTGAAAGGAAGCAGTAGAATTATAATGAATCCCTTGCTATCACTATTTAGAAGACAATCAATGTATTTTAGAAGCCATTCAATGTTATTTGATTAATATAATTAAATCAGACAGAAAATATTCTAAATACGTAACAGTGCTTTATGATGAGCATTAAACTTTATGACTACCACCTTTACTAAGTTCTAATTTTACGACCATTTTCAAGTTCCACCCACTTTAAATGTTCTGTTATAACTACACCATGCCTGGTCACCTTAAATTGCTTCAGTATCTCCTAAATAAACACACCTACCTACAGTCTCATTCATCTCCCATATTTCTCCACATACAGCATCTGCCTTATTGTCTTCATTATAATATAAATATAATATATAATGCACTACCTAAGCATAACAAGCACTTGCTATTTCAATCAAACCATAGAAAGGAATACAGCACCTCCTCACCTACTGTAATCAAGAATTTAAAACAAATACAAACAGGAAGATCAAACAATAGCCAGTGTCTCCTATACACAACAGAGATGTGGAACTTTAAAATCATGAGCAGGGATTTCCAGTATACAGTAAATAGTTGCAAACGCTGGTTGTTAAACAACAAAACTTCATTCTACATAGTTGGAAGACCTTTCCTCTGAGGAGATCCTCTTTGGATGGATGCATGTATGCTTGTTTAGTCACTCACCTCTGTTCTTGGTCTCAGTCTCACCAGTTAAACAGGAAGAGATAGGAACCTGAAAGTACAGCACACATGACTGCTGCCTGTTTGGTACAAAGGTCGTTGCCACGATGTCCTGCCTCTGCCACGTGTGTGTGTGTGTGTGTGTGTGTGTGTGTGTGTGTGTGTGTGTGTGTGTGTGTGTGTGTGTGTGTGTGTGTGTGTGTGTGTGTGTGTGTGTGTGTGTGTGTGTGTGTGTGTGTGTGTGTGTGTGTGTGTGTGTAAAAGAGTGTGTCAGACAATGAACTGGGACTGTAGTTAATTAACACCAGTGCTTGACTTGGGATGGAAGAAGTGCAGGAGCTGTCTTTTTCCAAGTCAATCCATTAGACTATGTTCACCGAAATTCACAAATTACATTATGCTATAGATACCTCTGTTTATTCACTGTTAACGGTTTATACACATTTACCATGTCTTCTAACTACATTTTCATGACTATTATTATAGCCTACATGAAAAAGTAAGCATTACTGACACTGGAAAGCTGCTGTGTCTGATCCCATGTAGACCTACAACCTCCTGCCGTTGTGCCCTTGATCAAGGCACTTAGCCCCCCACATAGAACTGCACTGTTAGTCACCTTGTCAACATGTGGTCATCCCTCCATCTGGAGAGCTTCTGGGTGTGCGGGCATGGCTTTTTCAACATTACAACTGTAGTGTCGAGTCAATGTTGCTAATCATTGCTGTTAAACAAAGGAGTCCGCTTATACTGAACTTTGATCATAAGTTTTATTCATATCACAAGATTTCAGCATAAGTGTACAGATGTATATAGCATCTGGAGAGCAGTGTCCTCCAAATTACAATGTCTGCTCTAATGTTCTCTGTCTCTAGCCTATACTTATAAGATTTACAAAAATATGGGTGGCTCCCTCTACTGTCCAATCACCTGTCTCCAACGAACAGGGGTGTCACTACAAAACAATTCCCTCTGACACTAAATAAACATCCTCTCAGGTTCCACTTGAAAACATTAGCAAACTCATAATTCTTCATATACTACATTCCCCCCTTCGAGACTAACTAAAAGTCTCGAAAACAAACAGAATAGGATTATGACAAGTAACAATTTCTCTTATTGAGTATCTTTAACAATAAACCCAAAACACTTTTCTCTGGAGTGTAAATACATTTCTATGAAATATGAACAAATCTTTATGGAGTGTGAATACATTACTATGAAATATGAACAAATCTTTATGGAGTGTGAATACATTACTATGAAATATGAACAAATCTTTATGGAGTGTGAGAGCGAAAAACCTGTCTGGCAGCCTTCTTTCCAAATATCCATCCATCAATCAAGACAGTAAAATTCTCTCACGGCCCCTCTGCCCCAGGCAACCACCTAGGTACTCCAGATCAATTCATAAATCTTTATCAATGCATTTGAAACTATGATGCAATTAAATACACATGAAAGCCCCAGCAAACAAAATACTATCCAAAAAATATCCACACTAAGGCTGGTCGACCCATCGGACCCTACGGTGGATTATCTCTATCCCTGCCTAGACTCCATGTCCCTAAGCATTCACGAAATAAACAAAAACATCTAAGATCCCCACATGTATTCAATAACATCAAATATCATTCTACAAAAATTAATACAGAAAGAATATGACACAAATTATGTATTACACATGCAAATATGTCTATATTTCATTGCAGACACTGGAATGTAGTCCACTACACTTCATCTCCCCAGCAGTGTCGACTTCCAATGCATCGTTGATGATGGAATTGGAACATTTCCACACCTTCCTTGTTCCATCTCCTCCAGTCCCTTCATATTCTCCTTTCATATTGTCCTTTCATATTGTCCTTGTTTGAGTATTTCAATCTCTACATATTCCCCCAAATGCTTCTGGACAAAAAGAAAAGACCAAACAGTATATTTTGCAAAACAACACTTTCAAATTAAAACATCAATATCAACTAAGAATATAAAAAATGATATATAATTGATATATGAATCAATATATCCTATTTCCCCCCTTTGATTCATAACAAAATACTAAAATCACACTAATATTGAAAAACATTTAAAAAATGATCAAATAATCAAAAAGGATATTTATCCATCAATACTCCATCCAGTCCCACTTGTCCCTCTTCATCCAGATCAGGAACAGTCAACAACGGCATCTGAGTGTTGTCTCCAGGCATCACAACTCCAACTCATCTCAATATCATAGCTTTCTCAAAGGTCAGTAACAAATTACAAAAGAAAAACATCACACACAGTGCTATCAAAGCTGCTATTAAAATCTGAACCATCACTGCTCCCACTGGGCCTAACTGATCTTGCAACCAAGACTTCGCTGACCATCCAGCTCCTTCAGATCTACCAAATGCATCCCTTATATTCTTCAATGCATCTATAACACTAGTGATATTATCTGAACTATCTGGAATCAAAGTATAGCTAATATTATCAATATGATCTTCCCAAATTTTACACCATACCATGGAAAAATCCCCACTTCTCTCTTAGACTTATCCTCCAATGATAGGCTTCTCAGACTATGAAATTCCTCTAAAATTGGTGCTGGAGTTATCTGCTCCCTTGTAATCAAATGCAATATATTTATGGCTTTAATAAATATCAATGTTGAAAGAGTTAAATTGCTTCCCACTGTTGTTATAATAGACTGAAGTGTTGATGTCCTTGTTGTTACTTCATCCATTCTCCCTAAGACTTTTAACTCCTTACTTGTATTTCCATCTATCACCACTAGTGTCACTACATTCACTCTCTCTTCCTACTAACATTGAAACTTAGCTTACTGTCCTAGAGTTCCTTCAACCCTAGTTTTCCTAACTTTTTTAATCTAATCTTTTCTCCTAACCTTTAAAAACCTTTTCCACTGATTTATTCACAAAAGCCATTACCACCAATTTTTAGAATATGTGATTGGGTAATCCCCACCTGCTTCTGACTTCTTCACACACAGTCTTGGCAAACGATCGAACATATTTTAGCCTAGTTTGAAATCTCTTGCACCTCTTGGTGTAGGAATGTAACCAAGAATAACTGTCACCCATTTTAACTTTATTTTTCAGACAGATTGTCTAATAGGTAGTCTAATAGATTATCATAGGAAGGAGGACATTATCTTTTCAAGCAAATATGATTCCCAAAAACCCTACTCTTTTAAAATCTTCTACCAGACAGCCGTCTAGTGTACATCTTATTGTACAGTTCAATTTACACAATGCATCTCTTCCCAACAATGCAATAGGTATATGTTCTGATACCAGTATGTGTATTTTAATTTCTCTTTGATTTTTTATAGCAGAGCTCAATTGGTTCCTTAAGAGTAATCAGCTGTTTTACTCCCTCAAATCCCTATCCTAATTAGTTAATTTTACATAGTGAGATGTTTAACCTCTTTAGGCTCAACACAGATAAAAGCTTTTCCACTATCAC
Organism: Coregonus clupeaformis; assembly: GCF_020615455.1. Lineage (NCBI taxonomy): Eukaryota > Metazoa > Chordata > Actinopteri > Salmoniformes > Salmonidae > Coregonus > Coregonus clupeaformis. Next base: position 24,870,004 of record NC_059200.1, read on the forward strand.
CATCACTTCTCATAGTCCTTTTTATTTTCACTTCAATTGTTGGATATTTTTCTCTAATTGGTGCTACCAGCTGACACCCCCCTTCGGATATTCTAGGCACTCTAGAATCCTTGCTCCTTTAAGGGTTCACCTGGAGAGCAGGTGATCTTCACTTGCTCCTTTATCTTCCTCAGAAATTCCCTCTGTTGTTTCCTCCTGGCGCATTGCACTCACAGGTAAAGTAACCAACCTGTCCACAATTATAACACACTTCTGAAAGTTGCTGGAAGTGTAGCTGAAACCTTCCTCCTCCTTCTAAGCCTTCTCGTCCTCTTCCTCTCCAATTCTGTGTCTGTCCAGAAACTGGCTGTGGATATGGAACAACTGGAACCGCTATTGGTGGCTGATACAATTGCGATTGGAACTGGTCCTGTTGAAGCTGTGGCAGTGACTGTTGATTTGGTTCACCCTGATTCTTCATAACCAAAGCTTCTCTTCTCCTTCTTCTTCTCCCCCAGCTGTATTTGCTTGAGTTTTCTGAGCGTTTCTTGGTCCTGCTCTTTCTTGTTGTTGACATATCAGTATTCTTCAAAAGGTTATATTCTAAGTTCTGTCCTCGAAATATCATCTTCCATCATCTTCTTACTTTTCTCTCTTTCCTTGGCCTCAATGTATTCTTCTCCTCCAATTCTTGGGATCCTTTTCTTAGCAGTTTCTTCTTCTGTATCTTCAGCTTCTTGAGTTGTTCCTCCAGTTGTGTTACTTCTTCTAAACTATTCGCTTTATCCAGGCATGATACGCATCGGTCTATATCTCTTTCTATTTCTTCTTTGCTAATCATTGTTGGATAAAATCCTCTTGAATATGAAGCACCTTTAATCTCCAAGTCTTCATCTTTGTCTTCATCTTTCCGAACCTCATTCTTCTCTTAGTTTCCAGACATCTCGGTTTTTCTTACTTCTGGAGTTTGGATTCATTTTTATGGTAGTTTCTGCTTGTCCTCTCTCTATTATTCATTCATCTTCATCTCTGATGCAATAATCACCCTCCTAAATGATCACCGGAAGCTGAGGATAGACGTCCTTAAGCTCTACTTCTTTCTCATAAGGTGGGGGTCTTTTTGCTGAATCCGTATGTGAGAAAGGTGTACTGACTTCTGCCATTAGTTTTTCTGTCGCCTTTCCTTGTTTCACAATTTTCTCTATACCTTTGTTTATTTTATCGTTGGCATCTTTCATCAGTTTTTGTCCTTCATTCTCAAACAGCTTAAGAACACCCAGCTCTCTTTGTCTCTTTTCTTTACGTTGTTCCCCTTTTTTCCCTTTCTTTTGATCTGCTTTATGAATTGACAGAAGCACTTTCATTATGTTGATTACGTCAGGGTTAAGAGTCCCTTCCACTGGCCATGGTTGTTCAATGTCAGGCCAACGTTTGTTCCATTTGCCGGATAACCTTGCAATACCATTAACTAGAGGATTACTATTTTGTACTATATCAACAGGTGTAATTACCTTCATAGTCCTTATATCCTTTTTCCCCATTGTAACAACTCTTTTATATTCCTTTAATGTGAATTATTTTTATTATTTTAGAATATATAGCCTATAGTGTCCTCCCTTTAATTTTTAATATAAACCAAAAAAAATAAAAATAAAATTTTTCTAAATAATAAAAATTAATCAATAAAAAATATGAATATTCAAAAATAATTAAACATTTTTTTTCTCCAATTAAACAATTATTAATAAATTTATGAATAATCAAAAATAATTAATTTATATTTCCTATTTTACTAATTTATCAATTAGTGGCTATCTTACCACCTTCAATCAGGAAAAGTACAGGAAAGTAGACAACTTCAGAGTAATCCAAAAAGAAAACACCTATAATCCAGCAACACTACAGTACTCATAAACCAATTATTTAATAAGCACCAAATGACCTCAATCTTACAGAATAATGTCAGAACTCGATTCCCAACACAACTGTAATCAAACTCACTCATGCACAAAAAACTCCAATACGCAATTTTTATTTTAATCAATTGATCAGTCCTTTGCCAAGTCTTTGTCAAATTGTCATAACATCAAATATCCTGTAGGGGAAGACTTTGTAAACAGAACAGCACTAGCCTGATATTTGACGAGATCCGGTTCAGCAGCCTCTGTCGCGTCACACCCTGTCACGTGATGTACATGTCAGCACCTCCTCTCTTTCTCTCCTCCTTCTCGTCTCTCATATGACAAAAGAACAAAGAAACAGACAAGAATTTAGCAGTTTATGCAGTCACTGAGTTACTTCAACCATTCAATATTCCTCCAGTCACATTCGCTCTAAGAATTAACTCAGGAATCGCATGAATAGCTCAATAACATTTTTATTTTATTGACTTATTTAATTACTTTTATTTTTAATCCGTCAACATATCTCTCTCATTTATCAATTCAATATGTCTCAAGAAAACAGTTTCATCATCAAACAACAGCCGATGTAACAACCAGAATACACCATTAGACTCTAAATCTCTGTCTTTTGTTCCTTCGTTCGTCTCCCCACAGCACAGTGTAGGAGAGGAGTGACCTATTTACCCCTACGTCACTCTAGTGTCGTAAAATCACACGCATGCGCAGTACATTCATCACTACGATTTCACCGTGGAAGGGAGCCCTCTCAGCTCCAGACAACAGAACGTTAGCATTCTGCTATAGCTCCTCTCCTCTACCCCTTATAGTCAAACAATAACACTTAACAGAGCTCACAAAACACCAGGCACCAAGCCCAAGCTAACTAAACACATTTCTGGTGGCTCGTCCCATTCCAATGGACCACCAAGGAACAAATATTAATCATAACCCGCATCAAAAATTGGCATATAGCATGAATTAGCATTTAGCATTAGCATTTAGCATTAGCATGTAGCATGAAGCATAATTAGCAGGCCACGTTAGCATTTCTCCCTCCGCCGTGCCGTAAAATTCCATTTGTTAGCTAAATTTGTGCTACCACGAGATCCCAGTGGAATCGATACGAGAGATCACATCAAACAAACAATTCGTCAACCGCCAGCTGAGCGATAATATACATTATCAATATACCACGGTCTCTAGTCCTCAGGACTCACCTAAAACACATCTAACTCGTTATAGGATTTCTGGCCCACCTTAAAGAGGTCGCCTGTATCAGGGCTTGTCCATGATCCACAGCGGCTCTAAGTTACATACATCTCTGCCTAGGCATAATTCCTCTCTCAATCGATTGTTCTTGAACTCTTATTCAAGCAAAATATCTCTATAGACACTCTATAGGCTCTCTCCCCCCTTTTGCGCTGTTTACCAGTGCAAAGAAATTTAGAATGGTTAGGCCAGACCCCTAGTTCTCAGCAATAAAGCAACACAGCACACTTCGGTCCTTTACGGTACATCTCTCCAGCACACACTCAAATAGCCTCCGAACTAACAAATGCCCAAAGTGGTGAGGAAACTCACCCTTATCTGGCCATGACTTCGGAACGAGAGTCAGCTCGGCGCCCATGAATGGAACAAAGGAGAGATGCAGACCGTCCCTTTTCGTGACGCCATTTTGTAGTGTCGAGTCAATGTTGCTAATCATTGCTGTTAAACAAAGGAGTCCGCTTATACTGAACTTTGATCATAAGTTTTATTCATATCACAAGATTTCAGCATAAGTGTACAGATGTATATAGCATCTGGAGAGCAGTGTCCTCCAAATTACAATGTCTGCTCTAACGTTCTCTGTCTCTAGCCTATACTTATAAGATATACAAAAATATGGGTGGCTCCCTCTACTGTCCAATCACCTGTCTCCAACGAACAGGGGTGTCACTACAAAACAATTCCCTCTGACGCTAAATAAACATCCTCTCAGGTTCCACTTGAAAACATTAGCAAACTCATAATTCTTCATATACTACACAACAAAATACGTTTGTCTTTATAAAATGATTCCCTCATTCAATAAATCAGGGATCAAATGGATAAGGTAGGCTACTTCAAAGCAAGGTATCTAACTAGACATGTTTATATATAAGGCTCAAATATTCATGAGTTGGGATGCAATTCCCCCAAAATTGGAAGTGCCAGTATGGTGTTCTGGACAGATCCAGCCCAAATCAAGCACTGAAACACACAATCTGGGTTGTTCAAAAAGAAAATTAGGTGACTCTGGCAATATTCCATACTTTAACCCATCTATTATATATTAAAGCAATAAGGCACGAGGGGGTGTGGTACAGTGATTGGTATATATGGTGAGAAGGTGACAACAGTTGATTATTCGCAAATGGAAGAAACACAAAATAACTGTAAATCTCCCTCGGCCTGGGGCTCCATGCAAGATCTCACCTCGTGGAGTTGCAATGATCATGAGGAATCAGCCCAGAACTACACGGGAGGATCTTGTCAATGATCTCAAGGCAGCTGGGACCATAGTCACCAAGAAAACAATTGGTAACACACTACGCCGTGAAGGACTGAAATCCTGCAGCGCCCGCAAAGGTCCCCCTGCTCAAGAAAGCACATATACAGGCCCGTCTGAAGTTTGCCAATGAACATCTGAATGATTCAGAGGAGAACTGGGTGAAAGTGTTGTGGTCAGATGAGACCAAAATCGAGCTCTTTGGCATCAACTCAACTCGCCGTGTTTGGAGGGAGGAGGAGGAATGCTGCCTATGACCCCAAGAACACCATCCCCACCGTCAAACATGGAGGTGGGAAACATTATGCTTTGGGGGTGTTTTTCTGCTAAGGGAACAGGACAACTTCACCGCATCAAAGGGACGATGGACGGGGCCATGTACCGTCAAATCTTGGGTGAGAACCTCCTTCCCTCAGCCAGGGCATTGAAAATGGGTCGTGGATGGGTATTCCAGCATGACAATGACCCAAAACACACGGCCAAGGCAACAAAGGAGTGGCTCAAGAAGAAGCACATTAAGGTCCTGGAGTGGCCTAGCCAGTCTCCAGACCTTAATCCCATAGAAAATCTGTGAAGGGAGCTGAAGGTTCGAGTTGCCAAACGTCAGCCTCGAAACCTTAATGACTTGGAGAAGATCTGCAAAGAGGAGTGGGACAAAATCCCTCCTGAGATGTGTGCAAACCTGGTGGCCAACTACAAGAAACGTCTGACCTCTGTGATTGCCAACAAGGGTTTTGCCACCAAGTACTAAGTCATGTTTTGCAGAGGGGTCAAATACTTATTTCCCTCATTAAAATGCAAATCAATTTATAACATTTTTGTTGTTATTCTGTCTCTCACTGTTCAAATAAACCTACCATTAAAATTATAGACTGATCATTTCTTTGTCAGTGGGCAAAAGTACAAAATCAGCAGGGGATCAAATACTTTTTTCCCCCTCACTGTATATGGCCAATATACCATGGCAAAGGGCTGTTCTTACGCATGATGCAATGCAGAGTGCCTGGATACAGCCCTTTGCCGTGGTATATTGGCCATATACCACATACCCGAGGTTCCTTATTGCTATTATAAACTGGTTACAAACATAACTAGAAAAGTAAAAATACTTTTCTCATACCCGTGGTATACAGTCTCATATACCACGGCTTTCAGCCAATCAGCATTCAGTGCTCGAACCACCCAGTTTATAATATATTATATAGACTATCATAAACTATTAAAATATTAAACCACAGGTTAGTTCCCTATTCTACATTTCCTGTGAGAAATTAGTAACACAGAACTCTCCATAGGGTCGATTTTAATGATTTATTGCCAAGATACCTGCACATACATTAACAAACCAGTGACCATTCCAGAATCCTTTGAATGTGTTGATAATTGTGTTGATAATTTATTTGAAGTTTTATAAATACAAAAAAGGAGCAAAGTGTCAATCATGAAACATACACAATGTGAAACGCACCCATTACAACACAAATGTAAACTAAGGAACTTTGACTCTGTAGGCATATTTTACTTTACTTCCTCTTAACGTGCAGGAACAGTGCAGGCAGGGATTCAGGATCGGCAACATTCTTCACAGGGTTTTTGTCTCATCAACCATGTCATACAGATGGGATAGCCTACTGATAGCCCATCTCATCATGACGTTCAGGAGACTGTCTGTTAGTTCTTACAATTCATACTTTTTACAATCAAATTCAATCAAATGTATTTTGTAAAGCCATTTTACTTCAGCAGGTGTCACAAAGTGCTTTACAGATACCCATCCTAAAGCCCCAAAGAACAAGCAATGCAGAAGTACAGTGGCTAGGAAAAACTCCATGGCCGCTGTGCTTCTGCATCTGCATTGGTTGTTCTTTGGGGTTTTAGGCTGGGTATCTGTATAGCACTGTGACAACTGCTGAAAAAATATATATATATCAAAATGTTTCTGAAGTCCTGCTGTCGGTGCTATGACCCCTGCTTAGATCTCTGACCCTGCTATAGTAAGAAACTGTGTTATTCACGACCACAGTTACTCTGTAGCAAAACTGTAACCCGGAACTAAAATAACACAGATCTGCGCCTACGCTAGTCCTAAACCCTTAACCCAGGCTGAACCCAACCAGGTTTACTTGGAAGACTGTGTCCCTGACAGCTTTGGAGACAACTCTGATGTTCTCTGTATCAGTAGCGCAGGTGAAGTGGTAGTACAGGCCTATGTGCTGCGCTTTGTACATATTCAGGATGAACATCTTAGCAGACTCTGCATCTCTCCGGGGACCTTCAAAGAAGACATTTATGAAAAAGAATGTACGTAAAATACACTGGGAATCGCTTCGTGCTTAATACGGTCAGAGTTGGGGTCAATTCCAGTTCCTGTCACTTGAATTGGATATGGACTTTGTTTTTTATATAGGAATGAACTCTAATGAACTAGGTGGAATTGACCCCAACCATGCATATGTAAAATATATTTTACACACACATATCAAGGCATGACTATCCAATGTTCTTAGGAAAGTACTCAGCAAGGTTGGAGCATGAATATACAACTAAATGCATGACTACCAGTGTACTAGTTTAGTGTACTAACCAGTGAACGTTGAGAAGTAGTCTGCCAGGTTGGAGTGTAAGATCTTGTCCTCTGGGTCGTCTGTTTTGTTGAGGAAGAGGTTGATGGAGGACTCCTGGAACCAGGGATAGGTGATGATGGTTGTAAACAGGGCTTTGCTCTCCTCTAGTCGATTCTGCAAGGAACATAAACACTTTAACCTACTCTTATATGTAGGGAGATTCAGATCATGTTCAATTTGTTATTGGTAGAATAATATAAGTTTAAAAACACTTACGGCAGTGTTCACACAGCATCTTTGATTATACACTACTGCGCACACACACAATGGAGTCTACCTGGCTGGTAGTAGTAGTACATTTTACAGTACCCAAAATAATTTATTTGACTTTATGTGACCATGGGAGAAACAACTCACCACATTGGCGCTCTCATAGAGGACCTGGTCGTACTCACTGAGAGCCACCAGGAAGATGATGGAGGTGACCCTCTCAAAACAGTGGATCCACTTCCTCCTCTCTGACCTTTGACCTCCAACATCCTGATAAAAACAACTTGGAACACATCTCAAATCACACTCTATTCCCGCTATAGGGCACTACCTTTAGGGTGTCATTTGAAATACTGATATGGGGAATACTTGCTTCCCTCATTCCCTCCACTCTTCCTTGAAGTAATCACTGATCTAACATGACTAAATAAGTGGAGGTAAGAGCTCAACTACAGTACATAGCTTTCAAAGATCCAAACAAGTTAGATCAGAGATTACTGCAAGGAAGGAAGGAAGGAAGGAAAAAAGTATAGTAGAAGTACAGTTGAAGTCGGAAGTTTACATACACCTTTTTGAACTCAGTTTTTCACAATTCCTGACATTTAATTATAGTAAAAATTCCCTGTCTTAGGTCAGTTAGGATTTTTTATTTCACCTTTATTTAACCAGGTAAGCCCGTTGAGAACAAGTTCTCATTTACAACTGCGACCTGGCCAAGATAAAGCAAAGCAGTGCGATAAAAAAAAAGAATGTGACGTCAGAATAATAGTAGAGAGAATTATTTATTTCAGCTTTTATTTATTTCATCACATTCCCAGTGGGCCAGAAGTTTACATACACTCAATTAGTATTTGGTAGCATTGCCTTTAAAATCGTTTAACTTGGGTCAAACGTTTCGGGTAGCCTTCCACAAGCTTCCCACAATAAGTTGGGTGAATTTTGGCCCATTCCTCCTGACAGAGCTGGTGTAACTGAGTCAGGTTTGTAGGCCTTCTTGCTCGCACACGCTTTTTCAGTCCTGCCCACAAATGTTCTATAGGATTGAGGTCCTATAGATACTTTTGTACCTGTTTCCTCCAGCATCTTCACAAGGTCCTTTGCTGATTTTCACTTTTCGCACCAAAGTACGTTCATCTCTAGGAGACAGAACGCGTCTCCTTCCTGAGTGGTATGACGGCTGCGTGGTCCCATGGTGTTTATACTTGCGTACTATTGTTTGTACAGATGAACGTGGTACCTTCAGGCATTTGGAAATTGCTCCCAAGGATGAACCAGACTTGTGGAGGTCTATAAATTTTTTTATGAGGTCTTTGCTGATTTCTTTTTATTTTCCCATGATGTCAAGCAAAGAGGCACTGAGTTTGAAGGTAGGCCTTGAAATACATCCACAGGTACACCTCCAATTGACTCAAATGATGTCACGCCCTGACTTATGGGACTCTGGTATGTTGAGTCAGGGTGTGGTGTTCTATGTTGTGTTATCTATGTTTTAATTCTAGGATTGTATGTCTATGTTTGGCCGGGTGCGATTCCCAATCAGAGACAGCTGTCGCTCGTTGTCTCTGATTGGGGATCATACTTAGGCAGCCTATTGGCACTCGTTAGTGGTGGGATCTTGTTCCGTGAGTAGGCTTGTTTTGTGTTTAGCCTTAGGACTTCACGTTTCGTTGGTTTGTTGTTTTGTTAGTGTGTTTATCGGTGAAATAAACATGTACGCATTTCACGCTGCGCCTTGGTCTGACCCGTCCTTAAACGAACGTGACAAATTATGTCAATTAGCCTATCAGAAGCTTCTAAAACCATGACATCATTTTCTGGAATTTTCCAAGATGTTTAAAGGCACAGTCAACTTAGTGCATGTAAACTTCTGACCCACTGGAATTGTGATACAGTGAATTATAAGTAAAAGACACATCTCACTATTTTGTAGAGTCAGAGACCTGGTACTCCCTCCTGCGCTCATAGCACTTCTGCATGCCCTGGTCACTCCACAGTCTTCTGATGCCATCCACCTGCCATGGCTCCAGGGTGGTCAATATGTCTGCCTCCACCCTGCTCAGCTTGTCTGCATGGCTCTGGAACACACAGAGATGTAGTTTTAGATATGGCAATAAAAACCTATTCACAGAGTAGATGTTCCTAGAGATTGATACTTAAACTTATGAACCATCAAGCCCCTTTATAAAAACACATTAGTATGATAATAAAGCTGAAATTGAATCTTCTGACAAGCTGCTTGCAATGTTCTGGTGATCTTTGAAATCAGTCCGTAGGGTCTTCATGGCTTGCATCATGTTCTGAACAGCAATGACGATGTTCCCGTACACCAGCTTGGTGAAGCCTCGCTTGTCCTCCCATGGATGATCCTCATCTGCTTGATGAAGGTGCTTTTCCCACTCTCACCAGTCCCTGGGAAAGGAGTGTCAGGATTGGGCTCAATTCAGAATTGAATTGAGAATGCCTCACAAATTCCAATTCAATTCTTGAATTTAAGTAGTAAACAGGATACAGAATTGCAATTCAAATTTGAATGAAAGGAAATAGAATTGAATTCAGTGAAATTCAAAATGCCTCTTCTATATTAGGTGTAGTCTATACAAATACACATATTTTACATAAAACATGTTGTTATACACATATCAAATTTTGATGAAACAATAGATTTTCAGGACAATCTTAAAATGAATGATCAAGGAAAACAAACCTGTATGCGAATATTAGTAGTAGTTCTTATATTTCATTAATCGCTTACATTTTGTTCAATATGGGGAAAATACTACATTTCCCAGAATTAGTCCCAGTATTAGTTTAACTCTCAAGTGGACCCTAAAGTCTTCAAAAAGAAGACAAACAAATTAAATGGTTGTTGGAAATATAATTGGCTGTTCTGAGCACTAAGGTTAAAGGAGTATATGAACATTGTTTCTGGAGAAAAGTGCTCCTTTGTAGCTCAGTAGCATGCTCAGGAGCATGGTACTAGTAACACCAGGGTAGTGGGGTCGATCCCCGCTACAACCCATATGTAAAATGTATGAACGCATGACTGTAAGTCGCTTTTGATAAAAGTATCTGACAATTGCATATATTCTTTGGTATCTGGAAGTGTGACCTGTCAGATTCAATGAAACTCTCATGTAGTCCCCTGTAGCTCAGTTGGTAGAGCATGGCACTTGCAACGCCAGGGTTGTGGGTTCGTTTCCCACGGGGGCCAGTATGAAAATGTATGCACTCACTGTAAGTCGCTCTGGATAAGAGCGTCTGCTAAATGACTAAAATGTAATGTTCTATAACTGAGTGGAATTTGTTTGAATTGCACTGAATTCAATTCTACTTCCTGTCACTCAAATTCTACATCATGTGGTGTGTGGACAATTCAATTTGAAGTTCAACTCATGAGTTGAATAGAGAGAAATAGTAATGGAGTATTTTTGTAGGTACTAACTCTGCCATGGTTTGTTGGACAAAGCCTAGGGAAAGTTGAGTTTTTGTAGGGTTTTTGGATAAACGCCGAAATAAGGTCTGTTGTAAACAAAGGCTTAGAGATCTTATACGTCTTGATCTATGAGATAATCTTCATCAGCTAACTACACTTTGTGGATTTTGAAGTATTTATGTAATTTAAAAAAAGCACAAAGCACATAAAAGGCTTCATAATATATAAAGGTCATGTTAACTGACTGATATTATCTCATAGAACAAAACATATCAGATCTCCTAAGCCTATGGTAACCTCAGACCTTATGTTCAGCTTTATCCCAATACCCTATTCTTTCCCCATAGGAATGGGTAGACAAACCAGAGGTAACTATTTTCCAGTTTTTGGGACTACAAGCTGGCGAGCTCTATTGGAGTCAATTCCAAAATTGTTAATTGAGCACAAACCTGAGTGTGTGTGTGTGTGTTTCGTTTTACTATCCTTGTGGGGACCAGAAGTGGGGACATTTTGCCGGTCCACACAAGGAAAAAGGCTATTTTATGCTTAGGGGTTACATTTTACAATTAGGGTTACAATTAGGGTTAGGGGTTTCGGGGTTAGGTTTCGGGATTAAGATTAGGGTTAGGGAAAATATGATTTTTGAATGTGAATCAATTGTTTGGTCCAGACAAGGATAGTAAAACAAACGTGTGTGTGTGTGTGTGTGTGCGTGTGTGAGTTTATGTACGTATGTGTGTGTGTACGAGAACGTGTGTGTTACATGTGGGTGTGTGTTACATAAAGGCACCACTTCATCCACATGTATTACTTTGGCTTATTGGCCAGTAACATGACCTTTAGAGCAGGAAAACATTGAGATGTTTGTTAACTAAAGCTGAAGGATAAGATTGGTTTGACCTTTCTTCAATGTCCTGTAATGCTTAACGCATTCCTAAAATGACCTAAGAACAATCCAAGTTTTGATAGTAAGTAGTAAAATGCACTGTGTGAAAACTCTGCAATAGTGCAGTAGGCCTTCATGTAGCTATTACAATAACACGGTGTGGCTAGTAATCATTTTACTATGACAAATACTGACATTAAATTGCACCACCAGAGGGTGGTGCGGTCTGCCAAACACATTACCGGGGAGCAAACTACCTGCCCTCTAAGACACATACAGCACCCGATGTCACAGGAAGGCCAAAAAGATCATCAAGGACATCAACCACCCGAGCCACTGCCTGTTCACCCCGCGATCATCCAGAAGGCGAGGACAGTACAGGTGCATCAAAGCTGGGACCGAGAGAATGAAAAACAGCTTCTATCTCAAGGCCATCAGACTATGTGTGTATACGTAAAAATGTATGCACACATGACTGTAAGTCGATTTGGATAAAAGCGTCTGCTAAATGGCATATTATTATTATTATTATTATTATTATTATTATGTTAAATAGCCATCACTAGCACATTAGAGGCTGCTGCAGCCTATTGAAATCACTGGCCACTTTAAGAAATGAAACACTAGTCACTTTAATAATGTTTACATATCTTGCACTACTCATCTCATATGTATATACTGCATTCTATTCTATAATATTCTACTGTACCTTAGTCCATGCCGCTCTGTCATTGCTTGTCCATATATGTATATTTTCTTCAATTCCATTCCTTACTCGTTTTGTGTGTATTGGGTACATGTTGTGAAATTGTTAGATATTACTTGTTAGATATTACTGCACTTTCGGAGCTAGAAGCACAAGCATTTCGCTACACCCGCTATAACATCTGCTAAACACGTGTACGTGACAAATCAAATTTGATTTGATATAGTTGGCCTCACATGACTGTTGCATTCAACTGCAAGCCAGGGCCAACTACTGCCACTTGTCCACATACCACACATAGCTATAACTGCTGATCAGAGAGTCAAAATGTGCTAGATGACAGTTTGGATAGAAGAGAGATGCAGGTAACTCAGTTTATTTAGATAAGTGTGATGGTAGGATGGAGGCTTTCAGCAAGTGCTTCTTGGTCCCCCTCCAAGTAGTTTTGAAGGACTGTTCTATGAATGATAATGCCCACTCAACATCAGTCGCCCCTAGACTACAAATTCAGTCACACTTTGTACAGTACATTTAAACTATGTCATGCTGAGGTACAGACAGTAATTTAAAAAATATAGCCTACTGTTATTCGGCCTGACTGTAATTACTCTGCCATTAATACTAACCTTTTTCAGGGCTGAAAATCCCAAAGATAAACAGTGTAGCCTTGTTCTGAGTGTCGGCTCAATGATCTACTGGTTTAACAGGTTTCTATGTGGAGAATGGGGTTTGGAGTGACTCATACCTATTCAACTGCCCAGGGCTTCTCTGGAGAACAACTATGATAAGAAAACTTGTCCTGTCAGGGAAGATGCAGCCTACTGTTCCATAGAGGTGATAAATGGACTAGATGTTCATCTCATGGCGCTGGAGGGGATGGCTGTTGTTTTATGGCTCCTAACCAATTGTGCTATTTTGTGTTGTTTTTTTCGCATTGTTTGTAACTTATTTTGTACATAATGTTTATTCTAACGTCTCTTATGACCGAAAATAGCTTCTAGGTATCAGAACCCCTTTATATAGCCCAGTGGAGGCTGCTGAGGGGAGGACGGCTCATAATAATGCCTGGAACGACGCAAATGGAATGGCATCACACCATGTGTTTGATACCATTCCACTGATTCCGCTCCAGCCATTACCACGAGCCCATCCTCCCCAATTAAGGTGCCACCAACCTCCTGTGATATAGCCTCTTTATTGTTATTGTGTTACTTTTTTTTATGTAGTTTATTTAGTAAATATTTTAAAAAACTCTTATTTTCTTAAAACTGTATTGTTGGTTAAGGGCTTGTAAGTAAGCATTTCACAGTAAGGTTGTATTCGGCGCATGTGACAAATACAATTTGATGTGATTTGATGACTAAAGAAAGCAAGTTTATAGGCTACATTGTTTTAAAATAAATATAAGGCTATCTTATTTTAATTATTAAACATGAATATGGTGGATTATTCTGAACTTTCACAGCTTCAATTTATTTGTAACTGAAAGAAACTCTATTTCTTATTGGTCTATTAACTCATTTACCGCCTGGTGATGACTCCAGGCAGGCCAAAACATACCACCAAAACAGGCTGAAATTTCAGGCGGTCTTTTCAAACAGCTCTTACACTATATGGGAATTATTATTGTTTTCACCATTTCACAGTATTATTCCAACCTCATAGTGTGGAAATATAAAACCCAGGAAAATCTAGGTTTGGACTGCACTGGGCCTTTAAATGGCACTGATCTTTAGCAGGGTAAAGACAAGTTGAGTTATGAGTTTACACTAAACTGCATTGCACAGAGGATGGGAACCACTTGAGGAAAGTCCAATGTTAATTTGCAAGATTAAAATAATTGTCGAAAAGCTATCTAGACCAGGGCTATTCTTCTAACAATTATTGAATTACATAAAATCAACTTGGAGTAGCATAGGTGAATATGCCCTTTCCATAAAGTTGCCGAATAACCAATTATACATAGCATACGCCATGACTCACCTAAAAGCAACAACTTTAACTCCGGGTGAGATTCCCTCTTGTCCCGGCGAAGCTGTCTCTCAATCTCCTGGTGTATCTTATTTCTCTCCAATTCTTCAGCCGACATACAGCATTCACCCATATTGGTGCCGTGTTGTAGCCGTCCGTAGTTGAGGTGAGGTAGATGGATGGATATGCGGGTCAAGATAAGCGGGTCTCATTCCTAACGTGCATTTAACCCAGAAGCAGATGGCCACCTGGACTATTTACATTGCTGCTAATCACTGTTTATTATCTATGCATAGTCACTTTACCCCTACCTACATGTACAAATTACCTCGACTAACCTGTACCCCCGCACATTGACTCGGTACCGGTACCCCCTGTATATAGCCTCGTTATTGTATTTTTTTATTTTATTTTGTAAATATTTTCTTTACTCAATTTCTTGAACTGCATTGTTGGTTAAGGGCTTGTAAGTAAGCATTTCACAGTAAGGTTGTATTCGGCGCATGTGACAAATACAATTTGATTTGATTTTGATTTGATTTGAATCAGCTGTGCATTGCTACGGCAAAAACCAAAACGTGCACCCAGGGAGGGGGCCAGGACCGAGTTTGGGAAACCCTGATGTAAGCTACTGCAGTTCTCTTCTGTATTATATTGTCTGGGTTTGGAAACAACTGAAACCCGTCCACACCAGTTGCATTGTATTTATTTTCCATTTGACAACTCAAACTTTACAGGTAAGGTATCTGTCACCAAGTAGGGTAGGCTTCTCACCATACAAACTGGGCTGTTCTGTTGATATTGTAAACCCACTGGGGGAAAAAAGTATTTAGTCAGCCACCAATTGTGCAAGTTCTCCCACTTAAAAAGATGAGAGAGGCCTGTAATTTTCATCATAGGTACACAGACAAAATGAGAGAGAAAAAATTCCAGAAAATCACATTGTAGGATTTTTTATGATTTTATTTGCAAATTATGGTGGAAAATAAGTATTTGGTCAATAACAAAAGTTTCTCAATACTTTGTTATATACCCTTTGTTGGCAATGACACAGGTCAAACGTTTTCTGTAAGTCTTCACAAGGTTTTCACACACTGTTGCTGATATTTTGGCCCATTCCTCCATGCAGATCTCCTCTAGAGCAGTGATGTTTTGGGGCTGTCGCTGGGCAACACGGACTTTCAACTCCCTCCAAAGATCTTCTATGGGGTTGAGATCTGGAGACTGGCTAGGCCACTCCAGGACCTTAATGTGCCTCTTCTTGAGCCACTCCTTTGTTGCCTTGGCCGTGTGTTTTGGGTCATTGTCATGCTGGAATACCCATCCACGACCCATTTTCAATGCCCTGGCTGAGGGAAGGAGGTTCTCACCCAAGATTTGACGGTACATGGCCACGTCCATCATCCCTTTGATGCGGTGAAGTTTTCCTGTCCCCATAGCAGAAAAACACCCCCAAAGCATAATGTTTCCACCTCCATGTTTGACGGTGGGGATGGTGTTCTTGGGGTCATAGGCAGCATTCCTCCTCCTCCAAACACGGCGAGTTGAGTTGATGCCAAAGAGCTCCATTTTGGTCTCTTCTGACCACAACACTTTCACCCAGTTCTCCTCTGAATCATTCAGATGTTCATTGGCAAACTTCAAACGGGCATGTATATGTGCTTTCTTGAGCAGGGGGACCTTGCGGGCGCTGCAGGATTTCAGTCCTTCACGCCGTAGTGTGTTACCAATTATTTTCTTGATGACTATGGTCCCAGCTGCCTTGAGATCATTGACAAGATCCTCCCGTGTAGTTCTGGGCTGATTCCTCACCGTTCTCATGATCATTGCAACTCCACGAGTTGAGATCTTGCATGGAGCCCCAGGCCGAGGGAGATTGACAGTTATTTTGTGTTTCTATTATTTTAGAATAATCGCACTGCATTCGCATTGCTTCTGTGGACAGGTGTCTTTTATACAGGTAACAAGCTGAGATTAGGAGCACTCCCTTTAAGAGTGTTCTCCTAATCTCAGCTCGTTACCTGTATAAAAGACACCTAGGAGCCAGAAATCATTCTGATTGAGAGGGGGTCAAATACTTATTTCCCTCATTAAAATGCAAATCAATTTATAACATTTATTGACATGCGTTTTTCTGGATTTTGTTGTTGTTATTCTGTCTCTCACTGTTCAAATAAACCTACCATTAAAACTATAGACTGATAATTTCTTTGTCAGTGGGCAAACGTACAAAATCAGCAGGGGATCAAATACTTTTTTCCCTCACTGTATACACAGTAGAGGTAAAAAAATAATTTAAAAAAAAGCAGAGAAGGTTGTTGCATAAATTGGAATGATTTATTCCGTCACTCACAATTTCAAAACATGGACAAAATTGCTCCGAAGATAATTTTACATAAATGTGAAATATATATATATATATGCTTAATTTTCAATCAAGACTT
Organism: Coregonus clupeaformis; assembly: GCF_020615455.1. NCBI lineage: Eukaryota > Metazoa > Chordata > Actinopteri > Salmoniformes > Salmonidae > Coregonus > Coregonus clupeaformis. The sequence continues at coordinate 24,886,691 of NC_059200.1, forward strand.
TAAAATGGCAAATAATGACAGGGTGTGTGAAGATTGACACATTGAAAACCTTCTGATTAGTTTTTTAATTTATATAAAAATGTAAGTATTTATTTGTACTCTCAAATTACATATATATTTATGATTCAAGAAATGAGTGCAAGAAATTAATGTCTGTGTTCAAAGCAGGTCATTGGACCCAACATTCTCATTCAGCAGGTAACAATTACAACACTTTTTATTTTTACAGGACCTTGAAACAGAAAATCACTGTATCAGTTTGTATTTACAAAGTGCAAGGAGGCATTTACTACATATGGGGAATCATTTTCAGCCCTTATCACAAATGATCTTGAAACCAGAGTGACTCGATAATACTCATTAAAGTTTAAATTCCCTAAACTGAAACTGTGCCAAAGCAATACAGTACACCTCCATTGAGAATACAAAGGACTGTCAAAAAGCAGATGTTACAGATCAACGATAGACCTCATGTAAATGTGATAACATTCCCTCATTGGATGAGAAACAGTATCAAGATGCACCGTTTAGTGGGGGCTAATATACTTATTTTAGAACACTCGTAGCTGACGTACAGTATCACAACTGAAAAGTGTTGATAATCAAATGCGTTTTGGCTGAAATTTGGTGGTACAGCTTCAGATTTCACCATTCTGTAGATGGTGTTCAGTCAATAGAGGTAATATTAATTTGGCAACACTTAGCTATACACCAATAAAAATTAAAATAAATGTTTGCTAGTTTACATGTTCTAGGTGATGATTATGACTGTTTCTTCTATCTTCTGACCCAGAGAATTACTACTTATTTTAAATACGTAAACAATGTATTTAAACCACTTCTCAATACAAAAAACACATTATAGACTGTGCAGTGTTTGGGGCCTTCCTGGGGTCCTTCTGCAGGGGGTGGGGAGGGCATACATCTATTCTACATCTATACATCTACATTTTGCGCCCCTGCTAAATGCATATAGGGAAAACGCTAGTGTGACTATGACCCACGGAAGGATGTGAGGTGATTCATAGAAGTTATCTAAATGTCCACCAGACTTTCTCTGACAAGAGCGTGGTGGGTCAACAGTCCTCAGTGAGACACCTGGCACATCAAAGCACTTTTGAACTCTCATCTGAAGTGTGTATTTACACTGTTATGTGTTTTAAACGGTTTACAAAGAGTTCTTAATAACTCTCAATGTAAACCAGAATCAAATCTCCTCTAAAAGGCACAATAATATTCATCATCAAGATGCACCCCATGAAGAAAATCAAAGATACCCATAAACAAAACAAAGAATGCAGTGGTGAACAGTTGAAAAAATTATAATACAGTCATTTATGTAAATGTTCTGTAGGGTTTCACCGTAGTGAAAGACAACCAGACATACTGAAGTAGTCTGTCTGTACTATGGCTCCAGGCCCTGGTCGCTAGCTGCAGCTGTTGGAGCAGATTGCATTAAAGTCTATAACTGCGGTTGGCTGGAGTCTTTAAACCAGGTTGTACTCCTTCACATTGCATTAAAGAGTCTAACTGCGGTTGGCTGGAGTCTAAACCAGGTTGTACTCCTTCAGATTCAGCTGCAGGATGAAGTCCTTGACGGCAGCGAAGACAAAGCGAATGTTCTCCGTGTCGGTGGCACAGGTGAAGTGGGAGTAGATTTTATCGCAATCTGGATTCAGGTCCACAAACATCTTCAAGATGAATTCTCTTCCTGCCTGTGGGTCCCGCTGGGGTCCTGAGAGGAGGAGATATGATTAGTTATATGATTAATGAAATCATGGCACATCAGTTAATTTAACTCTTGTAAATCGGTCTAAACCAATATATTAAATATTGTTTCATTTCTGGTTAAAGGAACAAGGTATTGACCCAACAGGACTGAGATTGAAGGTGTTTGAAAGTGTACTGCCCATCGATTGTCTTAACTGGAACTGTGTGTGTGTGGTTTGAACATTGATTGTTTGTGAATGTCCTTCGGTGGCCACGGGGACCAAGTGGGTACAAATTGCAACTCCAAGGATCGATTACAGGCAATAAGGGGCAAGGTCTTGTAAATGGTGTTAGACAGCTGCATCATCTACATACAATAGTTTATTTATGGTGTGAATGCTATTTATATGGTTTATTTAGGGTGTTTTTAGCTATACAGTATACCGGTAATATGATACAGGGCCGGCGCGTGCAAATAAAAAAATAAAGGGTTTTATAGTAATTTAACTGTAAAAATGTATTACCTTTTAAATGTGGCAATGAACACAACCAGTCATGTTTTCATCTAATTGTCAAACAAATCACTTCAAAAAGTAGATTACCTTCGCACTTTCATCCAAAATAATTCCAGCATCTGAACAGTGCATCCGAACAGTGACCCACCAACTTTCCTTAAATTCTCAAGTAGCTGTCACCGGAGAAAGCATCCAAGCGAGCGAAACAGCACCCCTCTGTCTTACTAGATGTAGCCCATGTACTGTATCTGGCGCTGTCTGGCCCCCAAAAAAGTTTGACATGCTACTCCTTCATGGGCTACACATCCATTTTATCTTAGCTATCTCAAAATGAATGCACTAGGTGGGACAACCACATATCACAGGCATAGAAAGTACATTTTTCCTCACTAAAGTAGCTATCAGTAGATTCAGAGCTAGAAGGGGGGTGGGGGGTCAAGTGCAAGTTTATATATATATATATATATATATATATATATATATATATATATATATATATATATATATATATATTGATTTTTTATCTAAATGTCCTCATAAAGGAGTAGCCTAGCATGATTCTTGACCTATGAAATCTACAGGAAAGTGTCACTATGAAGCATCCACCCTGGTCTCTTTTGGTGCCAATAGTATCCAGCTGCAGCTGATACTCACACATCCTATAGGCCTATGTCCCTGTCAGTGTGCACCACATTGTATCCATAACAGAAAATCCCCTTCTGTAAATATGTAATTAGGGTTAAGTGCCTTGCTCAAAGGCACATCGGCAGATTTTTCACTTCGTCGGTTCAGGGATTCGAACCAGCAACATTTTGGTTACTGGCCCAACACTCTTAACCGCTAGGCTACCTGCCGTCAGATACTGAGAGAGGGGTGCCGTTTTGCTCGCTCTGATGCTTTATCTGAGATTGATGCGTCTTTCGGCGCACATCTTGGCCAAATAAATGATCAATATTTTATTTGAAAGGGCAAGGAGGTACGGTATGGCGGGCCAGGCCCCCTAAGGCCTGCCCTGACATGATAACTGAATGCTAATCCATTTTGCATTGGTAGTTTATGATCACGTTTAGCTGGTCCATGCAAATTGAGCTCGTCTTTTTTTTTCATTAAGTCCATGAAAAAAATTAGTTCTTACCATCATATTCAGGGAAGTAATCCACCAGATGTGAGTACAAGATTTTCTCCTGCATTAAGTCAATCTTATTCAAGAATAGAATGATTGAGGAATCTTTAAACCACGGGTAGGTTATTATTGTCCTGAACAATGCTTTGCTTTCCTCCATTCGATTCTGTGGAAAGTAAAAAAAATAAAAAAAACACGTTAAAGAGACAACCGGTATTTGCACTCCTTTTTTTTTTTTCTAATTCCATCATGGGGTGTGTTCGTAAATTCAATCTGGAGTGCCAGAGTGCGCTCAGAGTGCGCTCTGGGCAATCGTCAATTCAGAGCGTCCTCTGGTGGAGGAGTAGGGTTGAACCAAGTGTTCTGATATGGAGCCAGATACCTGCCAAAAGGTTGAACGTATGTATCGTTAGGATCGTAAGAAAATCCATATGTAAATTGTTAGGATCGTAAGGAAGCCATGCGTGAAAAATTAACTTAAATGTGAAATTTCATCTGTGAACATATAAACGTCATGTTACGATTTGCACTACTGCACTATTTTAGCACTACTGGGTGATTTGAAAAGTCATAGTCAATCGATCAAAAATATAATAATATTTTTAGCAAAACAATGTATCTTTAATTTACAATCTGTAGAAACTATGAGAATAGAAAGGTTCAGAACTTTTGTGAAACAGCACAGTTAAAAATATATGGCAAACAGAAATCAAACTGGATGGAAGGGGTTGAGGGTAGCGGAAGGATAGGAGTAAAAACAAACAAAAGATAACTATTGTAAAATAGATTGTGTCCGTAAAATGTATGTATAAGCTGGAAGTAGAAGCCTAAGTGTTGTTGTTCATTAGTTTACTCCAATTAGGGGAGGTAGGGTTAGTGGAAAATAAAAGGAAAATACACACACACACACACACACACACACACACACACACACACACACATACAGTACCAGTCAAAAGTTTGGACACACCTACTCATTCAAGGGTTTCTCTTTATTTTTACTATTTTCTACATTATAGAATAATAGTGAAGACTTCAACTATGAAATAACACATATGTAATCATGTAGTAACCAAAAAAAGCTTTGCACACTCTTAGCAGTCTCTCAACCAGCTTCATGAGGAAGTCACCTGGAATGTATTTCAATTAACAGGTGTGGCTTGTTAAAAGTTAATTTGTGGAATTTCTTTCCTTCTTAATGCGTTTGAGCCAATCAGTTGTGTTGTGACAAGGTATGGGTGGTATACAGAAGATAGCCCTATTTGGTAAAAGACCAAGTCCATATTATGGCAAGAACAGCTCAAATAAGCGAAGAGAAACGACAGTCCATCATTACTTTAAGACATGAAGGTCAGTCAATCTGGAAAATGTCAAGAACTTTGAACGTTTCTTCAAGTGCAGTCGCAAAAACAATCTTGTGTTGCAATTCTGACGTACAATAATACCTTTCAGAGTTTTGGCAGTTTCATCTCAACAACAACAACAAAAATTTACACCAAACAGCCTGTGAGGAATGCTACCCGAACAAGAATAACACAATATAAAAAAACGGAATGTAAGGGAAACCGGAAAGAGGTATCCTGCACGTTTTCAAGTTAAGTCTCCATTCTCTATTACTCCTCAGTTGAGTTTACTTCACATTTAGGTAGCTAATGTAATGGATTTGTTTAGATAGCACTAGCTGTATTATGCCTAGAACAGTGACGTTTCAGTCCGCTAGGTGTATCCCTACAGCATGGGTATATATCTCTGGGTGACGTGGACATCCCCATGCATGCACCTTATAAAAATACAACTAATTCAATATTGCACCATCCCATTCTCTGGGCTCTGTCTGCAATCATAACCAGTAGTATATACCAGGAATAATGAAAAATAGATTCACCAAACATCTATTATTATTCTATGAATTATGTATGACCACTGGAGTCTTTGCCACTCAAAATATTTTTTTGATAGAATATTATAAATATTATTTATAGAATATTTAGAATAAAATAATATTTATAGAATATTTTGATATTTATTTCATCACTCAAATTATTGCCGAAGCATATTCTGTAGGAGGGGTTAATATGAATTTAAAATAATTTGACATAATTTATATGAAACGGGTCATGAACATACAGTGCATTCGGAAAGTATTCAGACCCCTAGACTTTTTCCACATTTTGTTACATTACAGCCTTATTCTAAGTTGGATTTAATAGTTTCTTCCACTCAATCTACACACAATACCCCATAATGACAAAGCAAAAACAGGTTTAGAATGTTTGGCCCAAAAAAAAAAAAAAAAAAAAACTGATATCACATTTATATAAGTATTCAGACCCTTTACTCAGTACTTTGTTGAAGCACCTTTGGCAGCGATTACAGCCTCGAGTCTTCTTGGCTATGACACTACAAGTTTGGGACACCTGTATTTGGGGAGTTTCTCCCATTCTTCTCTGCAGATCCTCTCAAGCTCTGTCAGGTTGGATGGGGAGCGTCGCTGCACAGCTATTTTCAGGTCTCTCCAGAGATGTTAGATCGGGTTCAAGTCCAGGCTCTGGCTGGGCCACTCAAGGACATTCAGAGACTTTCCCCGAAGCCACTCCTGTGTTATCTTGGCTGTGTGCTTAGGGTCGTTGTCCTGTTGGAAGGTGAACCTTCGCCCCAGTCTGAGGTCCTGAGCGCTCTGGAGCAGGTTTTCATCAAGGATCTCTCTGTACTTTGCTCCGTTCATCTTTCCCTTGATCCTGACTAGTCTCCCAGTCCCTGCCACTGAAAAACATCCCCACAGCATGATGCTGCCAGAACCATGCTTCACTGAAGGGATGGTATTGGCCAGGTGATGAGCGGTAACTGGTTTCCTCATGACGCTTGGCATTCAGGCCAAAGAGTTCAATCTTGGTTTCATCAGACCAGAGAATCTTGTTTCTCATGGTCTGAGAGTCCTTTGGGTGTCTTTTGGCAAACTCCAAGCGGGCCGTCATGCGCCTTTTACTAAGCAGTGGCTTCCGTCTGGCCACTCTACCATAAAGGCCTGATTGGTGGAGTGCTGCAGAGATGGTTGTCCTTCTGAAAGGTTTTCCCATCTCCACAGAGGAACTCTGGAGCTCTGTCAGAGTGACCATCGGGTTCTTGGTCACCTCCCTGACCAAGGCCATTCTCCCCCGATTTCTCAGTTTGGCCGGGCGGCCAGCTCTAGGAAGAGTCTTGGTGGTTCCAAACTTCTTCCATTTAAGAATGATGGAGGCCACTGTGTTCTTGGGGACCTTCAATGCTGCAGAAATGTTTTGGTACCCTTCCCCAGATCTGTGCCTCGACGCAATCCTGTCTTGGAGCTCTACGGACAATTCCTTCGACCTCATGGCTTGGTTTTTGCTCTGACATGCACTTTCAACTGTGGGACCTTAAATAGACATGTGCCTTTCCAAATCATGTCCAATCAATTGAATTTACCACAGGTGGACTCCAATCAAGTTGTAGAAACATCTCAAGGATGATCAATGGAAACAGAGTTCAATTTAGCGTCTCATAGCAAAGGGTCTGAATATTGATGTAAATAAGGTCTCTTTTGTATTTGTAATACATTTGCAAACATTTCTAAAAACCTGTTTTCGCTTTGTCATTATGGGGTATTGTGTGTAGATTGATGAGGGGGAAAAATTATTTAATACATTTTAGAATAAGGCTGTAAAGTAACAAAATGTGGAAAAAGGGAAGGGGTCTGAATACTTTCGGAATGCACTGTATGTGCTTTGAAATTAACAAGGGAGAGGTTAAACATAGGCTAAGTCTGGCATAAGCTTATTCCCACACTTTACAATAACTCTGTTGCAGTGGTCTTAGGTAGTCTCCATATAGGCTATTCCCTCCATCGTCGAGACCGCTGCCCAGTTGAAGAGCTTGTGATCTCCATGCAGCACCATGCGCCTTCGGAAAAGCACCCCTCAGCCTCAAAAGATGCCCTTCTGGAGGCATGCAGCCATAGAGTCATTATACCCTAAATGTAGGCCTATTTGCCTACTAGCCAAATAAAGTGCAGAGCATGCATGATGCATGCAACTCGTCATTCCAACATATTTGAACATTTAATTCATCCTTCATTCAGTTCAGTCAGTCAGTATGTCATCAATTCAGTCATTTGTCTGAGTTGCAATAGGAACTAAATCAAAGAGAATAGAACAGTCTTATCCATTTGTTTATTGAAATCCATGTGTATTCAAAATGATCTAAATCCTCCAAAGTTCCTTACTTTAAAGCCTATCACTTTAATAATTCAATGTTTAATTTAGGCCTATCCAAATTAAACATAGGCCTTCAACTTGTAGGCATTGCAATTTCGCCTATCATTTTGGGTACTGGTGTCTTGCGGAATAATTTTAGAACTCTATTTGTGTTTTATACCTGCTTTATTATAGGGCTCTCCTTAAAAAGACACCCTAGCTCTCAGGCCTCTAAATATAGCCTCTAAATAAATGTTCAACAAAATAGTTGAAGCAGCACGTGCAGTGGCTGATGGGGAAAACAGATCTGGCACTAAGAATAGTCTATAGATAGTCTTGACCATTTGGAACTCCTTGGCTATTTCACTCAGGACAGGTTATAGCCAATACTTTATTTATTGATATGGATATAGCCTCTGCGTGATGGGGTTGTGAAACGCAAATGGATATAACAAGCCTACATACAGAGTGGAATTCACTAATACAACAGTCAAAATGCCTAATTTAAGGCCTACAGTACGTGCTCCCAAATACTGGAAAAAGTGTGATTCATTAGGTTACATGATCACCACAATAGCCCCACGCGTCTATAAAAATAAATTATGCAATTATATGGCCATTAAATAACACACAACAGCATGGTATATTTAGATAGTGGAATAGGCAAGGCTCTTCTGTGTCTTTATCGTTCTCACACAAGGCCCAAACCTATACTACGCCATCTACTGGTATAACATCGTTATTGAATGCAGTTCTAAAACAAGCTCTAGATTTTTATTTTGGAAATGAAACCGGAAGCTGTAAAGCAACTATCGTCTGGACTCGACTTGCTTGATTGACTAACTTCAACTATCGTCTGGCCTCGAGTTGCTTGATTGACTAACTTCAACTATCGTCTGGACTAGAGTTGCTTGACTAACTAACTTCAACTATCGTCTGGACTAGAGTTGCTTGACTAACTAACTTCAATTATCGTCTGGACTCGAGTTGCTTGACTAACTAACATCAACTATCGTCTGGACTAGAGTTGATTGACTAACTAACTTCAACTATCTACGTTCGCTTTATGTCCTTTGCAGATGCCACATTCCTGACAAATGTTTGTACACATAAAAAAGATCTGTAAATATTCATTAATAGTCGTAACATAGGGTGTTTACAGATCTATTTTAACGTTTACGTTTCATGTTTCACGCATGTCTGACCTCACAACAGCAGTCAAGCATCCAAACTGGCTAACGTTGGCTAGCTACTTCCAGACACAAATGAGAGAACACCTCACTCTGACCATTTTACTCATCCTAGCAGAGCTGGTTAGGCTGTTTTCATGTTATCCAGAGCGTTGGTGATTGTAAGTGTTATTCTGCGCTCTGGCACACTCAGACGAGAGTGCTCTGAAATCGGAGTAGATAACCAGAGTGAATTTACGAACACACCCCTTGGGTGTTGTTGGACCCAGTGTTCTACACAGTCAGTGTGGAAGATTACTTTGCAGTGATTGTGCATGATGCAAATACTGTAGAAAAAACAGCCCTTCTGTTTGTTACAAGAATCATTACAGTGACTGAAGGGCTCCCCCTGCAGGTGAACACTAAGCACAACCCCTGAGCTGGTCAAAGTCCAGTTCAAAAGTAGCATGCCGTTACAAAAAAATGTGAGTGTTCCTATTAAAATTTTGGAAGCATTCAAACAGTGTGCGGGGTGTTCTCCCTCTTTTTCTCTGAGAACATGTAGCCTGGTCCCAGATCTGTACGTGCATTTAGCCAACTCCAACGACTATAGGAGTGGTCATGCAACAATAATCAGAGGGGTTGGCTAAAGTACAGATCTGTGAGCAGGCAAAGTCTAACTCCAACCCTATGATGGAGTGTGAATGGAGATCAGCTGAGGCAGACAGGCGTTGGGCTTCGGGGAAATCTGGGTCATCTTCACATAACTGGTTTGGCCTTATTCAACATTTAGCGCTGGAACAATGTACCTCTGTGTTCGGACTGACTAGGTGATTATCTCTCTCGTGGATCCTCTACTCCACTAGCACAGAGCCAGTCATAGAGAGATAGCAAGAGGGAGAACGTTTGGCCAACTTTCTAGTACAATGCCATGTTTCTGCCTCTAGGCATTCAATCAATCCATTCATAAGTTCAAGTAGTTCAGTTCGGTAGCTCGGTTTAGAATTGTCAATATTCAGTGGATTGTCATTGGTCAGTATTGTCCAGGAGGCGCCAACATGGCTGCCGTGGATTTTAAGAGCATGTCCTCTAAGAGCACCATCATGCTTTGGACTGTTGAAACCTCAATGACAAAACTCACCTCATTGTCAGACTCTACCAGGACCTGGTCGTATTCACTGAGAGCCACCAGGAACATGATGGAGGTGACATTCTCAAAGCAGTGGATCCATTTCCGCCTCTCGGACCTCTGGCCACCCACATCCACCATTCTGAGAACAGCAGCACAGCACCATGCGGTTTAGAGACAACTCTCAGGTATAGAGAACACAGAGTTCTAATGGGTTATGATGAGTTATTACATTATAATTACCATGTATTGAACCGAAAAGCATGGAGATGGAGCAACATCAATTTGTATTTGAATAATTCAAAATGGAGTCTTTTAATACCAGTTACTTTTCTAGGATAATCTTTATCACTTGTGTTGACCAGACAGGGATGCAGTAGTAGGCTATGTGGATGTTTACCTGAAGACCACACTCTGGAGGTCAAAGGGGTACTCTATGATGCCTGTGGTGGGGACCCTGACCCTGAGCACGTCCTGCTGGGTCGGCACATAAGATGACTCAGCTATACGGTCCAGTGCATTCAAGTAGCTGAAAGGGCATGAGAGAGATGGGGTTATTTATTATTATTATGGTGTTAACAGTTCTGTTACTCAGTAGATCACTTCTCAGAAAAACACGGAAGTCATAAGATACGGATCTTTCACCCGACCATCACAATAGCAATCAATCTGGCCATTGGATCGCGTTATTGTTTACCTGAATCTGCACAGCCTTTTATGCCTGAGATGTGTCTCAACATAACTGGGATTGGACAAGTGGAAACTATTTGGGAAGAGTGTGGGAGTAGTTACTGGTCTCTGTGTCCACTCACTATTTGGCAGTCTACACTAGAGGCTGGTATGTATTGGTTTACTCACTATTTGGCAGAGTCTGAGAGCTGGTATTCCCTCTTCCGATCGTAGCATTCCTGGATCCCTGGGTCATTCCATAGACTCTTAATGGCGTCAACGTACGGATTTGTAAACATTGTGACCTTCTCCACGTCCACTTCAATGACAATATTTGCATGGCCCTGAAAGAGGAGAGAGAGAAGGGGGAAGAGATCATTCCATGAGAGACATTTGTCTGAGTGATCACGTTTATTGTAAATGGAAGCCAAGGGATTGTGTTAGCTTGGCCTCAGACCTATCTAGAAATGAAATGGGTGTTAGTGCATGGAAGGTAGCACATAGGTGTGAGGCAGTGAATTTGTATGATTAATAGGCCCCATATGGTGGCTTTAGGGTGAGGGATAGAGAGCTATGTTATTAAGCATTATCTTGTGGCATATTGGTCCCAGGAGTTGCCCTACTTTACGTGTGTACCAACAGTCAACCACATGTGTACTTTTTACAAGACCTTCAGTCTGTCATCCTGCTCAGTAACTAATGACATCACCAACTATGCAGAAAGTAAACAAAGTTACAGATATCATAACGACATCACCTAACCCTTTACTACAATACTCCCTGAGCCTCAGAGACTGCAGAAACAAATAAAAGGTCTGTACAAACATGGGCCTAGCCATTACGGCCAGGATCGGGAGGTTTTTCTGACAATGAAAAGCCTCTAGACTAGAGGCTATAACTAAGGCCCAGAGTGTTTCCAGAGTGGTGTCATGGTCTGGAAAAACTCAAGTCTATAAAACAAATGATGATGCAAAAAGTCCTCACAAATAGATTTGTGTGCGCCAACACAAAATGTTGGCAAAAAACTGGCAAAGTTGGTATAGATGGAACAACAGAAAGGTCACCTGGTTGTCTTCACATTTGTAAGGGATCTGAAGGGTCTCCATAGCGTGGATCATGGTCTGCATGGCAGTGAAGATGTTCTGGTACACCAGCTTGGTGAAGCCTCGCTTGTCCTCCTCGGAGTAGCCCGTCCCATGGATGATCCTCATCTGCTTGATGAAGGTGCTTTTCCCACTCTCACCAGTCCCTGGGAAAAAAAGCTCAGAGATTAACTCCGTTTCACTTTTAAATTACCCACACAGTAGCCTGGCGCTGCCAATGAAAGCCAAGGCACATTTTAAGCTTATAATAGAGTGTCATCTTTATATTGTCAATTTGATGAACAAGCGAAATGTAGATTAAACTATTGCAGAGTAACCCAAACATTTTGATTGAAATACAAATTGTCACCTGCTACTGAAGAGTAGCACTGTGTTTTGGCCATGGAATGTTGATACAATAGTTTCAGGGTGTGGTCTATTGTATGTGCACTGGAAAATATTTCTCATCTCCAAACCTAAATAGGCAGTGACCATGGCAAGAGTTGATTGATTTCTAAGAAATGTGGCCCCTCTGCAATTAAACAACCTATCCTTTATAGTAGCAATGGTAACCCTTCCTTAGTCATCTAACAAACTACATGAGCCTGGTTGCTGTCAACATTCTTTCCTTGAGTTATAACTTATTTTGCTCCCAGCATGGTGACAGTTGTGAGCTGGATGTGTGAACTTAATGAATTATTCTACATATTTCAGTTATATAAACATCACAGAGTACTAAAGACATTGCACTACAATAAACATAACAGATTAGGCTGGTGGGAGGAGCTATAGGAGGACAGGCTCATTGTAATGGCCGGAATGGAATATCTGGAAAGGAGTCAAACATGTGGTTTCCATATGTCTGATGTGTTTGATAACTTTCCATTTATTCCATTCCAGCCATTACAATGAGCCCGTCCTCCTATAGCTCCTCCCACCAGCCTCCTGAAACATTGTTTTCTTGGCAATATCTCAAATAAATTCAAATTGCCAGGCAATATGTTTTTTATAGGTGTGTGCATTGAAATAACTGATACAATGTAACAATGGTTGTGTCAGTGATACAATGAAAATGTTTCAAATAATGATACAATGTCATATCAGTGCTTTGAGTGGGAATTAGAACTTTGATAGTTAGTTTACCAAGAAGCAACAGCTTAAACTCGCGGCGCGAGTCTTTCTTGTCCCGGCGAAGCTGCCTTTCGATCTCGTCGTTGATCCGTCGAGCCTCCTTCCCCTCTTCGCTGAGGCAACAGGCCCCTACGGAGCCCAAAGTCATGACTCTCTTGATAACACTTACTTTTGGGTCGAGGAGGTAGGCCTATATTCCAAAGTGGGAAGGGGAAAAAAAGAAGAAAAAATGAAAATTGTTAGGGCGAAAGACACATTTTGTCACTTTTTTTAAATAAATGTTTATATTTCACTAAAATAAATGTCTTCCCTCAGCTCTGACTAGCTCTGACTGAATTCTCACTCTACAGTGCGATGCATAGCCTACGGTCTGGAGTCCACAGTAAAAGCCAAGCGTAATAACACGAATACAATTCTCTGAAACTGATAGAACCTTTGGCAGAAACATAAATAAACCACTTGTTATTTTATATTTATGTAAACTGCGGTCCCATTAAGAAATGCAATAGCAGCCAATCCGTTGGGAGAATGAATAATAAAATACCAACATGTAAACAGAAAATAAAATCTTTACCTCCAATAGTTGAACTCCGGGTGTGGTGAGTGAATATGGCGGACTTTTACTCCATATCGCCACAAATGTATAAAAAACGAAATTCCATTATTCCACAGGAGAAACAAAAAAGAATCCCATACCACAATATGTTCCTTTTGAATTTGTCTTCATTGAAGATTCATTGCTTAACGTTGTTCTATTTTTTCTATTGTCCCCTTCGCTTGTCCCATCTGTAATTTCATTAGGTACAGAATACAGTGTACTCTGTCTGGAGCCTATGTGAACCTAGCAGCAAAAAGTCAGGGTGCCATCAAAATAAAAGATCTCTACACAGTAAAACATTTTCTTCATCTTCATCCACCCTTGTCATTCTTCTTCAACATCACTCATCCTTGTCGTTATTTACGTTTTTCTCTTCATCATCATCATCATCATTCTACATCTTAATCATCTTCACCAACTTAAAAAGTGTGTGCCTATGAGTTGGGTGTGTCGGAGAGTGTCTCGAAGTAGAGGACTCTTATTTAGTCCCATTATTGCTGCCAGCTGCTGTCGTGTTGTGCTGGCGTAACTCAAGCCCTGAACCATGTGACGTTAGGAGAGGGGCGTGTTTAGATGGGAAAGGATCATGAAGGTATGTCGCTAAATATGTTACATTGTAATGAAACAAATGTCCGGTGGCACATAAAAATGGTGGGCATTTCACTACTTAAATAAACAATAACATATATTTGATTGAAGAATATATAGGCTAATTTCACCAATCTTAAAATGTGGTGTCAAGTTGGCTGGATATCATTTGGGTGGTGGACTATTCTTGATACACAGGGAAACCTGTTGAGCGTGAAAAACCCAGCAGCGTTGCAGTTCTTGACACAATCGGTGCGCCTGGCACCTACTACCATTCCCCATTCAAAGGCACTTACAACTTTTGTCTTGCCCATTCACCCTCTGAATGGCTCACATACCCAACGTCGCAATTCAATGGCTCAGACACAAGACGTATGTGGCAGGGTCTACAGACAATCACGGATTACAAATGGAAAACCAGCCACGTCATGGACACCGACGTCTTGCTTCCAGACAAGCTATACACCTTCTTAGCCCGCTTTGAGGATAACAGTGCCACCGACGTGGCCCACCTCCAAAGGACTGTGGGCTCTCGTTCTCCATGGCCGACATGAGTAAGACGTTTAAGCATGTTAACCCTCACAAGGCTGCCGGCCCAGACTGCATCCCTAGCCGCATCCTCAAAGCATGCACAGACCAGCTGGCTGGAGTGTTTATGGACATATTCAATCTCTCCCTATCCCAGTCTGCTGTCCCCACTTGCTTCAAGATGTCCACCATTGTTCCTGTACCCAAGAAAGCAAGGGTAACTGAACTAAATGACTATCTCCCTGTAGCACTCACTTCTGTCATCATGAAGTGCTTTGAGAGGCTAGTTCAGGATCATGTCACCTCCACCTCCACCTTACCTGACACCCTAGACCCACTTCAATTTGCATACCGCCCCAACAGATCCACAGAATGCAAGAGGAATACCAATGTAAGAATATTGTTCATTGACTATAGCTCAGCCTTCAACACCATAGTACCCTCCAAGCTCGTCATTAAGCTCGGGGCCCTGGGTCTGAACCCCGCCCTGTGCAACTGGGTCCTGGACTTCCTGACGGTCCGCCCTCAGGTGGCGAAGGTAGGAAACAACACCTCCACTACGCTGATCCTCAACACAGGGGCCCTACAAGGATGCTTGCTCAGCCCCCTGCTGTACTCCCAGTTCACCCATAACTGCGTGGCCATGCACGCCTCCAACTCAATCATCAAGTTTGCAGACGACACAACAGTACTAGGCCTGATTACCAACAATGACGAGAAAGCCTACAGGGAGGAGGTGAGGGCCCTGGCGGAGTGGTGCCAGGCTAATAACCTCTCCCTCAACGTCAACAAAACTAAGGAGCTGATAGTGGACTTCAGGAGACAGCAGATGGAGCACGCCCCCATCCACATCGACGGGGCCGCAGTGGAGAATGTGAAAAGCTTAAATTTCCTCGGCGTACATATCACTGACAATATGAAATGGTCCACCCACACAGACAGTGTGGTGAAGGCGTAACAGCTCCTCTTCAACCTCAAATAAATTAGGCTTGGTCTCTAAGACCCGTACAAACTTTTACAGATGCACAATTGAGAGCTTCCTGTATCACCGCCTGGTACGGCAACTACACCCACAAACGCAGGGCTCTCCAGAGGGTGGTGTGGTCTGCCCAACGCATCACCGGGGGCACACTACCTGCCCTTCAGGACATCTACAGCACCCGATGTCACAGTAAGGCCAAAAAGATCATCAAGGACATCAACCACCCGAGCCACAGCCTGTTCACACCGCTATCATCCAGAAGGCGAGGTCAATACAGGTGCATCAAAGCTGGGACCGAGAGACTGAAAAACAGGTATCTTTGTTGCCTCTCTGATTAATGCCCTCCTTGTCTGGTCCGTGAGTTTGGTGGGCAGCCCTCTCTTGGCAGGTTTGTTGTGGTGCCATATTCTTTAAATTTTTTAATAATGGATTTAAGTGCTCCGTGGGATGTTCAAAACTTCGGATATTCTTTTAGAACCCAACCCTGATCTGTACTTCTCCACAACTTTGTCCCTGACCTGTTTGGAGAGCTCCTTGGTCTTCATGGTGCTGCTTGCTTGGTGGTGCCCCTTGCTTAGTGGTGTTGCAGACTCTGGGGCCTTTCAGAACAGGTGTATATTTACTGAGATCATGTGACAGATCATGTTACACTTAGATTGCACACAGGTGGACTTTATTTTACTAATTATGTGACTTCTGAAGGTAATTGGTTGCACCAGATCTTATTTAGGGGCTTCATAGCAAAGGGGGTGAAACAAGTTATTTTTTTCATTTCACTTCACCAATTTGGACTATTTTGTGTATGTCCATTACATGAAATCCAAATAAAAATCCATTTAAATTACAGGTTGTAATGCAACAAAATAGGAAAAACGCCAAGGGGGATGAATACTTTTGCAAAGCACTTTATCTCAAGGCCATCAGACTGTTAAATAGCCATCACTAGCCGGCTACCACCCGGTTACTCAACCCTGCACCTTAGAGGCTGCTGCCCTATGTACATAGATATGGAATCACTGGTCACTTTATAATGTTTAAATACTGTATTCTACTGTATTTTAGTCAATGCCACTCCGACATTGCTCGTCCTAATATCTATTTATTTCTTAATTCCATTATTTTACTTTTAGATTTGTGTGTATTGTTGTGAATTGTTAGATACTACTGCACTGTTGGAGCTAGGAACACAAGCATTTCGCTACACCCACAATAACATCTACTAAATATACAGCTGTGGAAAAAATTAAGAGACCACTGCAGATTTTTCTTAAATCAGCATCTCTACATGTATGACAGCCATTCCATTCCAGTGTCAGTTGAATTCCAACACAGGCACACCTCATTCTACTGAGTTAGGTACTGATTAGGTGATCACATGAACCAAATCGTATTTAACGAGGAAAAGTATAAAAACCACTGCTGTGGTCATCACTATCCTCTTGCAATAGGACCAGCTGGATGGCAAAAACTGTGCTAATAGTACATCAAAAGTAATATTAATCAAAAAATAACTATTGACCATGCCAAAAGAGTTGAAAAGGAAAGTTTTGAGTGAGGAAAAGAAGGTTTCAATTCTGGCTTTACTGGCAGAGGGATACAGTGAGCGTCAGGTTGCTTCCATCCTTAAAATGTCAAAGACGGCGGTTCATAAGAACAAGGTTAAGCAGCAGATATTGGGGACAACAAAGCTATAGACCGGCAGAGGGCGAAAACGACTCTCTACTGACCGGGATGACCGCCAACACATTTGAATGTCACTCAACAACTGTAGGATGACATCAAGTGACCTACAAAAAGAATGGCAAACGGCAGCTGGAGTGAAGTGCATGGCGAGGACGGTTCGAAACAGGCTCCTAGGGGCAGGGCTGAAGTCGTGTAAAGCTAGAAAAAAGCCCTTCATCAATGAGAAGCAAAGAAGAGGTCTCCTGTAGCTCAGTTGGTAGAGCATGGCGCTTGCAACGCCAGAGTTGTGGGTTCGATTCCCACGGGGGGCCAGTATGAAAAATGTATGCACTCACTAACTGTAAGTCGCTCTGGATAAGAGCGTCTGCTAAATAACTAAAATGTAAAATGTAAAGAGCCAGGCTGAGGTTTGCAAAAGACCATAAGGATTGGACCGTAGAGGACTGGAGTAAGGTCATCTTCTCTGATGAGTCCAATTTTCAGCTTTGCCCAACGCCTGGTCGTCTAATGGTTAGACGGAGACCTGGACAGGCCTACAAGCCAGTGTCTCGCACCCACTGTGAAATTTGGTGGAGGATCGGTGATGATCTGGGGTTGCTTCAGCAAGGCTGGAATCGGGCAGATTTGTCTTTGTGAAGGACGCATGAATCAAGCCACGTACAAGGTTGTCCTGGAAGAAAACGTGCTTCCTTTTGCTCTGACATTGTTCCCCAACTCTGAGGATTGGTTTTTCCAGCAGGACAATGCGCCATGCCACACAGCCAGGTCAATCAAGGTGTGGATGGAGGACCACCAGATCAAGACCCTGTCATGGCCAGCCCAATCTCCAGTCCTGAACCACATTGAAAACTTCTGGAATGTGATCAAGAGGAAGGTGGATGGTCACAAGCCATCAAACAAAGCCGAGCTGCTTGAATTTTTTGCGCCAGGAGTGGCATAAAGTCACCCAACATCAATGTGAAAGACTGGTGTAGAGCATGCCAAGACGCATGAAAGCTGTGATTGAAAATCAGGGTTATTCCACCAAATATTGATTTCTGAACTCTTCCTAAATTAAAACATGACTATTGTGTTGTTTAAAAATGAACATGAACTTATTTTCTTTGCATTATTTGAGGTCTGACAACACTGCATCTTTTTTGTTATTTTGACCAGTTGTCATTTTCTGCAAATAAATGCTCTAAATGACAATATTTTTTATTTGGAATTTGGGAGAAATGTTGTCAGTAGATTATAGAATAAAACAAAATGTTTATCTTTACACATACCTGATAATTTTGCAGTGGTCTCTTAATTTTTTCCGCAGCTGTATGTATGTGACCAATAACATTTGATTTGATTTTGATTTGATACACAATCCATGTCTCAATTGTCTGAAAGCCCTTCATCTACACCACGTGTCAAACTCATTCCACGGAGGGCCGAGTGTCTGCGGGTTTTCACTCCTCCCTTGTACTTGATTGATGAATTAAGGTCACTGATTAGTAAGGAACTCCCCTAACCTGGTTGTCTAGGTATTAATTGAAAGGAACAGTGGCGGAAAAAGTACACAATTGTAAGTCGCTCTGGATAAGAGCGTCTGCTAAATGACTAAAATGTAAATGTAAACAATTGTCATACTTGAGTAAAAGTAAAGATACCTTAATAGAAAATGACTAAAAAATGAAAGTAACACAGTAAAATACTACTTGAGTCAAAGTATTTGGTTTTAAATATACTTAAGCATCAAAAGTAAATGTAATTGCTAAAATATACTTAAGTATTAAAAGTAAAAGCAATAAATCATTTCAAATTCCTTATATTAAGCAAACCAGACAATTTAATTTACAGATAGCTAGGGGCTCCAACACTCAGACATCATTTACAAACAAACCATTTTTCTTTAGCGAGCCCGCCAGATCAGAGGCAGTAGGGATGACATGTCCTCTTGATAAGTGAGTGAATCGGACCATTTCCTGTCCTGCTAAGCATTCGAAATGTAACAAGGACTTTTGTGTGTCAGGGAAAATGTATGGGAGTAAAAAGTCATTTTCTTTAGGAATTCAGTAGAGTAAATGTTGTCAAAAATATAAGCACAACATGTAAAGTGTTGGTCCCATGTATCATGAGCTGAAATAAAAGGTATACGAAATTTTCGATAAGCACAAAAAGCTTATTTCTCTCAAATGTTTTGCACAAATCTGTTTACGTCCCTGTTAGTAAGCATTTCTCCTTTGCCAAGATAATCCATCCACCTGACAGGTGTGGCATATCAAGAAGCTGATTAAACAGCATGATCATTACACAGGTGCACCTTGTGCTGGGGACAATAAAAGGCCACTAAAATGTGCAGTTTTGTTACACAACACAATGCCACAAGTGTTAAGGGAGCATGCAATTGGCATGCTGACTGCAGGATTGTCCACCAGAGCTGTTGCCAAATAATTTAATGTTAATTTCTCTACCATAAGCCGCCTCCAACATTGTTTTAGAGAATTTGACAGTATGTCCAACCGGCCTCACAACCGCAGACCACGTGTAACCACGCCAGCCCAGGACCTTCACTTCCGGCTTCTTCACCTGCGGGATCGTCTGAGACCAGCCACCCGGACAGCTGATGAAACTGAGGAGTATTTATCTGTAATAAAGCCCCTTTGTGGGGAAAAACTAATTCTGATTGGCTGGGCCTAGCTCCCAAGTGGGTGGGCCTATGCCCTCCCATGTCTGCGCTCCTGCCCAATCATGTGAAATCCATAGATTAGGGCCTAATTAATTTATTTCAATTGACTGATTTCCTTATATGAACTGTAACTCCGTAAAATCGTTGTTTATATTTTTGTTCAGTATAGTAACGACACCCCAAAACACTAAAGCATTTTTACACCACTGGAAAGGAAAAACCAGCAGACACTAGGCCCTCCATGGAATGAGTTTGACACCCCTGATCTACACTGATTGAAGTGGATTTAACAGGTGACATCAATAAGGGATCATAGCTTTCACCTGGTCAGTCTCATGGAAAGAGCAGGTGTACCACAATATTTGTTGCATTATTTGTTCTGTCTTTTCTGGAGGATTAAATTGAAACCAACTTTCTATGGCTTGTTTTAGAAAGTGTGATGTTTGGGAGATTATTTCCTTTTCAAATAACTGAAAGTGAGAAATTGTAATCTGAATAAAGGAAAAAAGGCCATTCTTGAACATGGGGTGAGACAATCTTACTAATTTGCTAGAGAACCAGTTCGGATTTAAGTATAACTTTTGTATGACTGAAGCTTTTAGTGATAGGTCTAATGCTTTAATATTTAATCATTTCTGTGCTCCGAATTCATATTCATTATATACATAGACCAGTTTAATTTTGTCTGGCTTGCCGTTCCAAATAAAATAGAATCTTTGTTTCTCACATAATATAAAAAAAATAACAACTGTTCGCTAGGCGTAGGCAAGACCATAAGCAAATAGGTAAACAGGGATAATACTAAAGAGTTCATCAGGTTTATCTAGGTATTACTTAGTCACAATGCATTACATGTCGTAGAAAATGCCTGCCATTACAGCTACACTCAACTTCTCCTTAATACCAAAATCATGGTTTACTGAAAATATCAAGTTGATTTTATCACAACCATTTTATTTATCGCATCTAGGAAATATGGAAGAATATTAACAAACCCCGCCCCCCGCGTTTAGTAAAAAGTGGCACAGACTTTATTACTCAGACTTGTAGCAGACACTACACACCACAGACAGGGGTAGAGTTTAACAGGGGTGACATGCCACTCATATGGAAAGAAAGGCTGCATACCCCTCCTAAACCGACTGGCATCTACAAAATTCATCTAAAATGTTTAAAATGCTTACAAACTGATGTATAAAACAGGCTTCAGCCAGTCTAAATGGATCCAAATAGCAATTATTATGTATGAAGGAGTTATAGCAAGTCCCTCTCCATTTAACAGCTGAAATCAGGTAGAAAACTTAAAAACAATACTTTTATTTTGGCCCTACCAGTCTCCCAACAAAATAAAACAATCTTAGCACTCTTACTCATCCTATGACACGATTACTGTACATTAACATTTTTATACAGCCCCTTATCTTTCAGTGGGGGTATGCTAAAATAAACTAAATGTATTATTGTTATTAAATCATTAAATGTTCCTTATAAAACAAGATTACATTCTGCATTCTGTACTGAGTGGGAGGGGGAGCGGCTCAGGGGAGGCCGAGCGTGAACACAGACAGGTTAGTTTACTACAAGTACAGAACAGCAAAATAATCCAGAAAGAAAACCCCCAAAACACAAGCAGCACAAAAAAAACAGGGATCCACTCATTCGACAGCTTTGAGAGAATTTCCTAACTTCTTATTAAAATATGGTGTTAGATGACGGGGGGGACGGGGACGGGGGGGGCAGCTTTGAGAGAATTTCCAAACGTATTAAGACGTGTTAGATGACGGGGGGGAGGCACACAACTACCCAAAGCAGAGGAATGTTGGCTCTGAATAGAGAGCGCGAATGGGCATGGCAGATTGGCTCCCCTTCACTCCTCTTCCCGCTTTAGAAGAACCGACCAGAGTACTGCTTCACACTGCAACAGAACACAGTAGACAAGTGAATAAAGGGACCCCAGGAGTCATTTCTAGATTTCATTTGTTAGTCATGAATAGGTTTCCACCATACTGCTTTCAGCAGAGACGAGGAAAGGGTTCTAGCACGTGCCTGTTCTGCAGTAGATACTGGGCGTTCTGAATCTGGTCCTGTGTTCCATTGATGGTGATGATGCGGTCCTCTGAGCCCTCTAGTGGCTCGTCGATCTTGATAGACGCTCCCGACTCGTGACGGATCTGCTTGATTCGCTGTCCGCCCTTCCCAATGATGGAGCCGGCCAGCTACGACAAGTGAGGAGCCAGGGTTACTTTTCCCCAACAATGTGATCGGCACAATGACAACCAGGTAAAGGGGGGCACAGGGTTTTGGGGGGTAGATGAATTTCAATCACGTATGAATAAAGGCTGATGTGGGAACTTCATGATCAATTGGGAAGAATCTCATCTGGGTTTTTCTCATGAACATATTTCAAGGATGTCTGTGTGTCTCTGGTAAAGGGTGTTATTATGCTTGGGACTGTGCTGATTAAACCTTTACTCACATCCTTGGGGATGGTAACTTGAGTCGTGATGACGGGACCGCCGATGTCACTGTATGACCCTCGGCCACCTAGAGAGAGATACTCAGAATTTATCCTCTGTTGTGTGGAAAGTCCTCAAAACTACACGAAAACAAATACGGAAGCAACAAAATGAGACATTGATACAAACGTGATCCATTTGCACTCACCAGACTGAAAGGGCTCCCACGAGGAATTGTTGTCTTTGAAAAGATGAAGGAAGGAAAAGGAAGGATACCAATACATCACACTGTGGCTGATCGACTACATAGACAGACTCAACACAGACCAACAAAGGACAGGGGGAGAGCTGCTGGTGCTTACTGGACAGAAAGGACTATACTCCAACCTAAGAGACATTCAAACAAGAGTGTAGAGACTACCATGACCAAAAGAAACTCGGAAGGAAGAAGACTCACCACCGTATCCACCACTCTGTATTCAGCAAACCATAGGGAAGAGAGAAAGTCAACTTGAGAGACTTATTACAAGACTGAAACATTCATTAAGTCAAATACTGGTTTAAATTTGTTTGATATTGAGCTCTATAATTTGTGCATATGAATCTTAGCTGCCTTATTCATTTTCTACTATGAATGTTATTGGTACGACCCGACCAACCCTGTACGGGAATCGCTTTGGTTTCACCTGAAGTTCATTTGTTAGTTTGGCGGCTCCAGATTACGTATTCAGCTGCTCCTTGGTAACCAAGGAGACAACTGTTGCCAGGCAACAATAGGCCTAACCAGTGTGTTCGCTCGGTGAAGAGCAGCACCAGTGTCCAAACCACCGTGATTTCACTAGGGCAGGATAACAATCCCAATCCATTTACACACATACAGTGCATTTGGAAAGTATTCAGACCCCTTCTCCACATTTTGTTACATTACAGCCTTATTCTAAAATGGATTAAATTATTTTTTTTCCTCAATCTACACACAATACCCCATATTGAAGCGAAAACAGGTTTAGAAATGGTTGCAAATGTATTAAATATAAAAAACAGAAATGCCTCAAAATTGAGCTCAGGTGCATCCTGTTTCCATTGATCATCCTTGAGATGTTTCTACAACTTGATTGGAGTCCACCTGTGATAAATTCAATTGACTGGACAGGATTTGGAAAGGCACACACACCTGTTGACAGTGCATGTCAGAGCAAAAACCAAGCCATAAGGTCAAAGGAATTGTCCGTAGAGCTCAGAGACAGGATTGTGCCGAGGCACCAAAACATTTCTGCAGCATTGAAGGTCCAAGAACACAGTGGCCTCCATCATTCTTAAATGGAAGAAGTTGGACCCACCTAGACTCTTCCTAGAGCTGGCTGCCCGGCCAAACTGTGCCATCGGGGGAGTTTGCCAAAAGGCACCTAAAGGACTCTCAGGTCTGATGAAACCAAGATCGAACTCTTTGGCCTGAATGCCAAGCGTCACTTCTGGAGGAAACCAGGCACCATCCCTACAGTGAAGCATGGTGGTGGCAGCATCATGCTGTGGCAATGTTTTTCAGCGCTCCAGAGCGCTCAGGACCTCAGACTGGGGCAAAGTTTCACCTTCCAACTGGACAACAACCCTAAGCACACAGCCAAGACAACGCAGGAGTGGCTTCGGGACAAGTCTCTGAGAGCCCTTGAGTGGCCTAGCCAGAGCCCGGACTTGAACCCGATCCAACATCTCTGGAGAGACCTGAAAATAGCTGTGCAGTGACGCTCACCATTCAACCTGACAGAGCTTGAGAGGATCTGCAGAGAAGAATGGAAGAAGCTCCCCAAATACAGGTGTGCCAAGCTTGTAGCGTCATACCCAAGAAGATTTGAGGCTGTAATCACTGCCAAAGGTGCTTCAACAAAGTACTGAATAAAGGGTCTGAATACTTACGTAAATGTGATATCAGTTTTTTTATTTTTACTAAATGTGCAAACATTTATAAAAACCTGTTTTTGCATTGTGATTATGGGGTATTGTGTGTGGATTGAGGGGGGGGGGGGACAATTTAATAAATTTGAGATTAAAGCTATAACATAAATGGTCCTCTGTAGCTCAGCTGGTAGAGCACGGCGCTTGTAACGCCAAGGTAGTGGGTTCGATCCCCGGGACCACCCATACACAAAAAAATTTATGCACGCATGACTGTAAGTCGCTTTGGATAAAAGCGTCTGCTAAATGGCATATTATATTATTATTATTAAAAAATGAGGGTCTGAATACTTTCCGAATGCACTGTAACTAAAACCATTACCATCTAAAATGCGTGTCGACCTACCTACTATTAAAACACCAGGCAACAGACTGAAGCTCTGTAACTCTACCATGCTAAACACTCACCATGCTGTCGTAGCGGTCTCCTGGTCTTCCTCTTCTGTCACTGCTTAGATAAGAGGGGAGGGAGGGTGTCGGGGTTAACATGACACGAGAGGGTTCAGTTCACCTCCTCTGATGGACCGATAGTGGCCCCCAAACCAATGGGCTGACAAGTCTGTACTATACAAGTGTGATACCAGTCCTTCTGAGTGTGAAGAGCTAAATTGTTTTTTAAATCCATGTTGATAAGAAGACACTGACATGGTGTTCTTATGGTCATCTACTCATGGGATGAGAGGTCATGTTTACAAAATAACTACTGTGTCATTGGTAGAACCGTATTGACTGTCATTAAATCAACAGATAACGATTAATCCCAACATTTGACAGAGATATTAATCGCCACATCTGAGCAAGCCATTCTCCAAATGGCTATGCTGATTTGGAGAGGTGAAGGAATTCTACCCTAACCACTCAGCAGGTGCTGCCTTTGTTTGACACAAATGACTTACTTAGGTCTGTCGTCCATGTTGCCGTGATAGCTCTGATGAGAGAACCGGTCCCCTCTGCAAACAAACACACGACAGGGTCAATGTGACTCAGTGGAAATGTGTCAGAAAAGATTATTTTAAAGGATTAGTCCAACAAAGTATGACTTGGGTCCATATGACTGAGTCAACATAAGAGAAAGCCCAGAGATGTATATACAGGTCTAATAGCAGGGAGACAGCTGTGGAACACTTAGGCACAGAGATCCTATTAAATTACTAGAAGGGCTACGTCATAAAGCAGAACGTTCATGTCCATTCTAGTTCTATGTACTCAGGCAGAGGGTTATAAACATCACTGAGTGACTGATGAGGTGATAAGAGGTAGCCATAAACAAACAATAATTGAAAGAAAGAACAGAAGGAAGTAAAGCTCCGTACCCTCCTCTTGAGGGTGGTGGTAGGGGGAGGGGCAGGTTTCGAGCCCGGCTCCCTCCACGCCCTCCTCTGGTTGGCAGGGGAGGGGGTGGACCCCGGCGAGGGCTCATGTCGTCATAGTCCCGTCTGGAGGGAGGCATGGGTCGGGCCCCACGGCCAGGGGGCATGCGCTCAAAGCCCCCCCGGCCCCGTATGGGGAACCCCCCCATGGGCCGACGGCCCCGCTCCTCGAACATCATGGTGAAGCCGCCGTAGTCGTATGTCTCGTCGTAGAAGTTGGGGTCGTAAGGCTGGGCGCGCCCTTTGATGGGAGCCTGAAGATAGATAATACTATGAGACTATTGATGAGATGTTAAATGTAACTGCCAAAATGAAGGAATAACTTCAGTAAATGAGGGATACTAAGTATATTGAAAGCAGGTGCTTCCACACAGCTGTGGTTCCTGAGTTAATTAATCAATTAACATCCCATCATGCTTAGGGTCATGTATAAAAATGCCAAGTTGCCCATTATTTTGGGTACCATGTCTAGAATAGATCTCAGTGACTTTGAAAGAGGTGTCTCAAAGGAGCATAGGGGGTTTAAAGGGTGTGACTGACACACAATTTAACACTTATGGGAGATTCTGGAGCAGCACCTGACACAGCGTTTTCCACCACCAAATGATGTAATTTCTCGTTGGGTTTCCTTTCTTTTGCCAGTTACCTGTAGCTATTTGATTTTTTTTTTTGCTCTGGAACAACTACAATGTCAACAGCTGTTGTAAATGGAATATATAAAACAAACAAAAAGCATCTGCGGTTATTAAACAAGTACAATTCTAGTTTAAGTGACAGACTTTCATTGAGTTTCCATGTTTAGACACTGGTGGTGAAGTGTGTTGCTGTCACCAGCTCAGAACTGAACTCACTAGGGCTGGCACAATTACCGTATAATCGCTTTACCAACGATTATAGAAGACCGTTACGGTCTGGGTTTAAAAATAAACACTGGGCGGCCATGCATTTGTGTGGTTGAGTCAGTTTCCGCAGTAACAAGGACACTTTACAACACGATGAAACTTTGTTGCTCCTTGCTGAAACAAGCAAGGTGTTGTAGCAAATGAGTCTTAGGTTGCCTAGGCTAGGGTTTCCAAACTCTGACCTGGGGCCCTTCCCCTGGGTACACATTTTGGTTTTTGCCCTTGCACTACACATCCGATTCAAATAATCAAAGCTTGATGAGTTGGTTATTTGAATCAGCTGCGTAGTGCTAGGGCAAAAACCAAAACGTGCACCCTGCCTGCAGAAGCACAGCACGTGCAGTCAGGAGCAGAGGAGAAAATATGCATCTTAAAATACACACACGCTATTAAAACTATTAAAACGAAGACCGCGGTCATTTGGCTGACCAATAACAGTCATCCAAAATTCCATGACCGTCACAGCCCGAACTCTCACCCACCTCAGATACCAACTCCAGGATAACTTTGATGCAATCGACGACACGGTCTGGCTTTCCTCCAACCAGAACAACACGGTCAGTGGAGTGAGGACAGCACTCCTGGAACAGCTTGATGGTAGTCTGGGTGTTCTGGTGGAGACAGGAAGCCCAGCATGAAATACGCCCACAACAACGGCATACAGTGGGGGAAAAAAGTATTTAGTCAGCCACCAATTGTGCAAGTTCTCCCACTTAAAAAGATGAGAGAGGCCTGTAATTCTCATCATAGGTACACGTCAACTATGACAAACAAAATGAGGAAAAAAAATCCAGAAAATCACATTGTAGGATTTTTAATGAATTTATTTGCAAATTATGGTGGAAAATAAGTATTTGGTCAATAACAAAAGTTCCTCAATACTTTGTTATATACCATTTGTTGCCAATGACACAGGTCACACGTTTTCTGTAAGTCTTCACAAGGTTTTCACACACTGTTGCTGGTATTGACCCATTCCTCCATGCAGATCTCCTCTAGAGCAGTGATGTTTTGGGGCTGTCGCTGGGCAACACAGACTTTCAACTCCCTCCAAAGATTTTCTATGGGGTTGAGATCTGGAGACTGGCTAGGCCACTCCAGGACCTTGAAATGCTTCTTACGAAGCCACTCCTTCGTTGCCCGGGCGGTGTGTTTGGGATCATTGTCATGCTGAAAGACCCAGCCACGTTTCATCTTCAATGCCCTTGCTGATGGAAGGAGGTTTTCACTCAAAATCTCACGATACATGGCCCCATTCATTCTTTCCTTTACACGGATCAGTCGTCCTGGTCCCTTTGCAGAAAAACAGCCCCAAAGCATGATGTTTCCACCCCCATGCTTCACAGTAGGTATGGTGTTCTTTGGATGCAACTCAGCATTCTTTGTCCTCCAAACACGACGAGTTGAGTTTTTACCAAAAAGTTCTATTTTGGTTTCATCTGACCATATGACATTCTCCCAATCCTCTTCTGGATCATCCAAAGGCACTCTAGCAAACTTCAGACGGGCCTGGACATGTACTGGCTTAAGCAGGGGGACTGCAGGATTTGAGTCCCTCGCGGCGTAGTGTGTTACTGATGGTAGGCTTTGTTACTTTGGTCCCAGCTCTCTGCAGGTCATTCACTAGGTCCCCCCATGTGGTTCTGGGATTTTTGCTCACCGTTCTTGTGAACATTTTGACCCCACGGGGTAAGCTCTTGCGTGGAGCCCCAGATCGAGGGAGATTATCAGTGGTCTTGTATGTCTTCCATTTCCTAATAATTGCTCCCACAGTTGATTTCTTCAAACCAAGCTGCTTACCTATTGCAGATTCAGTCTTCCCAGCCTGGTGCAGGTCTACAATTTTGTTTCTGGTGTCCTTTGACAGCTCTTTGGTCTTGGCCATAGTGGAGTTTGGAGTGTGACTGTTTGAGGTTGTGGACAGGTGTCTTTTATACTGATAAGTTCAAACAGGTGCCATTAATACAGGTAACGAGTGGAGGACAGAGGAGCCTCTTAAAGAAGAAGTTACAGGTCTGTGAGAGCCAGAAATCTTGCTTGTTTGTAGGTGACCAAATACTTATTTTCCACCATAATTTGCAAATAAATTCATTAAAAATCCTACAATGTGATTTTCTGGATTTTTTTCTCCTCAATTTGTCTGTCATAGTTGACGTGTACCTATGATGAAAATTACAGGCCTCTCATCTTTTTAAGTGGGAGGACTTGCACAATTGGTGGCTGACTAAATACTTTTGTTCCCCACTGTATGTTCAAAATGGGTTTGACCCTTCTTCAGCTTTGAGCATTAAATTATATCTTCAATACATTCCCCATAACCATTTGTGGACAAGTAGGCAACAAAGAAAACCCTTTAGTTTAGTAACATGCAATCTATGCACTTCTTCTTCTTCTTGTACATGAGTATAGACGGGGACAATCAGTGGCGTACATTAGACACCAGGATCCCATCTTACCTCTCTTAACTCCTTTATCTTGGTACCTTTCACCCCAATGATGCCTCCGGCCAAACTCTGATGGATCAGCAAACGCAGCTCGCAGTCAAAATCAATCCCGTTATAATGCTGGTACTAGGAAAAAACAGGTACAGATCAGTCAGGTCAAATACAGCCTTCAGCTCTTGACTTTGAGGATTAGGAAAAAGACAAACCTACATGTGTATATCTATGGATGCCGCGGGGCACTCACCTCTTCCAGAGTAGGGATCATCTTCAGCAGTATCTCTCCGATAGTCTCGATATCTGCACTCACACTCAGGATCCTGGTAGGGAATAATATGTGGCCAAAGGCAACGAGGCAAAACAGAGGGAGGACAGAAAGCAAAAATAAAATAAAAACTTACTTCAAGACTAACACTCCTATGAAGCACAGAGTTTTAAAAAGTAAACGTTTAAAAACAAAAACAAAAGGAAGAGGACTTTCCCAACACTGGACTGAAATGCTTCTCACATTCAACAAAAGAGAGGCTTCAGGATTGGAATGGGGCCGCTTTGGAATGGCTTTAGATTACAACGTGAGGCACAAGGCTGGCCACTGTAGGTGGGGGGACTTCTTTTAACCATCACCATCACTTGAGGGTAAAGAAAATAAAAACTTTTAAAACTTTACATCACAATCGTGCCACCGGCACACCTTCTTATAGCGACAGGGTGGAGAGGTAGAAGAGAAAAACAAAGAAAGCAGGGGGATGTGAGTGATAACCACTAGGTGGCGGACAGGAGCGAGGGTGGAATGAGAGGTTTGGCAGGCAATCTGGACTGATGGGGGTACTGAGAGAAAACAAACAAGGGGGGAGAACCTAACGGGGGACAGAAACCAAACAGTGGAGATGTACCACAAGGGAAAGAAAGAGACAACAGTGAGGAGTTACAGAGTAGGCGGCACTTGAGCACTGAGATCATGAACAGTGATGTTGAGAACAGTGGGGTGGGGGAGGGGCGCAGCAAGGTGGACCACAAGGACAGAGCGAGAAAGATCATTGGCTTTCCACAGTTCACGATTAAAAATACCACAGCAAGGAAACAGAAGCCAACAACTGGGCTCCTCCCATTTAATATGATCTACTGAAAGTGGATTAATTTTTTCTCCGTCTATACAGGACAAGTGATTTCATTTCTAGTGACAAAAAGGTCCAAATTAAATGGAAATACTTGAATGTGGGGGAAGAAGGGTAGAGGGGGAGGAGACAGAACAATTCAAATGGAACAATACACGTCTCTTGATAAAGGGGGAGGGGAGGGAGGGGGTGTTCTATGTGTATAAAATGTTCAAATGAAACAGAAGGCAGGCTATCAAAGACATGTGTTTTTCTCTGTTCTAATCAGGCAGTGAGGCAATAACTGGTGGGACATACCGCTCTGGGCCACTGCTGTCAGGGACTGATACACTGGCATTGTACTGCATTGGCCGTGGAGGTTGGCATTGGGCAAGGGCATTCAATCACAAGATGTCAAGTAAGGTGCCCGTTTAGGGAGGGGCACGTTTGTGGGCGGGCGGCGGGGCGGGGCGGGGCCAACCGGGGTGTCAGGTGGGCGGGCGTTCAGGGGCGGAGGTTGGGCCAACGTCAAGGTGGGCAACGCAGGAGGGGCATGTCGATCCAGTACATGGGCAACGGAGGAAGGTGGCCAAAAATAACAAAGTAAAGGAGAGGGAAGAGGGGGAGAAGGAATACATTTTAATTGAATACACGCTATACTGCTTCCAAAAAAAGATGGTGAGTGCAGAAGAAAAAAGGGCGGCTGGACTAAGCCAGCTCTAGCAAAGACACTTAGCTAAATGGACTGCATGGCTACTACATAGGCTGTAATAGACTATAGGTCCGCTCAGGCTTTGAGACACCTGTTTAAGGGGGTTTTATGGCATCGCCACAGTCCAGTATAGCTTCAGGGCATTAGAAATCACGTTCAGAGCCTAGTAAAGAATAGTTCCCTTTTATCGGAAACGCAAGAAAAACGTCCCACCCATACTCTACCCCAAATCTGATCCAATCAAGTCAAACCATGCCTGTCCACATGAGCCAACCTATAGATGTGTCATTTGGGAAAGAGAGAATCTGTGACTTCTGTATAAGAACACTGCAGTTATCCCTCCCAGTTTTCACAGACATGCAACATTTACTTGAAGAACAGTGCAGATGCAAAGTTTGTTAACAGAATGACGGCACAAACAGCACAAAACATTCTGTTAAACTTTGCAGCTGCACTGTTCAAGTAAATGTGTTTTGTCAAATGTTAAGTGGAAATTGTTGAAAGTAGTACATGTGCATAGAGTTGTATGGTTGGTTTAAATTCCCAATCATTGGTTTTTGTTTGACATATTTTAAAGTCTCTGCATCATTCTGTTAACGTGGAATTGCTTCAAGTCAAACAATACATTCAGATAACAGAATGACAATCTATAGATGGGAAATTATCTATATTAAAGGGAAACCATTTAGTACAGGGATCACGTTTCTTTAATAGGACGCATAAGGGTTGTCATTAGAATGGGGTAATTGGATTCCATAATGCCTATGAAAATGTTGGGTTTATAAGGACATAAATATAGCTTTACAGCAAATCCCCCAGTCGAGGAAAGCATTTGACGATGCCAACTCTGTACTCACGTCTGTGCGCAAGGCTTTTATATTCTTGCCACCCTTTCCGATAACAGCTCCAGCATTCTGAGGAGAAACAAGAGGGTTTCCTTAGGAACAGAGTAATTGGTCTGAGAGTCCGCTGAATTATATGAAACTTGGAAGATGGGATGTGATTAGCAAAACTCAGAACACCAGAAAAAAACACCTACCAATCGACGATGACATACAGACGTAAGAAATAGCATTGCTGATTTTATGCAGTAAACAAAAATCGTGAATTCCTGATTTAAAAGGAATAGGCCTAAAATCCCATTTCTGTTGGCAGGCTTACTTTGCTCTGCAGCAGTACCCGCAGCTCCACCATCTCGTCAGTGTTGCGAGAGCGCTTGAAGGCCTGCTCCTCCTCCATGTCCTCAGCAGGTCGTTTACCTGGAGGGAGAAACCTGGAGAGTTAGCCTGATGCTATGCTCTGCCCAATACTGGTTCCAAGACAGGCGACAGTATCCACCCAGCATGTGTTCAGCCCCTATCAGTCC
Source organism: Coregonus clupeaformis (assembly GCF_020615455.1). Lineage (NCBI taxonomy): Eukaryota > Metazoa > Chordata > Actinopteri > Salmoniformes > Salmonidae > Coregonus > Coregonus clupeaformis. The sequence goes on from NC_059200.1 coordinate 24,918,762, forward strand.
ACTTCCTGGATTAAAACTAGCAGAACTGCTCCTGAAACCGCAGTGACTTGGACAAGAGAAACCCATGGCCATCTGACATGCACACATGGTGCCAGCATGTAGCTATACCAGTAGTCCAGGGATTGACATTAAAGTCTGAAAAGTACCTGCCTATCAGGCAAGTCAATAGTAATTTTTGGTTGCCTGTAGATTATGATCACTTGCCTGAAAATTAATTAGCCATTTACATGCAGAAGTGCCATATATTGCCTGCCTTTCACCTACACATAGGGGAGAATTCTTTGTATTTTGGTTGTTATCAGAAAAAAGAATATACCAGAGCAGGCTTAACTTGCCTGTGCCATAAACTGTCTGTATTTTACTTAAACAAACAGGAGGAACCAGAACGATCAGTTTTAGGCTACTGGAATTCTTTAAAGTTTGATTGTTTAGTTCACTTGCCCAAGGCAATAGGGCATCCCTTAATGTCAATCCCTGTAGTCTCTTCTGTAAAGACTGATATCAGCTATTAGAGAAAAGCAGTCTTATACGTCTAGTCTAATCAAGGTAATTGCATGGCTTACACACAGCTTTGATGAGGCACTGACAGAATAGCCTACGCGTCTTACCGTTAGTGTCAGTGTTGCTGAAAGTGGTCTCTTCTTCCTGCTGCTCGATTTCTGTCTCCATTGTCTTGCACCAGCAGTGAAATGCGAACAGGCTCCTCTCTGTGGATCAACTGTGTGGAGGCAACAATGTAAATGAGGCTATGCCTTTTGAGGACACTGAGGCGGTGTCAGACAAGACCAAGGGAAACTCACCTCTATGATAAAAGCCTCACCAACCCAATCTAGTCACTAATCAAACCTGTTGTTGCCTTGCCCCCATTTACAACTTAAATTCCTATTAATTCTTGGCCACAGAATACACAAAAGTGTATACTATAATTCAATGGAATATATCCCAAATCACTGCCCCTGATAAGTGGTTACCACGTGACATAATCATGGTAACTGGTCTAAAATTAAAATAGTACCCCCAACAAATTGTAGGGGTTAGTTTTAGTCATTGTGACCCGCTAGCTAGCTAGGTAGTTATGGTGTGGGTGTAGTATGCTCTGCCTCAAAGATTATTACAAAATATTTCTGGATGCCTGCAGGCCAATGAGTTGCATTACCAAAGAACTGGATGATGACATTAGTTAGATAGTTAGCTAACATTCGCTAACTACTGACGCAGATGTTAACAACTGCTAGTAGTAACTAGTGAGCTAGAAAACATGCTAATGTTACACATGTCAACACTGGAAGTAATCTAGCCAAATTAACGTTAGCTATTTACAGTAGCTAGATTATTTCCAGTGTTGCTACAACGACGAGACAGCCTATAGGGAGGGGGTCAGAGACCTGGCCGTGTGGTGCCAGGAAAACAACCTCTCCCTCCCTCAACGTGATCAAGACAAAGAAGATGATTGTGGACTACAGGAAAATGAGGACCGAGCTTCAAGTTCCTTGGTGTCCACATCAACAAACTATCATGGTCCAAACAAACCAAGACAGTCGTGAAGATGGCACGACAAAGCCTATTCCCCCCCCATGAGACTGAAAAGATTTGGCATGGGTCCTCAGATCCTGCTGCTCTTTTATTTATCCATTTTTTACTTAACACTTATTTTTCTAAAAACTGCACTGTTGGTTAAGGGCTTGTAAATAAGCATTTCACTGTAAGGTCTAAACCTGTTGTATTCGACGCTACGCATGTGACAAATACCATTTTATTTGAAGGCCTAACTAGCTAACATTACTTGCCTCTGCACAAACACATTTAGAGTAACGTTAGCTAACGCCTAGCTAGATTTTTTTAGTCAGCTGTTAGCATGTTGGTTTAGTTGTCTGACTAACGTTAGCTAGCCGTCTTAACCTGTATTAACTAACTAACGCGTTACGTTAGCCAGGTAACGTTAGTTATCATCACATTGGCTAACCATCCTGGCTGCGTAAATTAGTTAGCCACCAGCAGCTAGCTAGATAACTAACAACTCATCTGTGCAAGTAGCTAACATGCATGCGCTGTAGTGTATGCAAGCGGCCTAGTTTAGTTTAACGATTGGCTGAATAAGTAAACTTCCAGCACATACTAGATTCCAAATCATGTAGCTACTTAGCTAATGTTAGCTGACGTTTTCTCAAAGGAGGGGAAAGCAAATGAGCCGTTATCTAGCGAAATTAACTAGGCTCAATTGCTAAAGTTAGCTGCATAGCTAGCTACCGTTAGTTAGCGTAGCTAATATTAGCGATAGAGTTCACGAGGCATGTCCCCAAATGAGCCTAAAAGTGATTGAATTCCCATTGACCGATTACAATGCAAATGAACTAACAAACAACCTCTTTATAATTTAACTTTAACCACGACCCTAAATAAATGTAAACAAAATATTTAACAAACCTCCAGCCAAACCGCGTTCTCCACAGCAGTTTATTGTCCTGAAATTGTTAGCAACCAATCCTTCCGATTACGGTGAAGCAGCAAAATAGGGCGTCAGTCTACTGTATTCTTTCACTGATTGGAGCGGGCAGGTTCGAGACCAAAAATATTGTAAAGAGATTGGCTATATCAGCTGTCTCTCAAAGTCAACACGTCTTCAAAGAAATGTAAGAGGTCGACAAATTAGCTAACGCCAGGCACGAACATTTGATTTACCAATCATGCAGAGCTATGTGAGAGTCCTTAAAGCAACTGGGCGGGACTTGCAGGTCCCGAGCGCCAGAGACCATACCTTTGTAGCTACACTGAACAAAAGTATAAACGCAACACGTAAAGTGTTGGTGCCATGTTTCATGAGCTGAAATAAAAGATCCCAGAAGTGTTCCATACGCACAAAAAACGTATTTCTGTCAAATGTTGTGTACAAATGTGTATACATCCCTGTTAGTGAGCATTTATCCTTTGCCAAAATAATCCAGCCACCTGACAGATGTGGAATATCAAGAAGCTGATTAAACAGCACGATCATTACACAGGTGCACCTTGTGCTGGGGACAATAAAAGGACACTCTAAAATGTGCCACAGATGTCTCAAGTTTTGAGGGAGCTTGCAATTGGCATGCTGACTGCAGGAATGTCCACCAGAGCTGTTGCCAGAGAAATGAATGTTCATTTCTCTACCATAAGCCGCCTCCAACATTGTTTTAGAGAATTTGACAGTATGTCCAACCGGCCTCACAACCGCAGACCACGTGTTTGGCGTCCTGTGGGCGAGTGGTTTGCTGATGTCAACGTTGTGAACAGAGGTGGCGGTGGGGTGGGGTTATGGTATGGGCAGGCATAAGCTACAGAAAATGAACACAATTGCATTTTATCAATGGCTATTTGAATGCACAGAAATACTGTGATGAGATCCTGAGGCCCATTGTGAGGCCCATTTTTCTAAGGTATCTGTGACCAACAGATGCATATCTGTATTCCCAGTTATGTGAAATCCATAGATTAGGGCCTAATACATTTATTTCAATTGATTGATTTCCTTATATGAACTGTAACTCAGTAAAATCTTTGAAATTGTTGCATTTTGCATCCATATTTTTGTTCAGTATATTTTGCAATGCATCTGTGCATGGAGTGTGTGACTGAAATATTGACAAAACATGAAATGTGTCAAGGGGAATGAGGTTGACACAGGTTGACACGGGTAAGATATGTTAATCTTCCAACAGGACAATGACCTTAAGCACACAGCCAAGACAACACAGGAGTGGCTTTGGGACAAGTCTCTGAATGTCCTTGAGTGGCCCAGCCAGAGTCTGGACTTGAACCCGATCTAACATCTCTGGAGAGACCTGAAAATAGCTGTGCAGCGACGCTCCCCATCCAACCTGACAGAGCTTGAGAGGATATGCAGAGAAGAATGGGAGAAACTCCAAGCTTGTAGTGTTATACCCTAGAAGACTCGATGCTGTAATTGCTGCCAAAGGTGCTTCAACAAAGTACTGAGTAAAAGGTCAGAATAGTTATGTAAATGTAATATTTCCGTTTTCTATTTTTAATACATTTGCAAAAATGTCTAAAAACCTGTTTTTGCTTTGTCATTATGGGGTATTGTGTGTAGATTGATGAGGGGGAAAAAATAATTTAATCCATTTTAGAATAAGGCTGTAACATCACAAAATGTGGAAAAGGTCAAGGGGTCTGAATACTTTCCGAATGCACTGTATATCAATGCGGAATCGAGTTTTGATAACTGGTCACCATCAGTCGATTCTTGTAAAAATGTCAATTCTGAACACGCTGGTTTACATAACACCACACAGCTTTGATGATGCACTGACAGAATAGCCAACGCGGTCCTTCTGCGGGGTGCTGAAATTCATACTTTAATTAAAACCTTTAGCGAGTACAACCACCGACTATTTTCTCGTTGCTCATACTATGGACACGCAGCAGCACGTAAACTGAGAGTCAATTGGGGTCCGTGGTATCAGGGATCATTGGGACGTCCAGACTTTTAACCCATACCCTAACCCTAACCTTAACCATCCTTAGGACATCCCAAAGGAACCCGTATAGCACAAACACAATTGAATCTCAGTTTACATAGTACGAGCAACGTGGAAAAAGTTGGTTGTTGTATTTGCTAAAAGTTTTTATTAAAAGGAAGAATTTCACTACCCAGCTGAAGGACTGCAGTTGCACAGGACAAACATACAGTTGAAGTCTGAAGTTTACATACACCTTAGCCAAATACATTTAAACTCAGTTTTTCACAATTCCTGACATTTAATTATAGTAAAAATTCCCTGTCTTAGGTCAGTTAGGATCACCACTTTATTTTAAGAATGTGAAATGTCAGAATAATAGTAGAGAGAATTATTTATTTCAGCTTTTATTTATTTCATCACATTCCCAGTGGGTCAGAAGTTTACATACACTCAATTAGTATTTGGTAGCATTGCCTTTAAATTGTTTAACTTGGGTCAAACGTTTCGGGTAGCCTTCCACAAGCTTCCCACAATAAGTTGGGTGAATTTTGGCCCATTCCTCCTGACAGAGCTGGTGTAACTGAGTCAGGTTTTTTAGGCCTCCTTGCTCGCACACGCTTTTTCAGTTCTGCCCACAAATGTTCTATAGGATTGAGGTCAGGGCTTTGTGATGGCCACTCCAATACCTTGACTTTGTTGTCCTTAAGCCATTTTGCCACAACTTTGGAAGTATGCTTGGGGTCATTGTCCATTTGGAAGACCCATTTGCGACCAAGCTTTAACTTCCTGACTGATGTCTTGAGATGTTGCTTCAATATATCCACATAATTTTCCTTCCTCATGATGCCATCTATTTTGTGAAGTGCACCAGTCCCTCCTGCAGCAAAGCACCCCCACAGCATGATGCTGCCACCCCCGTGCTTCACGGTTGGGATGGTGTTCTTCGGCTTGCAAGCAACCCCCTTTTTCCTCCAAACATAACGATGGTCATTATGGCCAAACAGTTATATTTTTGTTTCATCAGACCAGAGGACATTTCTCCAAAAAGTACGAACTTTGTCCCCATGTGCAGTTGCAAACCGTAGTCTGGCTTTTTTATGGCGGTTTTGGAGCAGTGGCTTCTTCCTTGCTGAGCGGCCTTTCAGGTTATGTCGATATAGGACTCGTTTTACTGTGGATATAGATACTTTTGTACCTGTTTCCTCCAGCATCTTCACAAGGTCCTTTGCTGTTGTTCTGAGATTGATTTGCACTTTTCGCACCAAAGTACGTTCATCTCTAGGAGACAGAACGCGTCTCCTTCCTGAGCGGTATGACGGCTGCGTGGTCCCATGGTGTTTATACTTGCGTACTATTGTTTGTACAGATGAACATGGTACCTTCAGGCATTTGGAAATTGCTCCCAAGGATGAACCAGACTTGTGGAGGTCTACAATTTTTTTTCTGAGGTCTTGGCTGATTTCTTTTGATTTTCCCATGATGTCAAGCAAAGAGGCACTGAGTTTGAAGGTAGGCCTTGAAATACATCCACAGGTACACCTCCAATCGACTCAAATTATGTCAATTAGCCTATAAGAAGCTTCTAAAGCCATGACATCATTTTCTGGAATTTTCCAAGTTGTTTAAAGGCACAGTCAACTTAGTGTATGTAAACTTCTGACCCACTGGAATTGTGATACAGTGAATTATAAGTGAAATAATCTGTCTGTAAACAATTGTTGGAAAAATTACTTGTGTCATGCACAAAGTAGATGTCCTAACCGACTTGCCAAACTATAGTTTGTTAACAAGACATTTGTAGAGTGGTTGAAAAACTAGTTTTAATGACTCCAACCTAAGTGTATGTAAACTTCCGACTTCAACTGTAGGTACAGGTAAGCGGTTTCATAATTTACAATTTTACAAGAATCGATTGAAGGTGCCTCAATATTGTTGCTAGCAAATCCCAGAACCAGTTATCAAAACTCAACTCCGCCTCGATATAAGAGGACGTGTCACGGTTCAGACAGACAACAAGAGGACCACAATTGCGTCACACCAGAAAGTTTATTAAAACTTAAGGGAAAAGGGAAGTAGGGAGTGAGTGAAGGCTCCAGGGGTTATCCCGTCCAATGTGCTGGGTCTGTGCCCCCCCCCAGTGGCAGCGATGCGTCCGATGACGCCGGTGGTAGGTGGTCCAGAAGTCCTGGGGGGGGAGGAAACACAGACACAACGGGGCGAATGAAACAAGGCAGAAGTACAGTTCAAGGGAAATCCAAATACGTTGTAGCAAGGCAGAAGGCTGGTCAGAGTTACCGGGGTCGAAGAGTAGTCAGGAGTCGTAATGGCAGAGAGCAGGTCTGGTTTTCCTGGGGCAGAAGAGTATCCAAGAATCAGGCAGGTCCGGGGTCACAACACAAGGGTGAGCCAGAAGCGCGAGCACACAGGTTCCGGGTGTGAGCTTAGCAGACGATCTGACAAAGGAGAGCTGAAAGACGGGACTTTAAATACTGGGAGAGGTTAGTGGGTAATGCAGCGCAGCTGGCAGAGTAATTAGAGCCGAGCAGAGCAGGAACAGGTGGAGCTCGTTAGGCTGAGTAGAGAGAGAGAGATGAGCAGAGTGGAAGATAGTGGAAACACATTAAGGTGGTAACCCGGTGGAGTGAGAGGGCTCATGACAGAACCCCCCAAGGGACGGCCCCAGAAGTCCCAAGAGCAACACCACGCCGGGCGGGAGGAGGGGAGCCGGAGGAGGGCTAGAACTCCTCCGAACGGTCCGAGCGAACGCCCTCATCCTCGGAGGAAGCCGGAGGGCCGTGGTCGGGAGATGGGACAGGTCCCGAGACAGGATCAGGCACAGGACAGGAAGCCGAGCGGGCAGGACGGTTAGGGATCCCTCTGGGGCGGCCCCCTACGGATTGCAGGTTGATCAGGATGCCGTTGGTGGAAGGCGGTGATGAGAGTCCTATCCACAATCCGACTAGCTGGCACCCAGGTCCTTTCCTCAGGTCCATAGCCCTCCCAGTCAATGAGGTACTGGAGACCCCTACCCCTCCGTCTGGACCGAAGCAGGCGGCGGACGGTGTAAACCAGACCACCATCGACGAGCCGTGGAGGAGGAGGACAAGGCGCAGCAGGGACCAGCGGACTCTCATGAATGGGCTTAATCTTAGACACCTGGAAAGTGGGGTGCACCCTCATGGAATTAGGCAGTTGGAGCCGGACAGCAGTTGGGCTAATCACTCTTATGATAGGGAATGGGCCAATGAACCGAGGTGCCAACTTCTGCGACTCCACCCTGAGTGGCAGGTTCCTTGATGACAACCACACCCTTTGACCAACATGGTAGGTGGGAGCAGGGATTCTCCGACGGTTGGCCCCGGTAGTGTAGCTGGCAACGGATCTGAGAAGTGTGGCTCGGGCCTGTGACCAGGTGCGGCGACATCGACGGGCAAACGCAAGTGCAGATGGGCAAGTAACCTCCCCTTCCTGACTGGCAAATAGAGGAGGCTGGTATCCATAAACACATTGGAAAGGGGACATACCGATGGCAGAGCAGGTCAGAGAATTGTGTGCGTACTCCACCCATGTCAATTGCTGCGACCAGGAGTGGGGGGTTGCGTGAAGTCATGCATCGCAGTGCCTTCTCGAGCTCCTGATTAGCCCGCTCTGACTGCCCATTGGATTGGGGATGGAATCCGAAGTCAGACTGACTGTGGCTCCCAGCAGGTGACAGAACTCCTTCCAAAAAGCGGAGGAGAATTGTGGACCACGGTCAGAAACTACATCCTTTGGCAGTCCGTGGATCCGGAAGACGTGTTCCAGGACCACCTGGGCGGTCTCCTTGGCGGTTGGGAGCTTGGGGAGGGGAATGAAGTGTGCCATCTTGCTGAATCGGTCAACTATGGTGAGAATGACGGTCTTGCCCCTTGAAGGGGGCAGCCCCGTGACAAAGTCAAGGGCGATGTGAGACCAGGGACGTCTGGGCACAGGCAGGGGCTGCAGCAATCCGGCTGGGGGCTGGCAGGACGACTTGTGTTGGTTGCAGATGGGGCAGGCTTGGACGAATTCCCGTACATCCTTTCTCAGAGCGGGCCACCAGAACCTCTGGGCGAGCAGGTTGTAAGTGCGGGTGGAGCCAGGGTGACAAGCTAGGCGGGAGTCATGTCCCCACTGACCGACCTGGGACCTTAGGTTTTCGGGGACAAAAGGCGGTCAGCTGGGCAAGTGCTGGGACCGGGCTGGTTACGGAGAGCTTCCAGCACCTGTTCCTCAACAGCCCAGGTCAGAGCTGCTACGATGCAGGGACTTGGCAGAATCGACACAGGATCCTTGGAGGGGTTGTCATCCTTCTGGAATTGACGGGAGAGGGCGTCTGGCTTGGTGTTGCGTGATCCAGGCCGGTATGACAGAGTGAAATTAAACCTGGTGAAGAACAGGGCCCAGCGGGACTGCCTGGAGTTCAACCGTTTGGCCGTGCGGATGTACTCCAAGTTCTTATGATCGGTCCAAACGAGAAATGGAATGGTGGACCCCTCCAGCCAGTGACGCCACTCCTCCAAGGCAAGCTTCACAGCCAGCAGCTCTCGGTTCCCTATGTCGTAATTGCACTCAGAGGGGGACAACCGCCGTGAGAAAAAGGCACAGGGATGGAGCTTCCTATCCTCCGCAGCCCACTGAGAAATCACAGCACCAACTCCCACATCCGAGGCGTCCACCTCCACAATGAATTGCCGGTCCACGTCAGGCATCTGGAGGATGGGAGCGGAGGTGAACCTTACCTTGAGGGTACTGAAGGCCTTGTCGGCTGCTGGGGTCCAGGTGAAGGGTTGCTTGGTGCTGGTTAGAGCAGTGAGAGGGGCAGCAACGGTACTGTAGTTCCGGATAAACTTTCTATAGAAGTTAGCAAACCCCAGAAACTGTTGCAGCTTCTTTCTGTTCTCCGGAACTGGCCATGACGTGACTGCTGATACTTTGGCAGGATCCATTTGGATACTTCCCTCTGCCACTATGTACCCCAGGAAGGCCACTGTCTTGACGTGAAACTCACATTTCTCTGCCTTGGCGTAGAGGGAATTCTCCAGAAGACGATGAAGGACTTGCTGGACATGGCGGGTGTGTTCAGACAGGTTTCTGGAGTAGATTAAGATGTCATCCAGGTAAACGAAGACAAACTTGTTTAACATGTCCCGCAGTACATCATTCACTAGAGCCTGGAACACAGCAGGAGCATTGGTGAGGCCAAAAGGCATAACCAGATACTCGTAGTGGCCTGTTGGTGTATTGAATGCGGTCTTCCATTCATCTCCCTCCCGGATCCGCACTAGGTGGTAAGCGTTTCTGAGATCCAACTTGGTAAAAACAGTGGCTCCCTGGAGCAACTCAAAAGCAGAGGTGAGCAGAGGGAGAGGGTAACGGTTTTTCACTGTGATGTCGTTGAGTCCCCTGTAGTCGATGCAGGGGCGAAGAGATCCGTCCCTCTTCCCCACAAAGAAGAAGCCAGCACCAGCCGGAGATGAAGATGAACGGATCAATCCTGTGGACAGAGAGTCATTGATGTAGTCCTCCATGGACCTTCTTTCAGGAGCAGACAACGAATAAAGACGACCCCTTGGAGGGGCTGTTCCAGGGAGGAGGTCGATGGCACAGTCGTACGGTCGGGTGAGGGGGCAGAGATGTGGCTCTTGCTTTGTTAAACACTTCTCTGAGACCATGGTAGCATTCTGGGACATGGGAGAGGTCAGGGGCGGAGTTAGTAGGTACTGGCCGAGGGGGTAGTGCGGCAGCAAGCAGGCAGGTTCGGTGGCAGTCCTCTCCCCACTCCCTGATCACCCCGGTCACCCAGTCGAGCTGAGGGTTGTGCCGGGCGGAGCCATGGGTAACCCAGGATGAGGGGTTGGCCTGGAGAGGGGAGCAGGTGAAACTGGATAGTCTCTTGATGGTTTCCGGACAGACCCATCAAGACCGGGGCCGTGACATGAGTGACCGATCCGAGTAAGTGTCCGTCCAGTGCCCGGGCAGGAATAGGAGGTGTCAAACGGAGGTTCTCCAGTCCCAGTTGGCGTGCCAGCTTGATGTCCATTATGTTGGCTTCGGCGCCAGAATCCACCAGAGCAGCCAGGGTGTGAGTAGAGTCAGAGAGGCGGAGGTGAACTTGCAGCAAGGGTTTGCGGTCGGAGGACTGGATGGTCATTGAGCTCAACCGGACTCCCCCTATGCCCGGTGAGCTTCGGCCTTAAAAGGGCAGGTTACCACACGATGTCCATCACCTCCACAATAGAGGCAGAGGTTTGAGGTGAGCGGCGCTGGCGCTCTGCAGGAGTGAGAGAGGCTCGCCCAATCTCCATAGGCTCAGACTGATCAAGCTGACTTGGGTGAGTGGCAGTAGCTGACAGGAGCCCAGTCGGATCTCTCCGAATGCCGGTAGTTGGTGGACCTTGGCGCCCCCTCTCACGGCACGACGGGTCTGTATCCTTCTGTCGATCCGGACAGTCAGTGCGATGGCTTCATCAAGAGTGGAAGGCAGTTCATGGGAGACCAACTCGTCCTTGATATAGTCAGCCAAGCTATGGAAGAACGCGTCCACCAACGATGGTGTGTTCCAAGAACTTCGTCTTGCCAGGGTTCGGAAGTCGATGGAATGGTCTGCGACTGTACGTCTGCCTTGTCGAATACTGAACAGTTCACGAGACGCCTCTGCGGTTGGTGAATCCAGGTCAAACACCTTCAGCATCTCCTCAGCAAACAGGTCGAAGGTTGCACATGCGGGGGGTTTGACGTTCGAACTCTGCTGTTCCCCAGAGTCGAGCTCGGCCCGTCAGGTGAGTGATGGCATACCCGACCCTAGCCCCCTCCGTGGCGAAGGTCCTTGGCTGCAAGGAGAACTGAAGTCGGCAGCTAGTCAGGAATGGCCGGACCTGGGTAGAATCGCCGTTGAACCGCTCGGGGTTTCCAATCTGGGGTTCCGGGCAGCGGCTGAAATGACCGGGGCAGGTAACTCGGAGGCAGGGCTGGTGGGCAGACTGGCTGGGGTAAGGTTGGTGAGGAGTTGGATGATCCTGGCGAGTTGTTGTTGCTGCTGCTGGGACTGCTGCTGGTGCTGCTGGAACTGCTGATGCTGTTGGTGGCCGACCTGAAGCAGAGAGGTGATGTCGCCGCTCATGCGACCTAGCTCTCTCTCAGTGTGTTCCAGGCGTAGCATGGCGGTGGGTTGCTCAGGTTCTTCGGTTTCCATGTCGGGGGAAGTGTGCGCTGAGTCCATGATGGTCAGATCGTACTGTCACGGTTCAGACAGACGACAAGAGGACCACAATTGCGTCACACCAGAAAGTTTATTAAAACTTAAGGGAAAAGGGAAGTAGGGAGTGAGTGAAGGCTCCAGGGGTTATCCCGTCCAATGTGCTGGGTCTGTGCCCCCCCCCAGTGGCAGCGATGCGTCCGATGACGCCGGTGGTAGGTGGTCCAGAAGTCCTGGGGGGGAGGAAACACAGACACAACGGGGCGAATGAAACAAGGCAGAAGTACAGTTCAAGGGAAATCCAAATACGTTGTAGCAAGGCAGAAGGCTGGTCAGAGTTACCGGGGTCGAAGAGTAGTCAGGAGTCGTAATGGCAGAGAGCAGGTCTGGTTTTCCCGGGGCAGAAGAGTATCCAAGAATCAGGCAGGTCCGGGGTCACAACACAAGGGTGAGCCAGAAGCGCGAGCACACAGGTTCCGGGTGTGAGCTTAGCAGACGATCTGACAAAGGAGAGCTGAAAGACGGGACTTTAAATACTGGGAGAGGTTAGTGGGTAATGCAGCGCAGCTGGCAGAGTAATTAGAGCCGAGCAGAGCAGGAACAGGTGGAGCTCGTTAGGCTGAGTAGAGAGAGAGAGATGAGCAGAGTGGAAGATAGTGGAAACACATTAAGGTGGTAACCCGGTGGAGTGAGAGGGCTCATGACAGGACGGAGTGTTCCTCAGCTAGATAAGAGGTAAGAGGTTTTTATTTACATCCTTAATATAACTAAAAACAATGTATTTTAGTAACTGATATTACACTTTTATTTATTAAATATCAATACAGTCATGGCCTGAGCACAGAAGTTGGTGCTATCTCAAAACAAGAACCCTCGGGGTTGAAAATTGGCAGAAAAGCCTATATTTTTGGTTCAAAAGAGATTCAATACTGTACAGTATAGTTTGCATTCTTCTGTACTTGACTTCCCCATCTAGGTACAATTGAGGACATCATGTGACTGCTATCCAACTATTTGAACCCTCATTAGGGACATTTCTGTAATAACAACAAATATCTCTTCCTGTTGAGTGAATTGGAAAGCTCTTGGGTGATGTCCTTTATCTTGGTTATGCAAATCGCCATTTCTCCCTGATTTCCAGGCCCATTCAGATAGGCAAGTCTCAACTATAAGCAAAATAAAGAGCTCTCATCCTTCTCTCATAGTCTGAGCCGGTTACCATGGAGACAGATATCATTCCATACTTGACGTTTCTCATAGAAAAGCCTGCTTACACATTTTCGCCATTTTCATCTGCATCCATAGCGACACTTGACATTGTCCATGCTATTTGGAAAGCCCCAAGTATCCATAGTGACATTATCCATCCAGTGTGTGTGTGTGTGTGTGTGTGTGGATCAGAGTGATGAGTTCAGGCGCAGAATACCTCAGATCATGTCCAATAGTGTCCTGTCAGAGGTTAGGCACTAAGGTACATCACGTTCACTCGTTCCATTGTGTGTTCATTTGACAAACCCATAGGGATGGGTCCCCCCAGATCCCCACAGAGCCATATATTTAGATGTAAATACATGACTCTGGGTCCCCCACTGATTGTTCAGTGAGTAAACCATTCCAACGAATCTGATCCTAATGAACAAATGTGAATAAAATATGACCTCATAGAATAACTCTATACCACCAATCCTACACTATTCTGTTCTATCTTATACATTGGGTAAATCACAATTTGATACCCTCCTGTTTCTGTTTATAGTCTTCATAAGTGCCATGTGATTAAAGCTAAGGTACAGGGGCAGAAAACGTATGTGCATGGTTGCAATATTTTATCCAACTGACTTTATTGTGGGTCTCATTTCAATAACCATTGATGTCTGAAATGTCCTTCACTTGCACATTATGATATTTATTTTATCACTAAAAGACCTTGTCAAATGATTGCACTTTTCCCACAGAGATACAATGGTCCCACAACATCACAGCAGCTGTGTGTGTTGTTGACCACCTGGAATGAAAAGAACAGTGTCATGTGCCACTACCAGGGGTCTTCTTCTCTATTACCTTTTGTAGTAGATTTACTTGCGCTCAAGTTGCAAACTTCCCAGATTTAAAAAGTTGAACTGAGCATATTACATATTTTTTAATAATGTATATCACTCTGCTGTATTTCACCAGCTATTCAATATGCTTCAATATGCTAACTTCAGAATCACTCTTTTTTTTATGAATAGATAGCCTACATATTTCATCTCATGACCCCCCAATAACATGCTTCCACAAACATTTATTTTTAAAACCATATGCTAGTTTAGGCTATCTTTGCTTTGACAAATTACAATGAATATTTCGATAGTAGCTATTTCTCCACTGTCTTCCTTCCTCCACTGGGATGGAAGACTCATTTGAAGCACACACAGACATATTTTGTTTAGTAATTATTTTTCATAGATGCAGCCCATCTTGTGCGTCAAACTGCACGTCACACTGGTAATGGCCATCCATGGAGCTGTGGTATTGTTGTTTGAAAAAGCACTATCTAGTCATATGGAACGAGTTTGTGGGTATGCAGAATAAAATTGGCACGTCAAATATTACAAATATAGGTAATGTAATTAAATTGTATTCAAATATTTAACCCCCTATTATAAGTTAAATATAAGTGTGATGTAGGGCTGTAGTGAGTAGCCTATTCCCACCTATTTTTCAGAGTATGTGTGCATGATAAGCATGCAAATTGAAAGCTGTTGAATTAAATAGTCCTAACACTGATACATGTTGATAAACTGTCAGCAATACATATCACTGTCTCGAGCGTCTTAACCATCTCCCTATAAACGCAATTCCAGTGATGGCTGGTAGAGATGCGCTCCACCACAGCGGTAATCAATAGACGAATGCAGGTACCCTGCCTCCACGCACAAGCACTCTGTTGCGCAACCTGGTCTCAGAGCATTTTGTATTATTCTGTATGTAAATCCGAGATATACCATTTGGGATGTTATTTATTAATTTGTGGATGTCCATCATCCATTAGGTATGATATGTTAAGAATTAAAATTCGTATGGTATGTTACGAATTGCAATTCGTATGATATGTTACGACTTTTGCAATACGTATGATATGTTATGAATTTCAATTTGTTGTGGCTAACGTTAGCTAGGTGGCTAACATTAGCTAGGCTAGGGGTTAGGGTTAGGAGTTAGGTTAGGGTTACGGTTAGGAGTAAGGTTACAGGGTTAAGGTTAGGGGAAGGGTTAACTAACATGCTAAGTAGTTGCAAAGTAGCAAAAAAGTAGTAAGTAGTTGGAAAGTTGCTAATTAGCAAAAAAGGAAAAGCTGTCCATGATGAGATTCGAAGATGCAACCTTTGGGTTTCTAGACGTTTGCGTTATATGACCACCCATCCACCCCAACCAACTAGCCTCTTTCGTGTTTGCGTTAAGTAACTGTCTTATTTAACCACACCAAACATAACATATCATACTAATTCGAGTGTCCCGGATTTACATTCACTATGTTACGTCTAGTCTATGAGAACAGGCTGTGTTGCTACATCACCAGTCATTCTGACTCTACCGTGCTGTCTCTCTTATTTCCATCTCCATCAGTACTGCATATGAAGAAGAATCACCAGGATAACGGTTTGCTCCCCCAAAGCATCTAGAGCGCAACGTTTGACCGCGCAGAGACAGTCGCTCTGCCCCTGAGAAAGAGACGAGTGAGACAGCACCAGGACGGAGCACTTGACACCTTGCTTCACCGCATCGATATGCAGTAGTGTGATACTAATTCTGCGGAGATAGAGAAGGCCATTTCATGGCATCCTGATATTAAACTGAAGGGATTGCGCATTCGTGATCAACTGTTGTCTCATTCGTGGTGCCGAACGGATTAATTTGGCTATAGGAGGGGGGGGGGGGATTAATAATATCCAGATTTGATCAATAGCCCTGGGATATCGTTGGACCTGTGATGGGCTCCAACGTAGGGGGATATGGAATGGCTCGCTCCGGAATCTTTATGGTTTTGATGGGGTTGTGGAGGTTTATCTCTGCTTGCCCTGCATCCTGCACTTGCACCATCTCAAGGATTGCTTGTATCGATCCTGACCCAGGGATCGAGGATTTCCCTATCCTTACGTTAGATGACATGGAAATGGACATCAATATCACCGATATGTAAGTAAAATAAATGGCTACGCCATTGTAGACATGGTAAAGCCTAATATGAACGTCACAATTGTATAAAGGTTAACGTGTTTAAGCAAACCAATGTCAGATTGCTAAAACAAATACATACAAAAATATTTACGGTGTAAAATCGCAAAATAAGGGGTGTCTACTATGCCATAGACTACTATGCAGGCTGTTAATCTCTCATGTTTCTCAGTTTTGTATAGAGACATAGCCTAAGGAACATCAAGCAAAGATAATAGTGTGGGATAATTCTCATGCTAAAGAGAGTTTTGTGTGTGTGTGACTGTGTGTGAGCGTGCGTGTCGGGTGGTGTGGTTGCGCGCTGTTGGGAATACTTGAATTAGGGTATCTTCCTCTAGAAATCAGGCCCAAGCAGTGATAGTATTAAGGCATCTTCCTCTACAAACCAGGCCCATGCAGTGATAGTGGAAATTATATTATGGAGGATTATGGCATGATGTCGGCCGTGGCCCCAAATACAGGGACTGTGGGAAACACGAAAAAAACACGATGGAAAAATGTCAGATAAATGGTCCAAATCACTATTATAATGTAGGGTAGCAAATATCACGGACTCGAATCTATGTCGCCCCCACAAAATGCCCAACGTAGCAATGGACTATGGAGTGGTTCTTGTCAATATCAAACACGTATGTAGCTCAAAGTCACAGTGGTATACAGTTGAAGTCGGAAGTTTACATACACTTAGGTTGGAGTCATATAAACTCGTTTTTCAACCACTCCACACATTTCTTGTTAACAAACTATAGTTTTGGGAAGTCGGATAGGACATCTACTTTGTGCATGACACAAGTAATTTTTCCAACAATTGTTTACAGACAGATTATTTCACTTATAATTCCCTGTATCACAATTCCAGTGGGTCAGAAGTTTACATACACTAAATTGACTGTACCTTTAAACCGCTTGGAAAATTCCAGAAAATGATGTCATGGCTTTAGAAGCTTCTGATAGGCTAATTGACATCATTTGAGTCAATTGGAGGTGTACCTGTGGATGTATTTCAAGGCCTACCTTCAAATCAAATCAAATCAAATTTTATTGGTCACATGCGCCGAATACAACAGGTGCAGACATTACAGTGAAATGCTTACTTACAGCCCTTAACCAACAGTGCATTTATTTTAAACAAAAAAAGTAAGAATAAAACAACAACAAAAAAAGTGTTGAGAAAAAAAGAGCAGAAGTAAAATAAAGTGACAGTAGGGAGGCTATATATACAGTAAAATAAAGTGACAGTAGGGAGGCTATATATACAGGGGGGTACCGTTGCAGAGTCAATGTGCGGGGGGCACCGGCTAGTTGAGGTAGTTGAGGTAATATGTACATGTGGGTAGAGTTAAAGTGACTATGCATAAATACTTAACAGAGTAGCAGCAGCGTAAAAAGGATGGGGTGGGGGGGCAGTGCAAATAGTCCGGGTAGCCATGATTAGCTGTTCAGGAGTCTTATGGCTTGGGGGTAGAAGCTGTTGAGAAGTCTTTTGGACCTAGACTTGGCACTCCGGTACCGCTTGCCGTGCGGTAGCAGAGAGAACAGTCTATGACTAGGGTGGCTGGAGTCTTTGACAATTTTGAGGGCCTTCCTCTGACACCGCCTGGTATAGAGGTCAAACTCAGTGCCTCTTTGCTTGACATCATGGGAAAATCAAAAGAAATCAGCCAAGACCTCAGGAAAAAAAACGGTAGACCCCCACAAGTCTGGTTCATCCTTGGGAACAATTTCCAAACGCCTGAAGGTACCATGTTCATCTGTACAAACAATAGTACGCAAGTATAAACACCATGGGACCACGCAGCCGTCATACTGCTCAGGAAGGAGACGCGTTCTGTCTCCTAGAGATGAACGTACTTTGGTGCGAAAAGTGCAAATCAATCCCAGAACAACAGCAAAGGACCTTGTGAAGATACTGGAGGAAACAGGTACAATGGTATCTATATCCACAGTAAAACGAGTCCTATATCGACATAACCTGAAAGGCCGCTCAGCAAGGAAGAAGCCACTGCTCCAAAACCGCCATAAAAAAGCCAGACTACGGTTTGCAACTGCACATGGGGACAAAGATCGTACCTTTTGGAGAAATGTCCTCTGGTCTGATGAAACAAAAATATAACTGTTTGGCCATAATGACCATCGTTATGTTTGGAGGAAAAAGGGGGGACTTGCAAGCCAAAGATCTGTTACGGTTCGGCACTGTTGTTCTTGTTCCCTCTTGTTTTCTGTTTCCCTTTTTCCCTGTGTGTGTGTTGGTTGTGTCTGTCTCCCCCTGCTGTGCAGCCCAGTCAGAGGATCTAGGTCAGGGGGCGTGGCCATTCACTCACAAGATCAGTTACATCCAGCTGCGGCTCATTGTCACCAATCTACAAGCAGTTATCTACCCGGGCTGGACACCTCTCCAGCGCCAGTTCGTTCCTTCACCACCTGTGGTAACTTGGCTCCGTACAGGAGTCTCAGTTTAGTTGTTACTCTCTTAGCTTTATAGTTGTTTCTGCCAAGTTTGTAACCTGTTTTCTTCTTCGACCAGATCCCGTCGATTCCTGCTGCCTGCCTGCCTGCCACTCCCACGCCGCAACCCGCTCACCAGTTGTCTGTTATCCTCGGCATCCAGCTCTCGGTGCTACTGGCTCTCCTCACCACGCAGCTCCTACCCCGGTCTGTAGCTGCTCCACCCTGCACTACTCCTCTCTGCCAAAACCCCTGAATAAAACAACATCATATTCCACCCTCGTTGTCCGTGTGTCCGTCTCTGCGCCTGAGTCCCCACCAAATCTAACAGAACGAACTGGCCCTACATGGACTCAGCAGAGACGCCACATGAAACAACGGGTGATGGCGATAACGCGCCCTCCATTCACAGGGAATGTTATTGGGACAACACGACCAACTCATCGGGTCTCTATTGATAACAACCAGCGGTTGTTGGATCAAGTATCTCAGCTCACCTCTCAGGTAGCTAACCTGGTAACACTCACTACTCTTCCTCCCTCTGCTTCTCCTCCGCCTGTTCCTCCTACAGTTGCTCCAGGCTCGGTTTCGCTCCTGCCCTTCGGGGAACCCCCCTACGACCTCACCCGAACCTTTACCGGGGACCTGAACAAATGCCGTGGTTTCCTGCTTCAGTGCCGCTTGGTGTTCAAACAGAAGCCCCTGTCGCTCTCCACGGAATCCTCAAAGGTACATTACGCTCTGGGGTTACTAAGGGGCAAAGCTTTGATTTGGGCAGAAGCGGCTTATTCTACTCAGCAGATTGCCAGCCTGTCGTTTGACGATTTTTCCTCTCAATTGGAGATTGTGTTTGATCACCCGGACCATGCCGGGACCGCCACAAAGAGACTATTGAAGCTACGACAGGGCATGGGTTGCGTGGCTGAATACGCCATTGATTTTTGGACCTTGGCAGCCGATTCCAAGTGGAATGACGACGCTCTTCAGGGAGCGTTTGTTAACGGTTTGAGTGACACAATTAAGGATGAACTAGCTGTTCGTGAGGAGCCTGCTAACCTTCATTCTCTCGTTTCTCTTGCTACCCGTATAGACAACAGGCTACGGGAGAGGAGACAGGAGAGGAGCGGTCGGGTCCGCACTGCAGGCGGGGGGCCCTCGCTTTCTGCAACCCGAGCAACACCACCACTCGGACACCGCCCATACACCTCAGCGGATCCCTCCACGGAACTGGACGAGCCCATGCAGCTGGGCCGTGCTCGTCTGTCCCCTGCCGAAAAGGAAGCGCATGCGGGCTGGTGAGTGCGTGTACTGTGGGGACCGCACTCATTTTCTGGTTAACTGTCCGGTTCGCCCCAAAGACAAAGCTTGCAGGTAAACGTGGGCGTACTTGCAAGTGTTACACCTGACTCCATGCCCACAGCACCCCGTCTAGTTATCCCAGCTACAGTCCAGTTCAGGAATCTGTCTCTCCCTTTAGCTGCTCTCATTGACTCTGGTGCTGAGGATAGTTTCCTGGACATTGACCTGGTTACTCAGGCTGAGATCCCTGTTAAGCCCCTGCCTAAGCCTATTACAGTAACCGCTATTGACGGTCATCAGTTTGCCAACATCACCCACCAAACTGTCCCCGTTTCTCTCATACTGTCAGGCAATCACAAAGAAACCATCCAGTTTAAAGTAGTCTCCTCCTCTGCCTCCCCTCTTATCCTCGGTTTCCCTTGGCTTAGCCTTCACAACCCCCATATTGACTGGCAAAACCACAAGATACACAGTTGGAGTACTCACTGCCATTATGCTTGCCTTGGGTCGGCTATTCCGCCCTCTGTAGGTTCCCCTGCATCCCCTGTCAAACCCCCAGACCTCTCTTCAGTCCCTGACGAGTACCTGGACCTGGCCGAGGTATTCAGCAAGTCCAAAGCACTTTCACTACCACCTCATAGGCCATACGATTGCGCCATTGAGTTACTGCCTGGAGCCCCTTTGCCATCCAGTCGGCTTTTCAATCTGTCCCGTACTGGAGAGAAGCTATGGAAACCTACATAGGCGACTCTCTAGCCTCTGGCCTCATTCGTCCCTCATCTTCCGCTGTTGGGGCGGGGTTCTTTTGTTGAGAAGAAGGACAAAACATTACGCCCCTGCATTGACTACAGAGGACTTAATAACATCACAGTCAGAAATACGTACCCCTGCCTCTCATCAACTCAGCTTTTGAACCCCTTCATGGAGCTACCGTGTTTACCAAACTCGACCTGCGTAACGCTTACCACCTCGTTAGGATCAAGCAGGGAGACGAATGGAAAACTGCGTTCAATACCCCTCTCGGACATTTTGAATACCTAGTCATGCCATTCGGTCTCACTAACGCCCCAGCAGTGTTTCAGGCCATGGTTAACGATGTGTTGAGGGATTTTCTACACCGTTTTGTGTTTGTCTATTTGGATGACATTCTTATATTCTCTAAGTCACAGGATGAACACGTCTCCCACGTCCGTCTGGTTCTCCAACGCCTCATGGAAAATAAACTATATGTGAAGGCAGAAAAGTGTGAGTTCCACCGGCAGTCCGTCCCCTTTTTGGGTTTTATTATCGAGCGGGGACAAGTGTCACCAGACCCTGACAAGATCAGAGCAGTTGCGGAGTGGCCCACACCCACGTCCCGGAAGCAGCTACAACGCTTCCTGGGCTTCGCCAACTTCTACCGACGCTTCATCAGGGGTTTCAGCCAAGTGGTTGCCCCCTGACCAAGCTCACCTCCCCTAAGGTGCCATTCCTGTGGACACCGGAGGCCGAGTCAGCCGTGAGTACACTGAAGGAACTATTCACCACCTCACCTGTTCTTATTCATCCAGATGCTAGTTTGCAGTTTATTGTGGAAGTGGACGCCTCTGATTCGGGGGTGGGGGCTGTCCTGTCACAACGTTCCTCCACGGACCAGAAGATCCATCCTGTGGCCTTTTTCTCGAGGAGGTTGACCCCTGCGGAGAATAACTACGACGTGGGTAACCGGGAGTTGCTTGCTGTTAAGTTGGCATTGGAGGAGTGGAGGCACTGGCTGGACGGAGCAGAGCAACCCTTCATAGTCTGGACAGACCACAAGAACCTGGCTTACATCCAGTCATCCAAGAGGCTAAACTCCCGTCAGGCCAGATGGGCCCTGTTTTTCAGCAGGTTCAAGTTTACTTTAACATACCGTCCTGGCACACGCAATGTCAAGCCTGATGCTCTCTCTCGCCAGTTTACAGACAATGAAGACTCCAGCAATCCTGAACCTATTCTGCCCGCTTCCTGTTTGGTGGCGGCTGTTCACTGGGAAATCGAGTCCCTCGGTCCGATCGGCTCAAGAGTCGGAACCTGGACCGGCCGATGGTCCCTCCGACCTTCTCTATGTTCCCGCAGCCGTGCGGCCGCAAGTGCTCAACTGGATCCACACCTCGAGCTTCTCCTGCCACCCTGGTATGAACCGTACACTGTCGCTATTGAAGAGGCACTTTTGGTGGCCATCTGTTGAGGCTGACGTCCGGGAGTACGTGGCGGCCTGTTCCATCTGTGCCCAAAATAAGGCCTCCCACCGGGCTCCTTCGGGCCTGCTGCGGCCTCTCCCAGTCCCGAGTCGTCCTTGGTCTCACGTGGCCTTGGACTTCGTCACTGGACTTCCTATGTCGGAAGGTAATGACACCATACTCACCATCGTGGACAGATTCTCTAAATCTGCCCATTTTGTTGCATTACCAAAATTACCGTCTGCCAGTGAGACGGCCGACCTCTTGGTCCTACATGTATTCCGTCCCCATGGAATACCTGTGGACATAGTGTCCGATAGAGGTCCACAGTTCATTTCTCGGGTATGGAAGGAGTTTTGTTCTGCTCTGGGTGCCTCTGTCAGTCTCTCATCAGGTTTCCATCCCCAGTCCAATGGCCAGACTGAGAGGACCAATCAGGACCTGGAGGCTGCTCTACGCTGTGTGACATCCCAGAACCCGTCCACCTGGGCCAAACACCTCCCGTGGGTCGAATATGCCCACAATTCCCTCACCTCATCTGCCACTGGTCTCTCACCATTTGAGGCGGCTTTGGGATACCAACCGCCATTGTTCCCGTCTCAGGAAAAGGAGTTAGCCGTCCCATCAGTTCAGGATAACCTTCGTCGCTGCCGCAAGGTGTGGGTGGACACCCGTGAGGCCCTTCTACGGACAGCAGAGCGCAACAAGAGAGTGGCGGACAGACACCGGATAGTCGCTCCCCCAGTTCCAGCCTGGTCAGCGAGTCTGGCTCTCCTCCAGCAACATCCCTCTACGCACGGACTCCCGTAAGCTGTCGCCCGGTATTTGGGTCCTTTCGTGATCGACTCCATCATCAACCCTTCGGCTGTTCGGTTGAAGCTTCCCAGGCCATGAGAGTCCATCCTACATTTCACGTGTCCCAGCTTAAACTGGTCTCCTCCAGCCCTTTGTGTCCGCCGGTGGATCCCCCTCCGCCACCGCCAGTATTGACGACCATCCAGCCTACACGGTGCGGAGACTGCTGGACGTCCGGAGGCGTGGTAGAGGTTTTCAGTACCTGGTGGACTGGGAGGGATATGGTCCCGAGGAGAGGTCCTGGATTCCCGGCGGTTTATACTGGACCCGCAGCTGGTGGCTGACTTCCATAGGGACCACCCTGACAAGCCGGGGGGTCGCCGGGTGGCGCCCGTTGAGGGGGGGGTACTGTTACGGTTCGGCACTGTTGTTCTTGTTCCCTCTTGTTTTCTGTTTCCCTTTTTCCCTGTGTGTGTGTTGGTTGTGTCTGTCTCCCCCTGCTGTGCAGCCCAGTCAGAGGATCTAGGTCAGGGGGCGTGGCCATTCACTCACAAGATCAGTTACATCCAGCTGCGGCTCATTGTCACCAATCTACAAGCAGTTATCTACCCGGGCTGGACACCTCTCCAGCGCCAGTTCGTTCCTTCACCACCTGTGGTAACTTGGCTCCGTACAGGAGTCTCAGTTTAGTTGTTACTCTCTTAGCTTTATAGTTGTTTCTGCCAAGTTTGTAACCTGTTTTCTTCTTCGACCAGATCCCGTCGATTCCTGCTGCCTGCCTGCCTGCCACTCCCACGCCGCAACCCGCTCACCAGTTGTCTGTTATCCTCGGCATCCAGCTCTCGGTGCTACTGGCTCTCCTCACCACGCAGCTCCTACCCCGGTCTGTAGCTGCTCCACCCTGCACTACTCCTCTCTGCCAAAACCCCCTGAATAAAACAACATCATATTCACCCTCGTTGTCCGTGTGTCCGTCTCTGCGCCTGAGTCCCCACCAAATCTAACAAGATCACCATCCCAACCGTGAAGCACGGGGGTGGCAGCATCATGCTGTGGGGGTGCTTTGCTGCAGGAGGGACTGGTGCACTTCACAAAATAGATGGCATCATGAGGAAGGAAAATTATGTGGATATATTAAAGCAACATCTCAAGACATCAGTCAGGAAGTTAAAGCTTGGTCGCAAATGGGTCTTCCAAATGGACAATGACCCCAAGCATACTTCCAAAGTTGTGGCAAAATGGCTTAAGGACAACAAAGTCAAGGTATTGGAGTGGCCATCACAAAGCCCTGACCTCAATCCTATAGAAAATGTGTGGGCATAACTGAAAAAGCGTGTGCGAGCAAGGAGGCCAACAAACCTGACTCAGTTACACCAGCTCTGTCAGGAGGAATGGGCCAAAATTCACCCAACTTATTGTGGGAAGCTTGTGGAAGGCTACCCGAAACGTTTGACCCAAGTGAAACAATTTAAAGGCAAAGCTACCAAATACTAATTTAGTGTATGTAAACTTCTGACCCACTGGGAATGTGATGAAATAAATAAAAGCTGAAATAAATCATTCTCTCTACTATTATTCTGACATTTCACATTCTTAAAATAAAGTGGTGATCCTAACTGACCTAAAACAGGGAATTTTTAATAGGATTAAATGTCAGGAATTGTGAAAAACTGAGTTTAAATGTATTTGGCTAAGGTGTATGTAAACTTCCGACTTCAACTGTATGTATAAGACACAGGTTTCTAGCCATCTATCAGGCTTAGGCCACAATTGTTGAAGTGCCAGAGGTGCACGGGATGAGGTCTGTGTAGAGAAAAGAGTGTCTATAGGCCTTACCACTGCATGTTGTTGGTGATAGTGAAGTTTATCAGGCTTGTTATTGTAGCATATGTAGGCCTATAGATGTACAATATTTCAGTACAGTATGTCTAAACAATACAGATACTTCTCAGAGTAAGCTGTAGAGTACAGTAGTGTGCCTGTCACCTATATGGTTCCTAAACAAATCCAGATAGTGAGCAAACTATCCACACCAGCGTGCAGGTGCCAAACATCTAGTCAGGGTGGTGTTGTATCCTGTGTCCGACCTGAGACCCTGTCCCCCTTCCTTACTTTAATCATAGGGGAACCTTCATTGATGATGGTCTACTGGCATGTCACCTTGGCATACAAGGCATTTTCATTAAATATTATGAATATTTAACATTTAGAATTAATTCTAAACATGTATTAATATAACATACACCACCATCACCAATCCAGGAGTTATGTGCTCTAGTATAAATATGTATCTATCATCGTAGCTGTTCTAATCAGTAGATCAAGTATTTGGAGGAGTGTCTGAAGAGACACTAGTTTCTACCACTATCAAATATATCTATCAAAACAGTTCAGAATCCTGTAACACTGCCCACCATGGGCATAATGGCCAAATAATTTTGATATTTCCATATGTTTGAAAATACTATCCATCTATTGTCCCTTTATATCATCAGACACTAAATGCCTTAAAATGGCATGAGAATTAAATGTTAAACCTTGGTGAAGATCTATTGACCAAAACTTTGGTTTGTGATCCATTGTGGACCATACAAGAATGTCCGTGTGCTGGATCTTCTTTATGAAGAATTTTCATTTGAAAGGGAGTGCTATTTAAAGTACTAATTTAGGGACAAGAACATGTGAATAATGTACTTTATTTGTAATAACAATAATTTGTAAACGTTGTATTTCAATTTTACAGATACATTGCAAATCAAAACAGACTATTTGACATCAATGATAACAGCTTGAAGTACTACTCGAATCTCAGAAATCTGTAAGTATTAATACTACTCAAATGTTGTTACGGTCATTATCCAGACTATTGTAGCATGTTATGGAATATTTATAGATTAGGTTATGCTGAACTTTGTTAATATGTAACAGTGACGTTAAAAATAACACGTTTTCTCTCTTTATAAATCTCCCCCCCTGAACAGAACTGTGACGAATACAGGACTGACTTCTATCTCATCAGAAGCCTTTTTCAACAATACAAGACTTCAATATCTGTAAGTACTGTAGTCTTTGATTGATCCTCTGTTTGTTGTTTTCCTTCTCATCCTTCTCTTCACAGATTGAGCTAATGTACTCTCAAAGAGCAAATCTAGGGGCCACAAGCCAGTCAAAAACAATTAAGGCAAATTCATATTATAGGGAAGTAGATTCTTACTATTTACCTCACACTGAAGTCATGACTTCTAGTTGTGTGGTAATTCTGGTCCAAATCTGTATGGATTGGCATGATGATGTATAGTGAAAGGAGATGGCTCAAGCACATACAGATCTGGGACCAGGGCGTGGTAAGGCTCATGGCTGGGTAACAGGACGACATGCTCAGCAAACAGTGAGGAACATTGTGTTTAGTTGAGCAATGTGATCACTGCCAATAGAGATCCTATTAAATTACTAGAGGGGCTATGTCATAAAACCGAAAAAGTTCCAGAATGGGGTGAAAATGGCAGCCATATTGGTCAGGGAGAAATCCAAACCAGTCTATTTGGAATTAATGGCAGTAGAGGCATCATCCTGATTTTACTTACGCAGGAAAGGAAAATAAAAGTAAGACGTGATATATAAAAAATGGTGTAATAGAATTATTGTCAAACCAAAAGTGTAATATAATTATAAATGCAGTTTATATGGGTTATATACCAATTTTCTGTATAGATAGACTCTAAAATATATGTGTGAGTGCTATTATATGATGCAATATCAGTACTTGTTGCATTTACAACTTGTCTAAGTCCTATCATCAACAGATTTCAGCCAGTGTATGACTGTGGATTGACTGCATTGTTTGAATGGAATATTGGCATAATGGCAGTTCATTTTTTTAAATTTATGGAATCATTCCTCTAAAACTGGCTGGCTAGCTAGCTACAGTGCGGATACATTCTTCAAATTCATTATTTTACCCAGGGGTTGGAACCGGTTCAGGGAACAGAACAGAAAACCTGAAAATAACAACTTTTTTTGAGTAACAGAATCAGAAACGGGAACCAAAGAGATCTATACTGTTCCGGAACAGAACCGTCATTTGAAAAGCATGGGAACCAGATAATAACGTTATTTTACATTCCAGGCATTTTTTTTCAGTCCCACAAATAACGCAACAAGGTGCATATGACAAAGCCCTCACTCTGTCACTCAGAAACGTATTCCAGTGTCTGCCTGCCAGCTGAACATCTTTACCAGTGTGTGTGTGTGTAGGCTACCTGCCCCTCCTCCTCCGAAGCTTAGTCTATTAGCCTACTGATGTTACAAGTGTGATTAAGAAATTAGGGAGAGATTTTTTATTAGAGAAGAATGGATTAACCTTTTCAGTGCTATTTACGTATACTATAGTTATCACATTTCACATTGGATTTATTAACTACAAAAAGGTAAGACGTGTTTTTAATTCTGGTGCCGCTCTGCACACACAAGCATGTTAGCTAGCTAGCTCTGGTCCAACTCTCGGAAGTTCAAAGACATTAAATGTTCCTCCATAGAAGCCGCTCCTCCGTAGGTATAATTCTGTGGGCCTAACTCAGATAATGCATGTCATAACAAGATGCCCAGCGCTTCAAGCCAAGCCTCCTCCTCCACCCTCTCTCTCCCACACCCGGCCTCAAAATTTAAGTAGCATCTCGCGCCCTACACTTGGTTGTCCATCACGCATGTAAACAACTATAGACTAGGCAGCCGATATCCGAAAGCACTATCGTTGTCGCGAACTCTGATGCGGATGTGGTGTGAATCAAATGCAGGACACAGGAGCTAAGTCAAACCAGACTTTACTTGCATAAACCAAAATAACAAAACGGGTCTAACCAACCCGGAGGCGAACAATACGCCACAGTGCGTAAAACACTCCAAAACCGACTGCGCACAAAACAACAGTGCGACGGTACAAAATGAGCGACTGGCAAACAGCACTGCACCAAACGACAGGTGAAAACAATTACACACAACACATGACAAACTAATGGAACATATAAAGGGTACATAATCACACTAACAGGGAACAGGTGTACAACAACTAGACAAAACCAAACGAACATCGAAACATACAACGGTGGCAGCTAGTACTCCGGGGACGACGACCGCCGAAGCCTGCCCGAGCAAGGAGGAGGAGCAGCCTCGGCCGAAACCGTGACAGTACCCCCCCCTTGACGCGCGGCTCCAGCCGTGCGCCGACCCCGGCCTCGGGGACGACCAGGAGGACGCGGAGCCGGGCGCGCGGGGTGCCCCTGGTGGAACTCTGACAGGAGAAACGGGTCTAGGATGTCCCTCCGCGGCACCCAGCACCGTTCCTCCGGGCCGTACCCCTCCCACTCCACGAGATACTGGAGACCCCCCATCCGACGTCTCGAGTCCAAGATGGACCGAACGGTGTACGCCGGAGCCCCCTCGATGTCCAGTGGGGGCGGAGGAGTCTCTCCTATCTCACCTTCCTGGAGTGGACCAGCTACCACCGGCCTGAGAAGAGACACATGGAACGAGGGGTTAATATTCTTATATTCAATAGGCAGTTGTAACCTATAACACACCTCGTTCAATCTTCTCAGGACTTTAAAAGGCCCCACAAACCGCCGACCCAGCTTCCGGCAGGGCAGGCGGAGGGGCATGTTTCTGGTCGAGAGCCAGACTCGATCTCCAGGTGCGTACACCGGCCCCTCACTGCGGTGGAGATCTGGCTCTGCTGCCATGGTGCCAGAACCGGCTGGTACCCTAACACACATTGGAAAGGGGTTAGGTTGGTGGAGGAGTGGCGGAGAGAGTTTTGGGCCATCTCTGCCCAGGGAATGTACCTAGCCCACTCCTCCGGCCGGTCCTGGCAATACGACCTCAGAAACCTACCCACATCCTGGTTCACTCGTTCTACCTGCCCATTGCTCTCCGGGTGGTACCCCGAGGTAAGGCTCACCGAGACCCCCAAACGCTCCATGAACGCTCTCCAGACTCGGGAGGTGAACTGGGGGCCTCGATCAGACACTATATCCTCGGGTACCCCGTAATGCCGGAAGACGTGGGTAAATAGTGCCTCAGCGGTCTGTAGGGCAGTAGGAAGACCCGACATAGGGAGGAGACGACAGGCCTTAGAGAACCGGTCCACAACGACCAGGATGGTGGTATTCCCCTGAGAGGGGGGAAGGTCTGTCACAAAATCCACCGAGAGGTGGGACCAGGGTCGTTGTGGAACGGGCAGGGGTTGTAACTTACCCCTGGGCAAGTGTCTGGGCGCCTTACACTGGGCGCACACCGAGCAGGAGGAGACATAAACCCTCACATCCCTGGCTAACGTTGGCCACCAGTACTTAGTGCTAAGACAGTGCACTGTCCGGCCAATACCCGGATGTCCAGAGGAGGGTGACGTGTGAGCCCAGTAAATGAGTCGATCCCGAACCTCGAGCGGAACGTACGTCCGACCCACAGGACACTATGGAGGGCTAGGGTCGGCACGCAACGCCCGCTCGATTTCAGCATCGACCTCCCACACAACCGGTGCCACTAGACAAGACGCCGGTAGTATGGGAGTAGGCTCAACGGACCTCTCCTCTGTGTCATACCGCCGGGAAAGAGCGTCTGCCTTACTGTTCTGGGACCCAGGGATGTACGTGATCTTAAATACGAACATGGCTAGAAACATGTTCCACCGAGCATGGCGAGGGTTCAGTCTCCTAGCTGCCCGGATGTACTCCAGGTTCCGATGGTCAGTCAAAATGAGGAAAGGGTGTTGAGCCCCCTCAAGCCAATGCCTCCACACCTTAAGGGCCTGTACCACAGCTAACAGCTCCCTGTCCCCGACGTCATAATTTCGCTCCGCCGGGCTGAGCTTTTTAGAGTAGAAAGCACAGGGGCGGAGTTTAGGTGGCGTGCCGGACCGTTGAGAGAGAACGGCTCCTATACCGGCCTCAGACGCGTCCACCTCAACCTGAAAGGGTAAGGCGGGATCCGGATGCGCCAGCACCGGAGCCGAAGTAAACAGGTCCTTCAGTTTCCCAAAAGCCCTGTCCGCCTCAGCTGACCACTGCAGGCGCACCGGACCACCCTTCAGAAGGGACGTTATGGGAGCTGCCACCTGTCCAAAACCCCGGATAAACCTCTGGTAGTAATTCGCAAAGCCCAAGAACTGCTGCACCTCTTTAACAGTGGTTGGGGTTTGCCAATTACGCACGGCTGACACACGGTCCACCTCCATCTTCACCCCTGACGTGGACAACCGATAACCCAAAAAGGAGACAGACTCCTGAAAAAACAGACATTTCTCTGCCTTGACATACAGGTCGTGCTCCAACAGCCTCCTCAATACACCACGCACCAGGGCTACATGCTCGGCTCGGGTAGAAGAGTACACTAGAATGTCATCAATGTACACGACCACCCCTTGCCCCTGCATATCCCGGAAGATCTCATCCACAAAGGATTGGAAGACTGACGGAGCATTCATCAACCCGTATGGCATGACGAGATACTCGTAATGACCCGAAGTTGTACTAAATGCTGTTTTCCATTCGTCGCCCTCCCTAATGCGCACCAAGTTATACGCGCTCCTGAGATCCAGTTTTGTGAAAAACCGCGCTCCGTGCAATGACTCCGTCATGGTCGCAATCAGAGGGAGTGGATAACTGTACTTCACAGTAATCTGATTGATACCACGGTAATCAATGCACGGGCGCAACCCTCCATCTTTTTTCTTCACAAAAAAGAAGCTTGAGGACGCAGGGGAAGTGGAGGGCCGTATGTATCCCTATCTCAAGGATTCGGCTATGTAAGTCTCCATAGCCTTTCTCTCCTCTTGAGACAAGGGATACACGTGGCTCCGTGGGAGCGCTGCTCCTACCTGGAGGTCTATCGCACAATCCCCCTGTCTGTGAGGAGGCAGCTGCGTCGCCCTTGCTTTACTGAACACAAGTGCCAAATCCCCATATTCAGGTGGAATGTGCAATGCGGGCACTTGGTTTGGACTTTCCACCAAGGTCGCCCCCACGGAAACACCCAGACATCGCCCCTCACACTGAGCAGACCACTCCTTGAGAGCTCTCTGTTGCCACAAAATGGCAGGGTTATGGGTACTTAACCAGGGAATTCCCAGCACCACCGGGTACGCAGGGGAGTCGATCAGATATAGCTGAATAGTCTCCTCATGACCCCCCTGCGTACACATCCTAAGTGGTGCTGTGACTTCCCTAATCAACCCCGACCCCAACGGGCGGCTATCTAAAGCATGAACGGGAAAAGGATCGTCAACAGGCAGGAGGGGAATCCCTAAATCTAAACAAAACTTCCGATCAACAAAATTCCCAGCTGCGCCTGAATCTACTAGCGCCTTATGCTGGGAATGAGGTGCAACCTGTGGAAAACTAACAGGTATACAAAAGTGCACAACAGAGAGCTCTGGGTAAGTGGGGCGTCTACTCACCTGGGAATGCTCCCCAGTGCGTGGCCTGTTGTCCCCTCCTCCTGGAGACCCTCCCCAGCACCTGGCCGCAGTGTGCCCTCCACGGCCGCAATTGGTGCAGGGGACAGCCCCCCTCGGGCTCCTTCTCCTCCTCTCTCTAGCGCCAGCACCCCCGAGCTCCATAGGGCTCGGCTCGGAGGTGCTGGAGGATGGAATGGACGGACCACACTCGGGACGTCCACGGGTGGCCAGCAGGGTGTCCAGACGGATGGACATGTCGACCAACTGGTCGAAGGTGAAATTGGTGTCCCTGCAGGCCAACTCACGCTGAACGTCCTCCCGTAGGCTACATCGAAAATGATCGATGAGGGCCCGTTCATTCCACCCTGCATCTGCCGCTAGAGTCCGGAACTCCAGTGCGAACGCCTGTGCGCTCCTCCTCCCTGTCGGAGGTAGTATAGACGCTCCCCCGCCGCTTTGCCCTCAGGTGGCTGGTCGAACACGGCCTTGAAGCGACGGGAGAACTCCCGCGTAGGAGATGGTGGTGGCGTCTATCCTCCTCCCACTCGGCGTTGGCCCATTCCAACGCCTTGCCCGTGAGACAGGAGATGAGGGCGGAAACGCTCTCGTGTCCCGAGGGCACCGGGTGTACAGTGGCCAGGTAGAGCTCCACCTGCAGGAGGAACCCCTGACACCCGGCAGCTGTGCCGTCATACGCCCTCGGGAGGCGAGAGCCGAATCCCACTGGGTTCCGGGCCTGGGACGGGCGGACCGCCCGATGGTGGTGGTAAGGTAGGTGGGGGGTGTGGGTACCCCTCTGGACTCCCATCGGTGCAGGGTGTTGATGACGTCCTGCAGAGCGGTCCCCAGTTGTCGGATCTGGTCATCCTGGCCGCGGACGTGCTCCTCCAGCGACTCAGGTGCTGCTGTTGCTCCTGCTGATTCCATCTTAAGGTGTGTAATTCTGTCGCGAACTCTGATGCGGATGTGGTGTGAATCAAATGCAGGACACATGAGCTAAGTCAAACCAGACTTTACTTGCATAAACCAAAATAACAAAACGGGTCTAACCAACCCGGAGGCGAACAATACGCCACAGTGCGTAAAACACTCCAAAACCGACTGCGCACAAAACAACAGTGCGACGGTACAAAATGAGCGACTGGCAAACAGCACTGCACCAAACGACAGGTGAAAACAATTACACACAACACATGACAAACTAATGGAACATATAAAGGGTACATAATCACACTAACAGGGAACAGGTGTACAATAACTAGACAAAACCAAACGAACATCGAAACATACAACGGTGGCAGCTAGTACTCCGGGGACGACGACCGCCGAAGCCTGCCCGAGCAAGGAGGAGGAGCAGCCTCGGCCGAAACCGTGACAATCGTCTGCCTAGGCTAAAACAACTATAGCTTTCCCGCTCCATAGCAACCTGCTCTATCTGCAGTGAAGTAATTCAATGTCGAGCTAATGTTTTATTTTTTTATATCGGAACAGTGGAACGGAACAAAAAAATTATGGTTCTGTTAAGAACTAAACGATTGGAAAATAATTTCCGTTACAACCCCTTACACAATATCTTATCACAGCACTGGCAAACCACAGGTTGACCAACTCCCTGACCAAAATGGCTGACCTTTATCCCATCATAAGAAGGTTCAAGACCATTCTAGAATTCTAATTCCTAAATCTATGTTACTGCCACACAAGGGAAGGATTCTAATAAGTAGGAGAGGAGTAACAGAGGAAGTAGTCCTGTCCGCACACTGCAAAGATAATGGCCGGACTCATCTATCAGAACTATACTTTTGTTAATGTATAGTTAAACTATACAAGGTGCAACATTTGAAAGGTGATAGAGTAAGGAGAGCAAGCTTTCCAAAATCACAGACTTTTTTGTAAGTCATTTTGTTGTAACGACACACTGATTATTGATTGATTAATTACATTGATTACATTATTTATGTCTGACCTACATTAGTTGCTTCATTGTAACCTTTATGATGTATTACTTTGACTGATAGGAATCTGAGAGACAATAAGTTGTCAACACTGTCCTGGAGGACATTCCTAAACTTTAACATTACATCTTTGTAAGTACCTATCCCTATCTACTATGTTATGTCATGTGACTTATTTTATAGATAAAAAGCCTATAAATATGTGATTGCAGTCGTGGTCAAAAGTTTTGAGAATGACACAAATACTAATTTTCACAAAGTCTACTGCCTCAGTTTTGATGATGGCAATTTGCATATACTCCAGAATGTTATGAAGAGTGATCAGATGAATTGCAATTAATTGCAAAATCCCTCTTTGCCATGAAAATTAACTTAATCCCCCCAAAACATTTCCACTGCATTTCAGCCCTGCCACAAAAGGACCAGCTGACATCATGTCAGTGATTCTCTCGTTAACACAGGTGAGAGTGTTGACGAGGACAAGGCTGGAGATCACTCTGTCATGCTGATTGAGTTAGAATAACAGACTGGAAACTTTAAAAGGAGGGTGGTGCTTGAAATCATTGTTCTTCCTCTGTTAACCATGGTTACCTGCAAGGAAACACGTGCCGTCATCATTGCTTTGCACAAAAAGGGCTTCACAGGCAAGGATATTGCTGCTAGTAAGATTGCACCTAAATCAACCATTTATCGGATCGTCAAGAACTTCAAGGAGAGAGGTTCAATTGTTGTGAAGAAGGCGTCAGGGCGCCCAAGAAAGTCCAGCAAGCGCCAGGACCGTCTCCTAAGGTTGATTCAGCTGCGGGATCGGGGCACCACCAGTGCAGAGCTTGCTCAGGAATGGCAGCAGGCAGGTGTGAGTGCATCTGCACGCACAGTGAGGCAAATACTTTTGGAGGATGGCCTGGTGTCAAGAAGGGCAGCAAAGAAGCCACTTCTCTCCAGGAAAAACATCAGGGACAGACTGATATTCTGCAAAAGGTACAGGGATTGGACTGCTGAGGACTAGGGTAAAGTCATTTTCTCTGATGAATCCCCTTTCCGATTGTTTGGGGCATCCGGAAAACACCTTGTCCGGAGAAGACAAGGTGAGCGCTACCATCAGTCCTGTGTCATGCCAACAGTAAAGCATCCTGAGACCATTCATGTGTGGGGTTGCTTCTCAGCCAAGGGAGTGGGCTCACTCACAATTATGCCTAAGAACACAGCCATGAATAAAGAATGGTACCAACACATCCTCCGAGAGCATCCAAGAACAGTTTAGTGACGACCAATGCCTTTTCCAGCATGATGGAGCACCTTGCCATAAGGCAAAAGTGATAACTAAGTGGCTTGGGGAACAAAACATCAACATTTTGGGTCCATGGCCAGGAAACTCCCCAGACCTTAATCCCATTGAGAACTTGTGGTTGATCCTCAAGAGGCGGGTGGACAAACAAAAACCCACAAATTCTGACAAACTCCAAGCATTGATTATGCAAGAATGGGCTGCCATCAGTCAGGATGTGGCTCAGAAGTTAATTGAAAGCATGCCAGGGCGGATTGCAGAGGTCTTGAAAAAGAAGGGTCAACACTGCAAATATTAACTCTTTGCATAAACTTAATGTAATTGTCAATAAAAGCCTTTGACACTTATGGAATGCTTGTAATTATACTTCAGTATACCATAGTAACATCTCACAAAAATATATCATAACACTGAAGCAGCGAACTTTGTGAAGACCAATACTTGTGTCATTCTCAAAACTTTTGACCACGACTGTACTATATGTGTGTGTGTTAATGCTCTGTTTTTGTCCTCTAGTCCTCTCCTGTCTGGTAACCCTCTGGAGTGTGTATGTGAGAACATGTGGATCAAACTGAGGCTGCAAGAGGACATTGACAGTTCAGAGAGTCAAGAGCTGAAATGCATAGACGACAGTGGAGTGAGGAGGGCCATCTCCAGATTCTTTCTCCCTGATTGTGGTAATGCCAACCCCTGAGACAGACAGGGAACTACACTGGAGAGAGAGCGAGAGCGAGAGAGAGAGAGAGAGAGAGAGAGAGAGTTTATGGAACATTGAAGAGCATTGAGGAGCTTACTAGAATGCCAGTGTATTGCCTTGAGTTTTCTTTTCAAATAGTCAGTAAACAGCTTGAAGTAGAAATCAAGTGAAGGTCACTTAGGTGCGACTTGTACAGTATAACAATGTTGTTAAAAGTTCTGTTTGCGTTTGTCTCACAGAGGCTCCCGCAGTGGAGGTCAGTCCCTCTATCTTCACAAAGACGGAGGGAAGTGATGTCACAGCAGTGTGCAGTGCAACAGGGTCTCCTGCCCCTGAGATCTCGTGGAATTTGGACACCCTCTTCACCAGCTATGAGGTGAGATGATGTTCTTTGTTTTGGCATATTATGATGGCACAACCCTCTGACTATTACTAAGGCTAGGATGATGAGGCCATGTTGTCAGGGAATAACTCCTGGCTTTATATGTAACTGAACCCATAACGCTACATTTTATTCATTATTTTACATGAAACTTAGTGAGTGCATACATTTTTCATACTGGCCCCCAGTGGGAAACGAACCCACAACCCTGGCGTTGCAAGCGCCATGCTCTACCAACTGAGCTACAGGGGAAGAGCAATATATCATTTTATTATCATAATAACAGCACATTATTCCATACTTTTATAAGGTGTTTTAGAATTTACACAATGATTTGTTATTTACTGTATTTACCGTGTAATATATGTAACTATTAATAATACTACTAATTCTAACGCTAATAATGCTAAATGTATTTACAGGTCAATGTCTTGGAGCTGCAGAGCAATCTGACGCTGTCAGGTCTCTCGCCTTCGGACAACGGCAGAGTGATCACTTGCAATGTTGAGAATGTAGTCGGCCAAACCGAGGCTTACCTCCTACTCAACATCCTCTGTAAGGACGTGTTCTGTTGTGTTGAGTACATGTACCTTTTTTATTTTAATTTTATTCTGGCACTGTGGTTGCAAAATGTAAAGTCATTTTCACTGATTATTCTACAGTGGCATTTATATAATCCTGGATCTGTAGCATCCTTGTATTTGTGGTCTACATTCTGAAAGACTTCCTCTGGTGGCTCTGTGTCCTTACTGAAAGAATGAGTGTCTCACTTTTCCTTTAGTACTGTCCACTATCCCTCAACAATCTGATTGACTCTACATGTCTTCTGTCACCTTGCCATACTCTTCTGCTCCTCAGTGCCTTACCATACCCTCCCTCCTGTCCAGCCCTCCCATTGCACTCCCCCAGACCTCCTTCCTCGTGTCTAGCACCCATTCCCAGTACCCTGTGACTATTCTTCCTTTCCTGTTCCTGTTGTCTCTGTGTCAGTTTGCCCCACTATCCTGGAGCTGCTGGAGCCATTGAGACTCCACCACTGGTGTATCCCCTTCAGTGTGACCGGGAACCCCAAGCCCAAGCTGCAGTGGTACCACCAGGACCAGGAGCTCCACGAACAGGAGTATATCAAGACTGAGATCCACGAGAGCCTTGGGAGCGTTCACCATGGCTGCCTGCAGCTTGCCAACCCGACTCATATCCACAACGGGCAGTATACGCTGGTGGCCAGCAACGAGTTCGGGGAGGACCGGAAAGTAATCGACGCCCACTTCCTGCTCCCGCCAGATGAGGGCGACTATCCCTCAGGTCTCACTCCTGTTCAATTTATAGTTACTGTAATTCTATATAAGATGTTATATAATCAATATATAAGCTGTTTTATATACTCAGAAAAAAAAGTGTGCTATGTAGAACCATCTGTCCCCATAGGACCTGAAAAAAGTTTCCAGATAGAACCCTTTCAGGTCAGATAAAACCCTTTTTGGTTACAAATAGCATCCTTTCAAGGGTTTTATTTGGAACCAGAGACTCTATGTGGAAGCAAAAATTGTTATATGTGACCTGAAGTCTCCTACGGGGACAAATGGTTCTACATAGCACTCTTTTTTTTCTGAGAATATACTGTTTTCTGTGTAGCATGGTATATGTAATGGATGTGTATGAATAACACGTAAATTCCCTTTTTTCAGAACAGCCATATTACCCTTGTAAGTATTTCTTAAGACGTTGCAATTTTGCTAAGAATTACCAAAATGTGCTGTTACAGAGACATGTATGCATTCTTTTTTCTCTTGACATGACATTAAGTTTAAGAGTTTAGGGATAATGACAGATTGATGACTCCTGCCTTGTCATAATTTCAATGTCCTCTGTCCACTGCTCGTCCTGTGCTGTGGATGTCATCACCATGCTGCGCCTCAGACACCACTGGTATGTGCTTGAACTTTGAAATCCTGTGGTCAACATTACATGACATAGCTAATTGAATTGAATTGAATTTATTTTGGGTAACAGACATATACAACAAAATGTACAATGTGGACCCAGAGGATATCACTTCAAAGTATTAATTAAAACGCTTGTTTGCAAAGTCGTCCTCGATGGTAAAACAATAACACATATAATGATTAAAAGGCAAGACAAACAACCATAAATACATTCATTTATATTGATATCCTAAAAAGTGTCACTATTCACTGCACTTTTCCCTAACCTTAAAAATCAACCATATTAATTTCACTTTAAAACAATCTATTCATGGCACATCATACCTATCATTCAAATAAATACACCTGACCAGCAGTAGGGGGCACAAAGGGCAGTGGAGTGGTTTCTCTTACTTAGACAACATTGTCCTAATGAAAATGCCTGCTTTTTAAAGCTATTTCTACTTTTTCTTTGCTTGATCTCCAAGGGGAGGCTATTCCATAGAAAAAATGTCTGTATAGAAAAACACTAGCTCTGGTATTGTAACTGTGTTGGTTATAGACCATATCAATGTGGTTTTTCATATAACCTGGGGCAAGATCATTTAAGATGTCAAACATATGATTAAGTTTAAGTTGGTCCACTTTGGACTCCAAAGGCAACAAGCCTCCTAGGGGGAACATTCAGCATATACCTGATAACATTCATTTGCATGACCTGCATTCTCCACTTTACCAAGCAGAGCAGGCATAATCAAAATGACACTGAATCAAGGTTGAGACAAGCAGTTTTTTAACTTTAATGTTAAAATATCTAGTGTTACGATATAAACATTACAATTTGTTTGCCATTTTAGAAAGAATTTTAGCAGCAATCATGTCTCCAGAAAGGGATTGATCTAGGGACACACCAAGATAAGTCACACTTGTTTTAGATTCAATCTCATTGCCTGCACAGTTTACCTTTATCTTGTCAGCCCTAAACAATCTATGTTTTGTTCCAAACTAAATAGATTCAGTTTTTCCCAAATGTAGCGACAATTTGTTGTCATTCAACCAATCTCTAACAAAATGCAATTCCTTACTCAGGCTCTCCTCTATGTAAACTGTATCCTTACCTGATACCAGTATGGCTGAGTCATCAGCATAAAGCAGGAGTTTGCACTTTACTGTATCTGGCATATCATTAACGTATATAAGAAATAAGAGAGGCCCTAAAATGTATCCCTGCGGTACTCCACAGTATATTTCTTTGGCCTCTGACAGAACATCACCAACATTACATACTTGTGTTCTGTTGGTCAGATAACACCTAAACCAATTCACTGCTACATCATTTAGACCCATGCATTTCAGTTTCATCAGGAGAATATCTTTAACACACCTTTAATACTGTACATATCCCAACCAGACAGTATTTTCAGCGTTTGAGAGGAAAGGAGATTAGATGATGTACTTCAATGTAGATGTTTGTATGTTTAATGCTGTTTTCATTCTGTATTAAATATGACTTGTCTTTTTCTCTCAGACTCACCACTACCCCCAATAGATGACAGTGTTGCAGTAAGTTAACATACACGCCATCATTTGTCATGCATGGTTATTTATATACAGTATTATAATGTAGTGCACTGAAATTGGCAGGTATTTTATGTTGTTGAATGGTGTTTTCCCAGGTGTACGTAGTGGTGGGAATCGCTGGCGTGGCATTAATTGTATGTGTTCTGATGGTGATCATTCTGAAATACGGAAGAAACTCAAAGTTTGGGATGAAGGGTAAGCTTTTTCTTTAATCTTAGTTAAGTCGTTTTTCAGACCTGTATTAAGACTTGCAGGACTCAAGTCATTTAAATGATAATGAATATCATGCACATTTCTACAGTCTATTTAGTCCCACCACATTCCAGCTTAGATTTTGCCACATAACAACATACAGAAGTCAAACATGAAAAAGACCTCTTCCACTCCTGTCATAATTATATTTCCTACCACTGTGCTCCTCCTCAGGCTCCTCCTCCTCGGTCATCAGTAACGACGATGACTCAGCCAGTCCTCTTCATCACGTCTCCAACGGCAACAACACCCCGTCGTCCTCGGAGTTGAGCCACGATGCGGTGATCATTGGAATGACAAAGATCCCTGTCATCGAGAACCCGCAGTATTTCCGCCAATCTGGCAGCATGCTGAAATCGGACACGTGTGAGTTACCGTGTCGCGGAGGTCTGCTGGTGGTGTAACTCAGTCTTTTTCTGATAAATCCATGACAGGGACACTGCGACTGGACTGTCTTCTCCGTCGACTTCCTGTCTGATGTTACTATGGTGATGACTTTGGTTGACCTCTTGCAGTTAATGCTGCTGTATCAGACTACGGTAGAGGGGCTATCACTCAGTGGAGGCTGCTGAGAGGAGGACGGCTCATAATAATGGCTGGAATGGAGTCAATGGAATGGTATCAACCACATGGAAACCACGTGTTTGATGTATTTGATACCATTCCATTGACTCCATTCCATCCATTATTATGAGCCGTCCTCCCCTCAGCAGCATCCACTGCTATCACTAGACAGACATTCTGACCATAGATAGCTGTGGTAAACACAGACAAACACATCTGACTATTGCACTTGTTGCCCTGTGAGAAATGTAGTTATGTTAATGGCTACCATAATGGGATACCATACTGGTCTGACAAGCGAACAGTACATCATTGTATTTTCGTCTGTGTATATCCTCTAAACAGCAGTAGACTAGGGCTGTTGCTATAGCTTCAGTGTATGCAATGAGTAGGGCCAGGAGGTTTTCCTGACCTCTTGACCTGACTAATTATAACTTGGGCCCAGAGGTTTTCCTGGTCAGTTCACCCTTAGTAATGGGCCTTGTATGGGCCTTTTGCCGGCAGGTAGCCTAAAGCGTTGGGCCAGTAACCGAGCCGATATGTCGAAAATCTGTTAATGTGCCCTTGAGCAAGGCACTTAACTCTAATTTGTTCCAGGGGTGCCGTACTCCTATGGCTGACCCTGTAAAACAACACATTTCACTGCACCTATCTGGTGTATGTGACAAAACATCATATTTTTTAAATAGCTTAACTGTGTCTCTCTTTACATCCCAGTTGTCCAGCACATCAAGAGACACAACATTGTGCTGAAGCGTGAGCTGGGAGAGGGGGCCTTTGGGAAGGTGTTTCTGGCTGAGTGCTACAACCTGACCCCAGATCAGGAAAAGATCCTGGTGGCCGTCAAGGTAAAGTACGGCCCTCCACGCAGTTATTTCAAACAATCAACACACACTTTACAAAGGTCAAATGCTGAAACGATGGGTCTTTTGTTCTGGCTTTGATATATAAAAAACAATTTTTTTTTGCTGTTTGTGCTTTTCAATACAATCTGAGTGTTACAGTGGGGAAAAAAAGTATTTAGTCAGCCACCAATTGTGCAAGTTCTCCCACTTAAAAAGATGAGAGAGGCCTGTAATTTTCATCATAGGTACACGTCAACTATGACAGACAAAATGAGGAAAAAAAATCCAGAAAATCACATTGTAGGATTTTTAATGAATTTATTTGCAAATTATGGTGGAAAATAAGTATTTGGTCAATAACAAAAGTTTCTCAATACTTTGTTATATACCCTTTGTTGGCAATGACACAGGTCAAACGTTTTCTGTAAGTCTTCACAAGGTTTTCACACACTGTTGCTAGGGTATTTTGGCCCATTCCTCCATGCAGATCTCCTCTAGAGCAGTGATGTTTTGGGGCTGTCGCTGGGCAACACGGACTTTCAACTCCCCTCCAAAGATGTTCTATGGGGTTGAGATCTGGAGACTGGCTAGCCCACTCCAGGACCTTGAAATGCTTCTTACGAAGCCACTCCTTCGTTGCCCGGGCGGTGTGTTTGGGATCATTGTCATGCTGAAAGACCCAGCCACGTTTCATCTTCAATGCCCTTGCTGATGGAAGGAGGTTTTCACTCAAAATCTCACGATACATGGCCCCATTCATTCTTTCCTTTACACGGATCAGTCGTCCTGGTCCCTTTGCAGAAAAAAAGCCCCAAAGCATAATGTTTCCACCCCCATGCTTCACAGTAGGTATGGTGTTCTTTGGATAAACTCAGCATTCTTTGTACTCCAAACACGACAAGTTGAGTTTTTACCAAAAAGTTATATTTTGGTTTCATCTGACCATATGACATTCTCCCAATCCTCTTCTGGATCATCCAAATGCACTCTAGCAAACTTCAGACGGGCCTGGACATGTACTGGCTTAAGCAGGGGGACACGTCTTGCACTGCAGGATTTGAGTCCCTGGCGGCGTAGTGTGTTACTGATGGTAGGCTTTGTTACTTTGGTCCCAGCTCTCTGCAGGTCATTCACTAGGTCCCCCCGTGTGGTTCTGGGATTTTTGCTCACCGTTCTTGTGATCATTTTGACCCCACGGGGTGAGATCTTGCGTGGAGCCCCAGATCGAGGGGAGATTATCAGTGGTCTTGTGTGTCTTCCATTTCCTAATAATTGCTCCCACAGTTGATTTCTTCAAACCAAGCTGCTTACCTATTGCAGATTCAGTCTTCCCAGCCTGGTGCAGGTCTACAATTTTGTTTCTGGTGTCCTTTGACAGCTCTTTGGTCTTGGCCATAGTGGAGTTTGGAGTGTGACTGTTTGAGGTTGTGGACAGGTGTCTTTTATACTGATAACAAGTTCAAACAGGTGCCATTAATACAGGTAACGAGTGGAGGACAGAGGAGCCTCTTAAATAAGAAGTTACAGGTCTGTGAGAGCCAGTAATCTTGCTTGTTTGTAGGTGACCAAATACTTATTTTCCACCATAATTTGCAAATAAATTCATAAAAAATCCTACAATGTGATTTTCTGGATTTTTTTTCCTCAATTTGTCTGTCATAGTTGACGTGTACCTATGATGAAAATTACAGGCCTCTCTCATCTTTTTAAGTGGGAGAACTTGCACAATTGGTGGCTGACTAAATACTTTTTTTCCCCACTGTATATTGTATGTACATTGTTTTGGATTATAGCACCACAAACTAATATCTCTTTGGATTGAATTGAACTTTGTAGGAAAGAGACTTTGAAACAATCAACAATCCCAGCAATCAATTATGATAATTGTGTGTGCGTGTGTGTGCGTGCGCATCCCTGTCCTCCTCAGACGTTGAAAGAAGGCAGCGAGAGCGGCCGTGCTGACTTCCACCGGGAGGCGGAGCTACTGACCAACCTGCAGCATGAGCACATCGTCACCTTCTACGGCGTGTGTGTGGACAGCGACCCGCTCATCATGGTGTTCGAGTACATGAAACACGGCGACCTCAACAAGTTCCTCAGGTACCGTCCTGTGTCCCGATGTCTACCTTTGTCCATTCTTCCTGTGTACTGTATTCAAAAGAAAGTAATAAGACGAGGTTATGTGGAACTTTGGCACATATGTTAGTGTGATGGTGATACTGTATTTGAATTAAAACTGGATAACTGCATTGCAATGCAAGCGAATGAGTTTGCACTTATCCTCCTCTGTTGTCAACTGTAGGTAACTATAGTTTGCATTGTGTCTGACCCACCTGTGTTGTGGTGCAGGTCCCATGGTCCTGACACGGTGCTGATGGCTGATGGGCAGCACAGCCTAATGGTGGAGCTGACCCAGTCCCAGATGCTGCACATCGCCCAGCAGATTGCTGCAGGCATGGTCTACCTGGCCTCCCAGCACTTTGTCCACAGAGACCTGGCCACACGCAACTGTCTGGTGGGAGAGAACCTGCTGGTCAAGATTGGGGACTTTGGCATGTCCAGGGACGTGTACAGCACCGACTACTACAGGGTGAGTCTCACACACACACACACACACACACACACACACACACCACACACACACACACACACACACACATACAAGCGGGACAGGAATACTCTCAAGTGTATAATTGGAACTTTGTTCTGGTTTTGGTTTGTAACAGCCGTGCAGTTACAGCAATAGTCATTTTAACTAGAAATATTTAATCTATTTTTAATGCCATTTAAATGCAAATTCTATAATCTGCATATAAGTGCTGTTTCCATGGTTATAGGGGGCAACAGTGCAAATTGCAGTTTTTTCCCTGAGCAAGGAGTTCATGGTTGACTTTGCGTTTAAGCCGCGATGCTAATTTAGCTGTGAATTCTACTACACTGTTTTAAGGCAAGTCTGTTTTTTTTACTGCTCTTAAAATTCCAAGATTTCATGAACACTCCTCTCCTTATCACTTCTATCCAGTATCGAACCCATTTCATATAATGTGAGGAAAAAATGGTCTACCATAGCAGATAGCCTGGTAGGCTAGCCCAATCTGTTTCTGCTTTACCCAACTCCTTTGTTGTTGTAATGCTAAACTGGCATGGTATTGGCTAGTTAAAGCACAAACGACCAGGCTAACGGCTATCTGCTACT
This sequence comes from Coregonus clupeaformis, assembly GCF_020615455.1. NCBI lineage: Eukaryota > Metazoa > Chordata > Actinopteri > Salmoniformes > Salmonidae > Coregonus > Coregonus clupeaformis. Next base: position 24,962,524 of record NC_059200.1, read on the forward strand.
ATCTAGCCTACACTAGAATAGTATAGACAACGCTACAGACATTACAGATAGTAATCTTAAACCAGTAATATGATTTGACTGTTAGATCCAGACATGTTCTGTCTCCCAGTCAGCCCCAGTCCTAGGGTCTGTGTAGACAACAGTACCCTCTGCTGCTCACTGGCCCTCCCTGGGGAGAATCAATACAAAATAGATGAATGTAACTGAGACCCATCATCCCCCAATCAGATAGCAGCATATGAATAGGCCCACTCACTAATACACAGATAGAAAGACCAAGAATGCGGCTGAACAGCACTTGGCTCAACACATGGAAAGATTTGCCACTTATCGTAAACTGACAATCATGATGTCAATATCAGCCATGGCAGAAGATTGTTAATACCAATACAGGCAAAAAATGAATTGTGTAAGTTGGGCTTAAATACAATTTTTTTTACATATCACATCATGACATTGCATTCCACGAAAACTCTAGTCCCACACACAATACACATTTGTGTACATGTCATGTTCTTATCATGAATATTGTATATTCTTCCTTTAACCAATGGCCTTATCGTGTATGTTGGTTACTGACCTGACAAACTTAGTCCTTTCAGCTCCTTGTGGAGCGAAGTGACTCAACAACACCTATCCGTTTAACTCCTTCTTGGGGGTAGTTTCTTTACTTCACTACCGTTTGTTCCAACCTTCATCATCTCTTCTTCATTTTACCATCTCTGTGGTTTTCCTGGATGGTTCCTGATGGATCCTTTGTCTGTTTCCAGGTGGGTGGTCACACCATGCTGCCCATCCGCTGGATGCCTCCAGAGAGCATCATGTACCGGCGGTTCACCACGGAGAGCGACGTCTGGAGTCTAGGCGTTGTCCTCTGGGAGATCTTCACCTATGGGAAGCAGCCCTGGTACCAGCTCTCCAACAATGAGGTCAGTAGTCTCTTATGACAGACAGCAGCACTCGATGGGATTTGGTTCTGGGTACCGAGATGACAAGGTCAGAGACACAAGCTCAAACCTTTCCTAAAGTATATTGACTACACTGGTACCATAGCTAGGGCCCTGTGTTTTGGACAGTCATGTCACATGACCTGGATTTTAACATTTTATTTAAAGCTTTTTCAACAAACTGTCCCCTTTCATTTTTATGTCAGATCATCCGGCACCACCCTCAGACAATTGCTTTCATTTTTGGTGTAATTCTCATTTCTGGAAAAAACTTAAAATAAAGGTAAAACATTTAGGTCATGTGACATGATAGCCCAAAACACAGGGCCCTAACCATAGCACCTGACCTCCAATTATGAGATTTATTGACAAATCTCCAAATACATCACTCTGCTGTCATCTCTTTTTCAAATCTTATTTACAGTAGGTCACATTCGTATTGTCCATATAGATTTGAAATGTATGCGTTATGAATATATATTTCCAGACAATCTATTATATAAACCAGGGCTAATATGTCTATGAGTCTGAAAAACGTTCACCTTGGTGAACCTCACATTTGTTTAGATGCTGTTGTTGTCATAGCAATGCCTTCCTTAATTGCCCCTGTGGGGATAAATAAATTTAATTTGAATTAAATTGAAAAAGTACCGACCAGTGGTAGTGACCCGTGGTGCTCCCCCTACAGGTGATCGAGTGCATCACCCAGGGGCGCGTGCTGCAGCGGCCGCGTTCTTGTCCAAAGGAGGTGTACGACCTGATGCTGAGCTGCTGGCAGAGAGAACCCTACATGAGACTCAACATCAAGGAGATTCACAGCCTGCTCCAGAGTCTGGCCAAGGCCTCGCCTGTCTACCTGGATATACTGGGCTGAGTGAGTCTGGTCGGCTCTGTTTGTGTATGGGTGGGAATGAGGGTGGAGTTGTGTGCGTGCGTGTGTGTGTGTGTGTGCGCGTGTGTGAGCATACTGTATGTGTTTGTGCGGGTGCTGACTGTGCTTCTGCCTCCTCATCACATAGACAAAAGCCTTACATTTGATTGCGATTTCTTTTCCTTCTCCATTTAAAAAACGCATAGGACCCGTTTCTCAAACCCAGATTAAAAGAATCCAGGAGTAGGCCCAACTCTGGTTTAGTTCATCAAGAGCAAAAAATATGATTTCGTGAACATAAATTAACCTTGAATTACATACTCCTGGACTGGACTGTGACTGTGACTTTTTAAATGAAGATTAATAATAGTCAAAGAATAATTGAATAATGTCCTTGAAACCAAATGATCAGTAATCTTGATTAAATTGTAATTTAGTCAAGGAGTAGGCCTAATCTGGGTCAGCGAAACAGATCCTTAATGTACATTGTATTATTGTACTCTTCTTGTACACTGTGTTTGCTGGTGATAAACCAAGGGAAAATGACTGCGTGTCAAAATCATCATGGACAATGTATGGACACTTGCCAACATGGATACAGCTTTTCCTTTTTCCACCTAACATGAGGAGGAACATCTCATGTGGAGCGACATATAAAGTTGAGACGTGCAAAGAAAACTAAACCCAGTGCAATGAAGTAAGGCTTACCGCTTATATAGATGTCATGGACTATTTTTATGATGTGAGAACTTTCTAATTGATGTCAGGGGCTCTTGACTCTGTTGTTTTCATGTTACGTCACGTCTTTACATTTTGATTTGTGATTGGACTCTGTTGTCATCATGGCCAACCAGAGCCCAGGACTTATAATGACTTCATAACACATTCATAACATATACATACCACATTCATAAGCAGTATGTAAGCATAACATGAATGCTTTTTCCCCATGTAGTTATGAAATGCTAATGTACTGCTTATGAATGCAGTATGTAAGGTTATGAATGTTATGTTAAGTCTCTATGTAGGTACCCTCAGTCCAGAGAGAACGAGAGCCATTCATCCACACAACCAACATTGTTAATCCCTTGAGTGTTAATATACATATGTGCATATTAAGAAAACACTTTTCAATGTTATAAAAATAAGGGTTGACCTTTTAAAAGATGGGCATCTCTATGCCATATTTATAAATCATTTTTCTGAATTATTTTCTTTTTTTAAATGAATGTTTTCTGGTTGTGGTTCATTATCAGTGTTATTTTCTATCTGATTCTATTTTGCTAGCTACTGACATTGTCCATTTCCATGTAGAACGTGTTGGTGTTTTGAATGTGGTTAGAATGCGCTACACATGTCACAGTCTTAACTGGATAACTAAAGCACAGTGAAAAATATCCCAGTATTAAGTTGGAACATGGAGGAACTTTAAGTTGCCTCAACTCAAATCACAGCAGTATGGAAGTTGAGCATAGCATAACATTGTCTTTTTGTTTTGTTGTTTGTGAAGAGCACATTCACCAGCAATGTCTTAGCTAGAACATTCCTTTTATCCTCCACCGTATGATTCTATTGGCGGCCCGTAACTGTACTACACTGTTTGTTTTGCATTTTCAAATGTTGTTGTTGAGGTTGTTGTCGTGATAAGATGTTACAGTATATTGAAGCTGATAGGAAATGATGGACTTTGCCTTTGAGGATATTTGATTTATTTCAGCTGTATTTGTGGGGAATCGAGTATTGGCGCTGCTCTTAGTATGAGCTTAGGGTTTTCTGGTAGAATGCCCTATTCAGCTATTTATGCTCTTAAATTACTAATTTACTTGTTTCCATTATGTATATCATATTATTCGGAACCAGGATGTGATATTCTGTGATCTTACATTGATTGATATAACAGGGTTCCCCAACTGGCGGCCGTGGGTCGAATTTAGGAAATCTGTTCCAAAGTATTCCCACGCATAATACAGAAATATATGTGACCGTATACAAACGTAAGCAAGGTCTGGGCTTCTTGCGGTCAATTTGTAGTCTACTAATTATTAGTAATTATGTTCCGGCCCTCTGACCATCCGCTCAAGAAAAAATCAGCCCGCGGCTGAATCTATACTGAACAAAAATATAAATGCAACATACAACAATTTCAACGATTGTATTGAGTTACAGTTCATATAAGGAAATCAGTCAATTGAAATAAATTCATTAGGACCTAATCTATGAATTTCACATGACTGGGCAGGGGCGCAGCCATGGATGGGCCTGGGAGGGCATAGGCCTACCAACTTGGGAGCCAGGCCCAGCCAACAAAAAGAACAACAAAAATAAATCTTAAATTCATAATTCCAAACAGTCGATTTCTGAGTGGATAAACTATTGTAAGTATCGTCTGCATCTTTCTCCACAAAAGGGCTTTATTACAGACAGAAATACTCCTCAATTTCATTGTCTGGGTGGCTGGTCTCAGGTAGCTTAGTGGTTAAGAGCGTTGTGCCAGTAACCGAAAGGTCGCTGGTTCTAATCCCCGAGCCGACTAGGTGAAAAATCTGTCGATGTGCCCTTGAGCAAGGCACTTAACCCTAATTGCTCCTGTAAGTCGCTCTGGATAAGAGCGTCTGCTAAATGACAAAAAATGTCAAATGTAATGATCCCGCAGGTGAAGAAGCCGGATGTGGAGGTCCTGGTCTGGCGTGGTTACACGTGGTCTGCGGTTGTGAGGCCGGTTGGATGTACTGCCAAATTCTCTAAAACGATGTTGGAGGTGGCTTATGGTAGAGAAATTAACATTAAATTATCTGGCAACAACTCTGGTGGACATTCCTGCAGTCACCATACCAATTGCACGCTCCCTCAAAACTTGAGACATCTGTGGCATTGTGTTGTGTGACAAAACTGCACATTTTAGAGTGTCCTTTTATTGTCCTCAACACAAGGTTCACCTGTGTAATGATCATGCTGTTTAATCAGCCTCTTGATATGCTACACCTGTCAGGTGGATGGATTATCTTGGCAAAGGAGAAATTCTCACTAACAGTGATGTAAACTTTTTTGTGCACAAAATTTGAGATAAATAAGCTTTTTGTGCATATGGACAATTTCTGGGATCTCTTATTTCAGCTCATGAAACATTGGACCAACACTTTACATGTTGAGTTTATATTTTTGTTCAGTGTAGTTGATGATCCTTGTCCTATAAGCTATTGCAATGGTTAGGATCAGTTGTGAGAGTACCTTAAGTCTGATCCCCCATGTTGTACAGTAGAGCTGTGAGGCCTCCTGAACAGCTCCTATCAGGGATGTGATGACTTGGTAACTCTGACAGAGTTGAGGCAGATTATTTTTCTAAGTAAGAGGACCTACATACAGTATGTACCACTATATGATTACCTAAACAACTTCCTATCAACTACCATCTCCCCTGCTTTTGATTGAATCTTCATGGTGATCATGCATTCCCTATGATGATGGGTCAATATGGAAAAGGACCATTAATGTCCCAGTGCTCTGCTAAGTGTGTCTGTATGTAAGGTGTTTCAAATCAGATTGTTTCTGCAGTGATATCAATGGAAAGTCTTTCTCTATCTCTATGATGTCTTTACTGGAGTAGGCTAAGGCCAGGATTCAATCCGGACCGCGGAAGATCCACGTTGTAGCGCAGTTGGCATTTAACGGTAATTTCCAATTGAGCCGACATCTGCAGTTTTTACCGCGCTAACTTGCATAGCCGAAAAGGGGCTATCGGATTGAATCTAGGCCTAACTCTTACTCATAAACATGAGCTCTACACTACCGTTTATCAGTGATAATACATAAGCTCCCAGTTCCCATAACCTTTGGCTTTTGATATGGAGATAATCCAGTGCATTAATGTTGCTGAGGCAATAGATTCACTTCATAATGCTCTTTAGTGAGTCAGAAGTGCACACCCAAAGTCCTATGCTTTGAGCCACTGTCAGTTCCATTGTTGTATTAGCACCATCATCACTGTTGCATTCTTCGCTGAACCCCACAAATATCTGCCCTCAGCTATGTTGGACTGTCTGCAACATAACGCTGAAAAAGCGTACATATTTGTTTGGCGACCATGGTCTGTCTTGAATGCAGACACACATGATCTGTCTTGACCAGTTCCAGTATTTAGTCCGTTCTCTATTATAGTCATGTGTGTCTGCTCTGAATAGTCTGAATCGCCTGTAATCTGCATTCCATTCTGTACAGTTCTTATATTTGTCAAAATTAATAGTATGTTCTATAGTATATTCTGTTTCAAACAGGTACTTTGTCAAAAACGTGTGACAAAAATGTGTTATGGGCCACTGGCAATATGTAAATACAAATGTATTTGTGCTAAAAAAAACACATGTATACTTTATTTGTGCTTGTTCATAATATCACTGAGAATACTATCCAATTTTTTTGTGGAACTTTGGAACTCGAGAAGAGATTTCTTAAAACTGTATTTTCTCTATGAAGAAGGAACTAATTCAGTCCTATATCCCAGCTCACCCTGCTTTCCTATCTGGTGGAAGGACCATAGAGGTTATGACTGAGTGATGCTGTCTGTCTGTCTGTCTGTGAGAAGGCCATAGTGTCTAGGTCACCTGGAACGTCGAAGGACCAAATCCAGCGACCAGGTGAACCAATGGGGACGGAGGCCATCATTTCACCACCCAACCACTCATGTCTATCTCTGACTCTGGCCTATTGGTCTTCTTTCAGATTAATAACTGTGACTTCGCATCATGAATAATAGTATATTAATAATAGTATATTATTTTGAATGTAATCTAGAAGGGATGGGACCTTTTTTGAATGTAATCTATTTTGTAAATATGAAAAAGCATAATAGCATTTTTTTCATCCCTGTGCAGATAACATGTTTTACTTGCTGTCTGAATGTTGCGTGAGAGTCAGAGTGTATGCATTCATACGTTTGCGAGTGTCATGCCCCTGAGCTGCGGTGTGTGTATGTGTGTGTTTTTCTCCCAGCAGATTCAATCTCACCGCTTACGTGACAGTCAATTCTATCAATCAATTCTTTGTGCTTTGTGCTTTGTGGATCATGCAAGTAGCTTCTCTGCAGTTAATGGAATTGTTCCTTGTAACACTGTGCATTTAATAAAGGTGGTATGTCTTACAATAAGTCTCCTTTCAGAATGTCACTATGAGTAATACTTTACAATACCAATCTCAGGCATTATGTTCCATGAGGTTGTGTACATCTAAATAATTAATAGAACACCAAGCTGATTGAATTTCATCTGAGATCTGGGCGTCTTTGTGCAGCTGTTCAATTGTTAGCAAGTCATGTGAAATCGTAAACCGGATATATGCCAAAAATATCTCATCAAATCAATTCACATGATATATTGCATGTAGGCTACCGACCTGCAGCAGAATTCAATAGCATGCTCCCAATCTATCATGGAATTGCTGGCAGAGGTCATTTCAGTCATTGTGCCCCAGTAGCCACAATAGCCTCACCAGATCCATGCACCTCATAACTCACATTGATTTACTGCTCCTGCGCGACCATCAGGGTTGTGTTCATTATGGCACACCATAGCAAAACGTTTTTGCAACAGAAAACGAATACATGTTTTTTGTTCAGATAGTACATCCCTGGTAAGAACAGCTTTCTTCCATTTTGTGCCTACTGAATACGACCCAGCTCTCTGTTCTGTCTGATAGACAGGCAAAGTATATTAGCAGAGTGTTGATTGATACTTGATGTGTGCACCTGCCATTGCGTCTGGTGGCTATTTTAAAAGAACCAGCTCTCGCAGTTTTATGAAAGAAATTCCAAGAGCAACGTTGGGATTTAACAATTAACACAGTTAAGTGACAAAGGCAGCTGGCCCGTAGCAAAGGTCATGATACACAGTCGAATCAATACCAGTAGTGTTTGCTGAGCAGGATGCAGTGGTCCCTAGGCCAGTTCTTACATTTCCTCCCCAACTAGTTATAGTTAAGATTTGGGAATGGCAAATTCTTCTCAGAGTAGTGCTTGGTCGATTTCATTAGGCACAAAACAGAGTGGAACGGGGAGGTTCTCTATCTGAACTTGCCCAATAAAAATAAAACTTGTTTTCCATTGCAAAACGTTTTGCTACAGTGTGCCCTAATGAACACGACCTTAGTTGCAGTCATTTAGGCCAGGATTCAATCAGATCAGCGGTCACCCGCATAAGCCGACAAACACATAGCTTTTCATTGCTCTTGTTTAGGCGTGTCGGAGGGTGAACTGTGATAGAGCTGTGAAGTCAACAAGCAGCTCCTGGCGTTACCTATTGCAGACAGTAGAAATCCCATGCAGCCGCGTTACAAGTTCGAATACTGGAATGTGTGATGTAAACCTAATCTACACCTAAATCTATTTATTTAAAACAATTTTAGTGTCATTATTTCTATATAACACTTTCTCGTTCTGAACTTCTGTGGTTTTCGTGACAATGACCACAAGAGCTCACCGATTTGACAGCTCCAACACGGTTACACCCCAAACACCGCCACAAAAAAAAATCTATGGAAAGCTACGAGTTTGTCGGCTGTCGCGGTTTACCACTGAGATTATTGAATCCTGGCCTTAGAATAGTGGACAGGATCTGTGCATTTGGAAAGTATTCAGAACCCTTGACTTTTTCCACATTTTGTTACGTTACAGCCTTATTCTAAAATTGATTTAAAAAAAAAACTAAAATATAACATTTACATACACTACCAGTCAAAAGTTTGGACACACCTACTCATTCAAGGGTTTTTCTTTATTTTTACATTGTAGAATAATAGTGAAGACATCAAAACTATTAAATAACACATGCAATCATGTAGTAACCCAAAAAGTGATAAACAAATCAAAATGTTTTATATTTGAGATTCTTCAAATAGCCACCCTTTGCCTTGATGACTGCTTTGCACACACTTGGCATTCTCTCAACCAGCTTCACCTGGAATGCTTTTCCAACAGTCTTGAAGGAGTTCCCACATACAGTGGGGAGAACAAGTATTTGATACACTGCCGATTTTGCAGGTTTTCCTACTTACAAAGCATGTAGAGGTCTGTAATTTTTATCATAGGTACACTTCAACTGTGAGAGACGGAATCTAAAACAAAAATCTAGAAAATCACATTGTATGATTTTTAAGTAATTAATTTGCATTTTATTGCATGACATAAGTATTTGATACATCAGAAAAGCAGAACTTAATATTTGGTACAGAAACCTTTGTTTGCAATTACAGAGATCATACGTTTCCTGTAGGTCTTGACCTTGCGTGCGCTGCATGATTTTAATCCATGACGGCGTAGTGTGTTACTAATGGTTTTCTTTGAGACTGTGGTCCCAGCTCTCTTCAGGTCATTGACCAGGTCCTGCCGTGTAGTTCTGGGCTGATCCCTCACCTTCCTCATGATCATTGATGCCCCACGAGGTGAGATCTTGCATGGAGCCCCAGACTGAGGGTGATTGATCGTTATCTTGAACTTCTTCCATTTTCTAATAATTGCGCCAACAGTTGTTGCCTTCTCACCAAGCTGCTTGCCTATTGTCCTGTAGCCCATCCCAGCCTTGTGCAGGTCTACAATTTTATCCCTGATGTCCTTACACAGCTCTCTGGTCTTGGCCATTGTGGAGAGGTTGGAGTCTGTTTGATTGAGTGTGTGGACAGGTGTCTTTTATACAGGTAACGAGTTCAAACAGGTGCAGTTAATACAGGTAATGAGTGGAGAACAGGAGGGCTTCTTAAAGAAAAACTAACAGGTCTGTGAGAGCTGGAATTCTTACTGGTTGGTAGGTGATCAAATACTTATGTCATGCAATAAAATGCAAATTAATTACTTAAAAATCATACAATGTGATTTTCTGGATTTTTGTTTTAGATTCCGTCTCTCACAGTTGAAGTGTACCTATGATAAAAATTACAGACCTCTACATGCTTTGTAAGTAGGAAACCTGCAAAATCGGCAGTGTATCAAATACTTGTTCTCCCCACTGTATGCTGAGCACTTGTTGGCTGCTTTTCTTTCACTCTGCGGTCCGACTCATCCCAAACCATCTCAATTGGGTTGAGGTCGGGGGATTGTTGAGGCCAGATCATCTGATGCAGTACTCCATCACTCTCCTTCTTGGTCAAATAGCCCTTACACAGCCTGGAGGTGTGTTAGGTAATTGTCCTTTTGAAAAACAAATGATAGTCCCACTAAGCCCAAACCAGATGGGATGGCGTATCGCTGCAGAATGCTGTGGTAGCCATGCTTGTTAAGTGTGCCTTGAATTCTAAATAAATCACAGACAGTGTCACCAGCAAAGCACCCCCACACCATAACACATGCGGAGATCATCCGTTCACCCACACCGTGTCTCACAAAGACACAGTGGTTGGAACCAAAAATCTCAAATTTGGACTCCAGACCAAAGGACAAATTTCACCAGCCTAATGTCCATTGCTTGTGTTTCTTGGCCCAAGCAAGTCTCTTCTTATTATTGTTGTCCTTTAGTAGTGGATTCTTTGCAGCAATTCGACCATGAAGGCCTGATTCACACAGTCTCCTCTGAACAGTTGATTTTGAGATGTGTCTGTTACATGAACTCTGTGAAGCATTTATTTGGGCTGCAATTTCTGAGGCTGGTAACTCTAATGAACTTATCCTCTGCAGCAGAGGTAACTCTGGGTCTTCCTTTCCTGTGGCGGTCCTCATGAGAACCAGTTTCATCATAGCGCTTGATGGTTTTTGCGACTGCACTTGAAGAAACTTTCAAAGTTCCATATTGACTGACCTTCATGTCTTAAAGTAATGATGGACTGTCGTTTCTCTTTGCTTATTTGAGCTGTTCTTGCCATAATAGGGACTTGGTCTTTTACCAAATAGGGCTATCTTCTGTATACCCCCCTACCTTTCACAACACAACTGATTGGCTCAAATGCATTAAGGAAATAAATTCCACAAATTAACTTTTAAGGCACACCTGTTAATTGAAATGCATTCCAGGTGACTACTTAATGAAGCTGGTTGAGAGAATGCCAAGAGTGTGCAAAGCTGTCATCAAGGCAAAGGGTGGCTATTTGAAGAAACTCAAATATATTTTGATTAGTTTAACAATTTTTTGGTTACTACATGATTCCATGTGTTATTTCATAGTTTTGATGTCTTCACTATTATTCTACAATGTAGAAAATAGTACAAATAAAGAAAAACCCTTGAATGAGTAGGTGTGTCCAAACTTTTGACTGGTACTGTAAGTATTCAGACCCTTTACGCAGTACTTTGTTGAAGCACCTTTTGCAGTGATTACAGCCTCAAGTCTTCCTGGGTATGATGCTACAAGCTTGGCACACCTGTATTTGGGGAGTTTATCCCATTCTTCTCTGCAGATCCTCTCAAGCTCTGTCAGGTTGGATGGGGGGGCGTTGCTCCACAGCTATTTTCAGGTCTCTCCAGAGATGTTCGATCGGGTTCAAGTCCGGGATCTGGCTGGGCCACTCAAGGACATTCAGAGACTTGTCCCGAAACCACCCCTGCTTTGTCTTGGCTGTGTGCTTAGGGTCGTTGTCTTGTTGGAAGGTGAACCTTCACCCCAGTCTGAGGTCCTGAGCATTCTGGAGCAGGTTTTCATCAAGGATCTCTCTGTACTTTGCTCCGTTCATCTTTGCCTCGATCCTAACTAGTCTCCCAGTCCCTGCCGCTGAAAAACATCCCCACAGCATGATGCTGCCATCACCATGCTTCATCGTAGGGATGGTGCCAGGTTTCCTCCAGACGTGACGCTTGGCAATCTTGGTTTCATCAGACCAGAGAATCTTGTTTCTCCTGGTCTGAGAGTCCTTTAGTTGGTTCCAAACTTCTTCCATTTAAGAATAATGGAGACTACTGTGTTCTTGGGGACCTTCAATGCTGCAGAACTTTTTTGGTACCCTTCCCAGATCTGTGCCTCGACACAATCCTGTCTTGGAGCTCTACGGACAATTCCTTTGACCTCATGACTTGGTCTTTGCTCTGACATTCACTGTCAACTGTGGGACCTTATATAGACAGGTGTGTGCCTTTCCAAATCATGTCCAATCAATTGAATGTACCACAGGTGGACTCCAATCAAGTTGTAGAAACATCTCAAGGATGATCAATGGAAACAGGATGCACCCGAGCTCAAATTCGAGTCTCATTGCAAAGGGTCTGAATACTTATGTAAATAAGATATTTGCATAATACATTTGCACACAAAAAATTAAAACCTGTTTTTGCTTTGTCATTATGGGGTATTTTGTGTAGATTGATGAGGGGAAAAAATTATTAAATCAATTTTAGAATAAGGCTGTAACGTAACAAAATGTGGAAAACATCAAGAGGTCTGAATACTTTCCGAATGCACTGTATGCCATGCAGGTAGAGTTGAGCACGGTTAGTATGTAGCTAGCTACTGTGTTTGAACAAATCTCTGTGTAGTATGCAGGTCCAGGGAAACAGCTGTCTACAGGCACAGCCTTGTTTGTAGGACATGGGTTGGGCTGTGTTCATATGCACCAGGGGCTATTTGTCTCCATAGTGAGTGCAGTGTGTTGCTCACTGCTCAGTCATTCTAGTAGTAAAAAGGTGCAGCCATTGATGTGCATAGGTAGAGGTGAGAGGTCAAAGTACACAGGGTCCATTGTCCACTGGTCTTTAGGACCAGGGAAGTTGGTGCTGCACAGTAGTATTTTGTTGAGCCTTGTTTTTGTAACCCTGTTTGGTACACACCCAGTTAGATAAAATAACTCCTTAAAAAGGGATATTGCGAGATTTTGGCAATTAAGCCATTTTTCTACCTAAATACAATTTTAGATACTGTGGAGTATGCTACTTTACCTGTAGACGTCCAGTCATTGCCCAACTCTAGTTAGTATTGGCTCGCAAAACGACCTCTAACTTCCTTCATACTGCACGCAGAGACATAAAAATGGTATCCACAAGTTCACCTGACACTGGGAAGTAGAACATGGCTTACTTCCCAGAATCTCGCAGTATCCCTTTAAAGCCTAGCACATGGTGACCCATATACCCTTTTCACACTAGCAGACCGGAACCAAACTGTACTGGGTAAGGGTTGGATATTTTCCTTTTCACATTGTCCTTTCCAGCACAGTTCCAGCAACTATGGTGGATGCGTAATCAGGCCAGCTCAGTACAGCTTGGCTCGGCTCAGCTCAGTAGTGAAGAGCCCTATACAGTAGCCGAATAAGACATCATCACAAAGATCAAGAGGGAGGGGCTTGGTTTCATCAAAAGCTGTGCGCAGTTTATTGTAGTATTCTAAATGTACATTTAAAAAAACAAAGTCTGCCCATGTCCTAGAACCATTATGAAAGTTAACGCACAAATTCAATATACATCTCATTGTATTTTACATAGAGGATAAGAGTATAGGCATGGCGGTGGCATGATTCATTACAAGGCTTAAAAGAATCAGAGAAACAAAAAGAATAAATAGAAGGTGCTATCCTTACCTGAAATTAAAAAAATGTGGAATTTTTTTTTTTTCAGTCAAACAAAAAACAATGCCTGCAATGTGGAAAGTCTCGAGCTCCCCTTCCTCAACAAAGAAAGTAATACAAATTAACTTAGGGAGTCTGGGCCTACAGAAGCAGAGAGATGGAGAAGAGTAGAGTGCGATCGATGAGAATGGGAGACTAGTTCTTCTGTACAGGTGCATAAATTAGAAACAACATCTGGTGGTTACACACAGCTTGTCACTAAAACATCAACATCTAGGAAAAATGTTTTTCTGCTCCTAGTATTGTATTATTTTATCTGCTATGTGAATGCAGACGTCTCGAGTTTCTCTTGAGTTTTGCCGTTAGTGCAGCAAGTTGTTGTTATATTCAGACGATGTCACAGAGAGGGAAGGACCAACCGGAGCTGAGAGATAAACACATTGCATTGTTTTCTTTTTAAAGCTACTGCAGATTCCAATAGGTAGTGTTTTTCTATTTAAAATAAAACAAAAATTATTGACGTTTTTTTGCGATATTACATTTTTCTGAAAAACTCAATTATGTTTCAAGTAACCGTTTAAAATGGTTGACGAGAGAAAGCTTTGGGATATTTTTCTCTCTCCCTTTTTAATGATGAGGTCATTAAAAGTCATGCACGCTCCAAAGAACCTCATGCAGTAGTTTACCATCCAAGCACTTTTTATTTGTTAAGTCATAAATACACACAGCAGCTTCACCATTTGGTGTCTGATTCCTCTTCAGGTTTTGAATGTGGGGTATTTATAAGGAGAGCCTTTTGCATGAGAACAGGAAGAGAGATCTGCCACGTCTACCTAATGCTTACCTGCTAAAGGAAAAAAATAGTTATGTGGAACTGATTATCAACATTTGATATATATTTATATATATTGATTTATTTTCTCTCAATCTCTCGCTTGGCGCTGCACACTCATTCACTTGCACTTTCCCCAATCGCTCCCACTCTACTTTTTTATGGTTGTACACAAATGTAACAAAGGTGACAGGCCTGAAATTACAATCACCAAAAAACAAACCCAAAAACAGCCTGCTGCCCCGCCCGCCCGTCACTGGCAGTGGCAGCACAGAGGACAAAGTCTGCGTGGTGCTGGGATTACATCAAAGAGGAGGCGGTGGAGGTTCCTTAGAGCTCCTACAGCTGCTGTTGTAACCGCCAGTACCACTCTCCCTGAGGATGAGGTTCTCCAGGGCCACGTCTAAAGGCATGATATCCACGCAGCCCATGGCCCCGAAGCTGGCAAAGTCTCGCCGCTCATCCTCGTCCGAAGAGGAGCTCTCCTCGCGCATCAGCGTGCTCAGCAGCAGCTCCTGGACAAACAGGCTGCGGTCGGCACGCTCACCCTCCAGCGCCTGCCGTTCCACCTCCGACATCTTGGGCTCATTCAACCTGTAGGAGGACAGAGAGGAGGGTACCTGGTTAACACAGACCAGAGGGACTACGTGGAGGAAGTGGGAGTGCAGAGTGATGGGAGAGATGGTTCTAGGTAGTGAGAGAAGAGACCTGGGTAGGCCTGTGGGTGCTGAGAGAACAGACTGTGAGGTGGGAGACACCACGTAGGGGGGTGGGAGACACCACGTAGGGGGGTGGGAGACACCACGTAGGGGGGTGGGAGACACCACGTAGGGGGGTGGGAGACACCACGTAGGGGGATGGGAGACACCATGTCTGTGGGAGACACCATGTAGGGGGGTGGAAGACACCATGCCTGTGGGAGATACCATGTAGCGGGGTGGAAGACACCATGTCTGTGGGAGAAACCATGTAGCGGGGTGGGAGACACCATGTTTGTGGGGTGGGAGACACCACGTAGGGGGGTGGGAGACACCACGTAGGGGGGGTGGGAGACACCATGTCTGTGGGAGATAACATGTAGGGGGGTGGGAGACACCACGTAGGGGGGTGGGAGACACCATGTCTGTGGGAGACACCATGTAGGGGGGTGAAGACACCATGTCTTTGGGAGATACCATGTAGCGGGGTGAAGACACCATGTCTGTGGGAAATACCATGTAGCGGGGTGGAAGACACCATGTCTGTGGGAAACACCATGTAGGGGGGTGAAGACACCATGTCTTTGTGAGATACCATGTAGAGGGAAGGGAGACACCATGTCTGTGGGAGATACCATGTAGGGGGGTGGGAGATACCATGTAGAGGGGTGGGAGACACCATGTCGAGGGGTGGGAGACACCATGTCGAGCGGTGGGAGAAACCATGTATGTGGGAGACACCATGTAGGGGGGTGAATACACCATGTCTGTGGGAGACATCATATAGCTGGTGGAAGACACCATGTCTTTGGGAGACACCATGTAGGAGGGTGGGAGACACCATGTCTGTGGGAGATACCATGTAGCAGGGTGAAGACACCATGTCTGTGGGAGACACCATGTAGGGGGGTGGAAGACACCATGTCTGTGGGAGATACCATGTAGGGGGGTGGGAGACAATGTCTGTGGGAGATACCATGTAGGGGGGGTGGGAGATACCATGTAGCGGGTGGAAGACACCATGTCTTTGGGAGATACCATGTAGGGGGGTGGGAGACACCATGTAGGGGGGTGGAAGAGACCATGTCTGTGTGAGACACCATGTAGGGGGGTGGAAGAGACCATGTCTGTGGGAGACACCATGTAGGGGGGTGAAAGACACCATGTCTTTGGGAGATACCATGTAGAGGGATGAGAGACACCATGTCTGTGGGAGATACCATGTAGCGGGGTGGAAGACACCATGTCTGTGGGAGACACCATGTAGGGGGGTGAAGACACCATGTCTTTGGGAGATACCATGTAGCGGGCTGAAAACACCATGTCTGTGGGAGACACCATGTAGGGGGTGGGAGACACCATGTCTGTGGGAGATACCATGTAGCAGGGTGAAGACACCATGTCTGTGGGAGACACCATGAAGGGGGGTGGAAGACACCATGTCTGTGGGAGATACCATGTAGGGGGGTGGGAGACACAATGTCTGTGGGAGATACCATGTAGGGGGGGTGGGAGATACCATGTAGCAGGTGGAAGACACCATGTCTTTGGGAGATACCATGTAGGGGGGTGGGAGACACAATGTCTGTGGGAGATACCATGTAGGGGGGTGGGAGATACCATGTAGGGGGGTGGGAGAGACCATGTCTGTGGGAGACACCATGTAGGGGTGTGGAAGAGACCATGTCTGTGGGAGACACCATGTAGGGGGGTGAAAGACACCATGTCTGTGGGAGACACCATGTAGGGGGGTGAAGACACCATGTCTTTGGGAGATACCATGTAGCAGGCTGAAAACACTATGTCTGTGGGAGACACCATGTAGGGGGGTGGGAGACACCATGTCTGTGGGAGATACCATGTAGGGGGGTGGGAGACACCATGTCTGTGGGAGATACCATGTAGGGGGGTGGAAGACATCATGACTGTGGGAGATATCATGTAGGGGGGTGGGAGACACCATGTCTTTGGGAGAAACCATGTAGGGGGGTGGGAGACACCATGTCTGTGGGAGATACCATGTAGCAGGGTGAAGACACCATGTCTGTGGGAGATACCATGTAGGGGGGTGGGAGACACAATGTCTGTGGGAGATAACATGTAGGGGGGGTGGGAGATATCATGTAGCGGGTGGAAGACACCGTGTCTTTGGGAGATACCATGTAGGGGGGTGGGACACACCATGTAGGGGGGTGAAAGAGACCATGTATTTGGGAGATACCATGTAGAGGGATGGAAGACACCATGTCTGTGGGAGATACCATGTAGGGGGGTGGAAGACATCATGACTGTGGGAGATATCATGTAGGGGGGTGGGAGACACCATGTCTTTGGAAGACACCATGTAGGGGGGTGGGAGACACCATGTCTGTGGGAGATACCATGTAGCAGGGTGAAGACACCATGTCTGTGGGAGACACCATGTAGGGGGGTGGAAGACACAATGTCTGTGGGAGATACCATGTAGGGGGTGGGAGATACCATGTAGCGGGTGGAAGACACCATGTTTCTGGGAGATACCATGTAGGGGGGTGGGAGACAATGTCTTTGGGAGATACCATGTAGAGGGGTGGGAGACACCATGTCTGTGGGAGATACCATGTAGGGGGGTGGGAGATACCATGTAGGGGGGTGGGAGATACCATGTCTGTGGGGTGGGAGACACCACGTAGGGGGGTGGGAGACACCATGTCTGTGGGAGATACCATGTAGGGGGGTGGGAGATACCATGTAGGGGGGTGGGAGACACCATGTCTGTGGGAGATACCATGTAGGGGGTGGGAGACACCATGTAGGGGGGTGGGAGACACCATGTCTGTGGGGTGGGAGACACCATGTCTTTGGGAGATACCATGTAGGGGGGTGGGACACACCATGTAGGGGGGTGGGAGACACCATGTCTGTGGGAGATACCATGTAGAGGGATGAAGACACCATGTCTGTGGGAGATACCATGTAGGGGGGTGGAAGACATCATGACTGTGGGAGATATCATGTAGGGGGGTGGGAGACACCATGTCTTTGGAAGACACCATGTAGGGGGGTGGGAGACACCATGTCTGTGGGAGATACCATGTAGCAGGGTGAAGACACCATGTCTGTGGGAGACACCATGTAGGGGGGTGGAAGACACAATGTCTGTGGGAGATACCATGTAGGGGGGGTGGGAGATACCATGTAGCGGGTGGAAGACACCATGTTTCTGGGAGATACCATGTAGGGGGTGGGAGACACCATGTAGGGGGGTGGGAGACACCATGTAGGGGGGTGGGAGACACCATGTAGGGGGGGGTCGGAGACACCATGTCTGTGGGAGATACCATGTAGCGGGTGGAAGACACCATGTCTATGGGCGATACCATGTAGGGGGGTGGGAGACACCATGTCTGTGGGAGATACCATGTAGGGGGGTGGGAGACAATGTCTTTGGGAGATACCATGTAGAGGGGTGGGAGACACCATGTCTGTGGGAGATACCATGTAGGGGGATGGGAGATACCATGTAGGGGGTGGAAGACACCATGTCTATGGGCGATACCATGTAGGGGGGTGGGAGACACCATGTCTGTGGGAGATACCATGTAGCAGGGTGAAGACACCATGTCTGTGGGAGACACCATGTAGGGGGGTGGAAGACACAATGTCTGTGGGAGATACCATGTAGGGGGGGTGGGAGATACCATGTAGCGGGTGGAAGACACCATGTTTCTGGGAGATACCATGTAGGGGGTGGGAGACACCATGTAGGGGGGTGGAAGACACCATGTAGGGGGGTGGGAGACACCATGTAGGGGGGTGGGAGACACCATGTAGGGGGGTGGGAGACACCATGTAGGGGGGTGGGAGACACCATGTAGGGGGTGGGAGACACCATGTAGGGGGTGGGAGACACCATGTGGGGGGTGGGAGACACCATGTGGGGGGGGTCGGAGACACCATGTCTGTGGGAGATACCATGTAGCGGGTGGAAGACACCATGTCTATGGGCGATACCATGTAGGGGGTGGGAGACACCATGTCTGTGGGAGATACCATGTAGGGGGTGGGAGACAATGTCTTTGGGAGATACCATGTAGAGGGGTGGGAGACACCATGTCTGTGGGAGATACCATGTAGGGGGGATGGGAGATACCATGTAGGGTGTGGAAGACACCATGTCTATGGGCGATACCATGTAGGGGGGTGGGAGACACCATGTCTGTGGGAGATACCATGTAGGGGGGTGGGAGACAATGTCTTTGGGAGATACCATGTTGAGGGGTGGGAGACACCATGTCTGTGGGAGATACCATGTAGGGGGATGGGAGATACCATGTAGGGGGGTGGGAGATACCATGTAGGGGGGTGGGAGATACCATGTAGGGGGGTGGGAGATACCATGTCTGTGGGGTGGGAGACACCACGTAGGGGGGTGGGAGACACCATGTCTGTGGGAGATACCATGTAGGGGGGGTGGGAGATACCATGTAGGGGGCTGGGAGACACCATGTCTGTGGGAGATACCATGTAGGGGGTGGGAGACACCATGTAGGGGGGTGGGAGACACCATGTCTGTGGGGTGGGAGACACCATGTCTTTGGGAGATACCATGTAGGGGGGTGGGAGACACCATGTAGGGGGTGGGAGACACCATGTCTGTGGGAGACACCATGTAGGGGGGGGTCGGAGACACCATGTCTGTGGCAGATACCATGTAGCGGGTGGAAGACACCATGTCTATGGGAGATAGACATGGTGTCTTCCACCCCCCTACATGGTGTCTCCCACAGACATGGTGTCTTCCACCCTCCTACATGGTATCTCCCACAGACATGGTGTCTCCCACCCTTCTACATGGTATCTCCGACCCCCCTACATGGTGTCTCCCACCCCCCTACGTGGTGTCTCCCACCCCCCTACGTGGTGTCTCCCACCCCCCCTACGTGGTGTCTCCCACCCCACAGACGTGGTGTCTCCCACCCCACAGACATGGTGTCTCCCACCCCCCTACGTGGTGTCTCCCACCCCCCTACATGGTATCTCCCACAGACATGGTGTCTCCCACCCCTCTACATGGTATCTCCCACCCCCCTACATGGTGTCTCCCACCCCACAGACATGGTGTCTCCCACCCCCCTACGTGGTGTCTCCCACCCCACAGACATGGTGTCTCCCACCCCACAGACATGGTGTCTCCCACCCCACAGACATGGTATCTCCCAAAGACATGGTGTCTCCCACCCCCCTACATGGTATCTCCCACAGACATTGTGTCTCCCACCCCCCTACATGATATCTCCCCCACCATGTAGGGGGGTGGAAGACATCATGTCTGTGGGAGATACTATGTAGCGGGGTGGAAGACACCATGTCTGTGGGAAACACCATGTAGGGGGGTGGGAGACACTATGTCTGCAGGAGATACCATGTAGCGGGATGGAAGACACCATGTCTTTGGGAGATACCATGTAGGGGGGTGGGAGACACCATGTAGGGGGGAGGAAGACACCATGTCTGTGGGAGACACCATGTAGAGGGGTGGGAGACACTGTCTGTGGGAGATACCATGTAGGGGGGTGGAAGACACCAGGAGGATAATGAGCAGGGAGAGACCACGTCACAGGGAGTTCATAGGAACAACTCGGGTCCTGGGAGCTGTAACAATGTGGTAGAAGGCCAGAAGGGCCTGAGATGTCAAGTCTGCAGAGCCTTGATCCATTTATAAAAACAGTAAAGTAAGTAGAAGGCTCTGTCCACGAGTAGACAACTCACCGTGTGAGCAGGAACTGGGAGCTGTGGGAGGCCATAGAATTGCTCTCGGCCACGCCGGCAGAGTTGGCGACGGCGCTGGGCTGTGGGATGGTGGCGCTGATGTTGCCGCCGGGGTTAGAGCGTCGTGTGGCGTTCCTGGCCGTCTCCAGCTGCTGCCGGGCCACCTGGGCCTGCTGGCGCTCCAGCTGCAGCTGCATCTGTAACTGCTGCAGCTGAGACGCAGACGGGCCCGACGAGTTGAGCTGGCCGCCCGCCGAGCGCCGCACGCCCGACAGCTGAGACAATAGCTCTGTGGGAATGGGGAGGGGAGACAGATGAAGAGAAGTGTTTGAGTTTCTTTTGGTGACAGTCAAATGAACATTCTCCAGTATAGACAGGTTGGTGGGAGACACCATACTACTGTAGGGGAGTCACAGAGCTTTTGACAAGAGACATTACACTGTGTTTGCAGGTTATACGACATTGGAGACAGGAGCCATGCAGTCTCATGGAGAGATAAAAGAAGTGAAATGAATAGTCAAATGACTCCATGAGTAACCAAGTAAAACAGACTGTAGTCTACACCGACAGGGCCAGTTCTACCCAAATACCCAGCACATAGGAGCCAGAAGAGGGGAGAAACTGTACATTCTCTTATCCATTTCTATGAGGAAGAGCCTGTTTGCAATTATACTGACAGACAGACAGACTGGTCAGACCAGGTGCACTGCTCACCTGCTATGGGGTCCATGGCTTCCCTGTTACTGGGGGAGTAAGAGGAGCTCTGTGAAGAGGAGAGCCCCCCGGTGGAGCTGCTAGTAAAGTGCATGTTGGTCCTGCGTGCCCTAGGACCGCCCAGCCCGCGACCATGGTGGAACATCCGACGCACGTGCCGGACGCCACTGGACTCATCGTAAACACAGTGGGTTAAGGAGCACAGATCAAGGGGTTCGCTAGTAACTGGAATAATAACATCCACAGAGGTGTATAGTAATTACATCCACAGAGGTGTATAGTAATCACATCCACAGAGGTGTATAGTAATCACATCCACAGAGGTGTATAGTAATCACATCCACAGAGGTGTATAGTAATCACATCCACAGAGGTGTATACACTCAGAGGCAGGTAGGCGCACACATACACATAACACACACACACACACACACACACACACACACACACACACACAGAGTAGAGCTGCGTAAAAGGATATTAAGTCTCTAGGTGCTCGGTGTTCAAGTGTGAGATGAGCAGCAAAGTCGTCAGTCACATGATTGGGGTCCCCGCCCGGCAACGCAGCACATATTGGACAGATCTGAAATGAAGAAAGCAGTAAGCACCCTCTGGATATATTCAACTGACCATTCACAAGCATCAGTTGTAAAAAATAATTATTTGAGAATTGCATTACTGCTTCCATGAGCCCTGGAATCCAAGTTGGATGTATGAGATGTCATTGGATGCAATGTTTCCCCTAGAAACATTATATTGAAACCAATGGAGGCCACATTTTTTCAGGCAGAAGGGTAACAGAGCAAGACTGAGGGACCAGACTCTCCTGTCTTAGTGAAGCTAGATGAAACACTAGGATGATATCCCCCACTTACCACCTCTGTGGAAGTCTCTGCATGCTCTGAGGTGACATGCTCCTGTAGGGATGTCTCTGTGTAGCCCATTTTACCACAGTACGGACAGGAAAAGCTCTGGGGCTGCTCTACTGAGAAAGCCTCGCCGCCGTAATACAGGTCTGCAAAGCAAAACAATCCACACCACCATCACCATAACACAACAAACGTCTTATATCAAATAATAATCATATTGAATTTGTAGAGCACATTTCACATGCTCAACGCGCATAAGGCAGAAAACAAAGACAAAAAAAAAATATATATATATATATATCTCACCACGCAAATACACTGAAAGCAGAAGGATCATCAAAAATCTAATGACCTGACCAGGAAGAACTACAAGACAGCCCTGCTGGGCCACCTGACCAGGAAGAACTTCAAGATAGCCCTGCTGGGTCACGTGGTCAGGAAAAAACTCCTGTCCCTTCTCATAATGTAACATGTTTAATCTGCGTGTCATCCTTACCAAAGTCTACCCTGGTTAATCTACACTGCGTGGCGTGCTTACCAAAGTCTACCCTGGTTAATATACACTGCGTGGCGTGCTTACCAAAGTCTACCCTGGTTAATATACACTGCATGGCGTGCTTACCAAAGTCTACCCTGGTTAATCTACACTGCGTGGCGTGCTTACCAAAGTCTACCCTGGTTAATATACACTGCATGGCGTGCTTACCAAAGTCTATCCTGGTTAATATACACTGCATGGCGTGCTTACCAAAGTCTATCCTGGTTAATATACACTGCATGGCGTGCTCCGACGTGTGTCTCGTTGTGGTGGCTCCGCTCTCGTAGCACGACGCGCACAGGTCGTAGTCGTAGCAAATTAAACACTTGTACCGGCGCCCTCTGAAGTTCCCTTTTAAACACGCGTCACAGCTCACACCTGCAAAACAAGGGGGAGGATTGAATGTCAAAATGTATAGGCTAATTGCCCATTAGCGTTGTGTCGTAGGACACTGTGTGCAGACAATCAGAAAGAGAGAAAGAAAGATTACAGTCTGGTCCTACGCTGGCTGACCCTCATCAGCATGTGCTTGGCATTGGCACTTATCCACAAATGCGAATGGAGAGGAATTTTTCTAATCCACCGAATGTCAATAGCAAGTCATTAACGAATGCTGTGTGTAACTGGCTAGCACAGAATAATAGGGGCCCATCTTATCCGGTTCTCATGCATTTGTACGCATTATTTTGCATTTGTTGTTGCTTGGGCAATAAATGCAAACGCAAAACAGACCTTTAGATCACAATGCAGTAAATTAAGCAGGCCTAAACAGCAGATGGACAGGCAAGAGATGATCAGGAGAACAGAAACAGTGTATAGACAAAGTGACAATTAAAGAAACATAAAAGACACCAAACTGTCCTCTAGCTGACCCTCCGTGGTTTTTCTCTATCATCATATCAAGTGGTGGATTGCTGTGCTACTGTACTGATACACACATGGTCATTTCCTCCTTCAGACAGGCACTATGTAAACTGCTATAACCACCACCTCCACTTTGATACTGCTGCTGATATGAGACCATTTCACCGCTGTCATAAAGCCAAGGCATTTGACACATGTCCCTCCTTCGGCCACTGACAAAGCCAGATACAAAGTAGTGAAACTGAAAAAGGTTAGGCTATGCTGCTGTTCATTGCTCACATTTAGGGTGTGTTCGTAAATTCACTCTGGAGTGCCAGAGTGCGCTCTGGGTGATCGTAAATTCAGAGAGTTGTCAGATTGTCCATTCGTAAATTCAGAGCGTTGTCAGATTGTCCCGTTTGTAAATTCAGAGCGGTTCGCTCTTGGAGCGTTCAGAGCGCACACTGGACGCTCTGGCCGAGGGGTAGGGTTGATCCGAGCGTTCTGACCTAACAACGGCAGTCAAGCACCCAAGCTAACTGGCTAAAGTTGGCTAGCTTGCTAGCTACTTCCAGACACAAATGAGAGGACACCTCACTGACAATTTTACTCGCCCTAGCTGAGCTGGTTAGGCTGTTTTCATGTTATCTAAGGCAGGGTTTCCCAAACTTGGTCCTGGTCCTGCCTCCCCCCCAAAACGTGCACTCCACTCGGGGGGGGGGGCCCAGGACCGAGTTTGGGAAACCCTGATATAGAGCGTTGGTGTGCTGCTGGCAACAATTTAATTACGTTTTTTTGCCGACGTTTACTGACAACAGTCATATTCAACGGGTGTTGCGCGTTCGTAGATTCATCAGTTATTCTGCGCTCTGGCATACTCAGACGAGAGTGCTCTGAAATTGGAGTAGATAGACAGAATTAATTTACGAACACACCCAGTCAGACATTTCTGAGAACTTCTGTACTAATCTATCATTCAATTGTCTGGATTCTCCAAATTCTCAAATTGAGAATCTGCCCTTGCTGGATAACACAACAGCACTTGACTTTCCATCCTTGATGACAACAAAGCACTAATGGAATAAAACACCCCTTGCTACACTCTCAAGTGGTTTTCAGAGGCCTGGTGTCTGTCACACCTAAAGGTGTGCTGTTTAGGAAAACATCCTACTTGGAACCTGTATGTCATTTTGATATAGCTATGGAGGGACAGCGAGACAGAGAACACTTTCACCATACACTGACTTCATGACAGGCCTTCATATGTGCACAGATCCTTAGTTAGCTAACGTTATAGGAAAAAGATCCAGACCTGGCTAGTCATCCAGACCTAATATGACACAGTCCAACAAGTGTAGCAAGCCAGACAGAGATGTCTAAGTAGATATCATCAAGTAGGTTAAGGCCGGGTGTTCTCCAAAACCGTGCTCTAACAGGGTTAACTTAGCTAGCTAACATCAGCTGATTATACTAGTTAACGTTAGTTCGCTAGCATACTCTACGGATCCAATAAGTTAGCTTACTAGCTAATGAATTTCACCAGAATAAAGGTAGTTAGATAACGTGAATTAAGTGAAGGTAGAAGACGGTTAGCTAGATAGTTAGCTGGCTAGCTGCCTAGTTAGGTTTGGGCCACTGTGACTGAGGCCTCAAACTACCTTGATGACAGTGCATTCAGTGATCAAACCCTTCTTGGGTGGCATGGAGTATTTCAGCACAAAGTCCAGTTAAATAACCAGTTAACTAACTACCTACGAAAACAATATATGTGGCCATACCAACACACACCACGTATTCACCCTTCCTAAAAAAAGATGCCAGCCTGGACACTTAACTACTAGGCTAACGACGTTGTCATTGAAGAAAGCTAGCTAGCTAACATCCTGGCTATAGCAACTGACTGTCGGACCATCAGTTTAGCTAGCTAGGTAGATAGTTAGCAAGCTACCTAGCATGAGCGAACTCGCTTGAATAAGAAAAGGTCGCTCAATAAAAGTATTACTTATTTGAAACATGACTGTTCATAAATCCGGAGACTGTCGTTAACAAGAATTAGCCTGGTTCTAATCAGCAATCTACTCAGTAATCAGGAGGTTGAGAAAATTCATGGTGGCCGCCATCATGAGCCATGTCCAATGCATTGCAATACAAAACATGGCAACCCACTGACCAACCCTAGGAAGCTAATGTTAGCTTTCTAGCTAGCTACCTAGTTAGCAAGCTTCAGTGCTCAGTCTGCGACGCTATGGACGTCTATTTTTCACATACCCTCATGTCGGGACATCCTACAGACGATGACACAGCCCCCTCCTCGGCCTCCCTGGCACGGATCACGCGGAAAATATACAGCTATTGAGGGATAAACCTGGGGCTCTATTTCGTATTTTCTCTTTAAGATGGATCCTTAGCTTACAGTTCTCTGCTTCCCCCTCCCTGGCTGTCACGAAGAAGTACATAGACAGAGCATTCGCAGTCTGCTGAAGAAACACTAGGGGGTGCCCTTCACAATAATGTGGTAGTTCAACTGAAGAGGGTAAAAACAAATATCAGCCCATAGAAATAGAATCCATTTTATGATTCAGCCACTGTAATCCAAATTTGAGACAATAAAGCTATTTACCCAATGACTAGTTTGTTGTAAAAAAAAAAATATATATATATATATATATTTATATACTATATATACAAAAGTATGTGGACTGTTGATGATCACAAGTTTACTGGAGAACGGAGACCAAGTAGAGACTTTCGGACAAGGTGGATAATTGTATAATATGAGGCAGTTTATTCAGAGGTAAAGATATCTGTAAATAGCGTGCACGGACCCGTTCGTCAACCTCGTAGGGAGATATCAGATAATTGTATTAAATACGAAGCCCCAACACAAGATGGGTCATGCACATGATTTTAGTCAGACCAAGCTATAACATAATATATTTACTACGACAAATCCCTCTCTTCACGTCTCCCCAGAGACGTGACCAAGTAACAGTAAAGAAGGAAAACTTAAGACGTGACACAAGCTAACAGTGTAATTGGCAAAATAGGGAAAACTTTATCAGAAGATAAAGTTTTGATTCCCCCTCTTCACGTCTCACAAGAGACGTGACATAAAGCTTAAATGCTGCAATTTGGCAAAATAGGGAAAACTTTATCAGAAGATAAAGTTTTACATTCCCCCTCTTCACGTCTCACAAGAGACGTGACAAAAAAGCTTAAATGCTATTCATCATCCAGATATCCTTGGTCAGCATCGTCAATAGCAAGCAAAGGAAACATCTGACCGTTATCTGCAGGATGTGGATCAATAGCGGTGGTTATAATCCTGGTTGTCAGCGTCCGTATGCATGGAATGCAACAGCATCCACAAAGCACTAGAATTGCCGCAAAAACAGAGATGGATACAAGTATAGAAGAAACAAGCGTTTTATATTTACCAAACGCATCCATCCAAGAGTCCCACATTGAAGTATCCACCCCCTGAGTGACTCTTCATTTTGCCATTAAGAGTTCGTAACCCTTCCAGGGCGACAGTCAAGCTGCCATCTGTGGCTGTATTGTTGGGAATAAAGGTACAACATTGTTCACCAAACATAGCACATACTCCTCCTTTTTCAGCCAGGAGCATGTCGACAGCAATACGATTTTGGAAAGCCATGAGAGAGGTCGCAGCCAACTGGCCATGCACCGCCTCAAAACCTTGTTGTGTCCAATTGCCTAATTTTTGAACATTAAAATGGACATAATTGATTCTGTCAACATTTTTATTAATTGTGCACCACCAGCAAAATGAAGATTCAAAACCTGCGGCTACTTGGTCAATCAATTTATACTCATCTGGTACCCCCTAGGGACCCCAATTGCATCAATGTAGGTTGGGTCCCCATGAGTAGAGCCCACAGCGCGCCTGGTCCTGGTAGGATTTAAGTCAGACACATGGGTCACCAGCTCCTGAACACCTGTTGGATACACAGAAATTGGTAGCAAAGAGAGACTAGTGCACAGGTGCCTGTGGCATTTCCAGGCAGTCCATCAAACAGATGAACGCCTCCACACCACCACCAGACATCAGCCCTGGAAACAGGTTTAAACTCAGCATTAGGCGTATAGATAAACCGACACCATCCAACAGGTACCATACCCAACAATGGTAGACCTTTCGTGAGATTAACACAGGTAAAGTTAGCTCTAGCCACCTGATAGGAAAAAAATTGGTTTCTTAGTTGCTTTAGTAACCAAGGGATGAACTACGTCCCATAGTGTACAATTGGCGGAAGGGTTGTCATGTTTCATGACAGACAGGAAGCATTCTGGCGTAATGGCGGCAGGGATAATGCGAAGCAATGGCCGTGCCTCCATACAAACCACACAACTCTGATGAGTCACCTTTGCCGCTTCCTCAGTCAACAAGAGCCAGTTGTTAGAAAGGCCGGAGACACCTGTAGCGGTCAGGATTGCATCATCCAAAGTAGGTGGAGTGGTAAGTAAAATAATAGAATTATTCTTATTACCATTTTCATTAATAGCCTGTGCTTTTGTGTTATTAATATGACAAATTCGAACCTTCCAATAGACTGGTGCAGTGGTACAGCTTACATAAGGAGCAAGTCTAAAGTCCTGGCAGCCTAATGCAATACCAGGATAGATAGTAAATTTGAGTCCTTTAGAGTTTTTTGTCAAAGTCAAGAGTTTCCTCCATTGTTTTCCTAATGTAGTGGAGGTGCAACTGGACCAGTCATAATTAGTCTCACATACCAAGTTTGTCCAAGTCCAATCGCTATGGGTGTCCCCCACTGTCATATACCAGTCCCAGTCACGGTAGTAGGTCAGTTTTCTGAAGTCTACCCACGGCACTGTCGCAGTAGTGGTAACATTAAAGGGTATACATAATGTGGTGCTTCTATACAATTGTCTGGGCCTACAGGAAAGGGTGTTAGAGACAACTTGTCGTTTATTTACGTGGTGGCTGTGGCTTACATTCTGATCTGGGCTCAATGTGTCGGAGTGCAGGTTGGTCGGACGTATGGTTGTGGCATTGAATGTGTCGTTAGGTTTACTAGTGGGTGTAATGGGTGTCTGTGTCATGTGCTGTACTGACCAGAGTATGATTCCTAGAGTAACCCCAATAGTTACAATCAACAAAACAAGGAGTGGAGCAGAGCACCCCAGTCTCTCCCATGGTGGTCTGTCCCTCCTCTGTCTTTCCCCCTCCAGTATCTGAAGATGGGAGTCTCCTCCACATATTCAGATAGTGTTGGTGTCAAGAATTTGATCCGAATTTAATGTGATTAAATCACTTCTGACTTCAGTCAGGGTTCTGGAAGGAGTTGGTGCTGGTGTACAATGTGTCAAGTGGTGCCAAGGTGCGCCTGATTTACCTTTGACCTGGACTGAGTGTGAAGTAACCTCCTTCACTTCGTACGGTCCAGTCCACCTGGGATCTCGCCACTTTCTCTTGTGAACCTTGATCCTTACCCAGTCGCCAACTTTTACCTTCAGCAGCGCCGGATCTCCCGTCAGCTCCCCCTCTTGGACCTTGTGAATCTGTTTGGAGAGAGCTGCAGAGAGTTCCGTTAGTTTTCTCACATATTCAGACATTACAATTTGTTGTACATCAAGGGCGGGCATATGACCTCCCTCCCTTGGTGGACCAGGCATGACTCTACCAGTCATAATCTCATGTGGAGAGAGATGGGTGCCTGCTCCTGGAGAGGCTCTCATGGCCATCAACGCCAGGGGCAGAGCTTCAACCCACGTCAACTTTGAACCTGCACATACCTTGGCTATCTTAGCCTTCAAAGTTTGATTGGCGCGTTCCCACGAGGCCCTGAGATTGCGGCCGGTACACAGACCCAAACTTGTGCACAATGCCGAACCTCTCCTCCACCTGTCTCAGGTGTTGGTTACTGAAATGGGACCCGTTGTCGGATCGAATTTGTCTTGGAACCCCATACCTTGGTATGAGTTCAGTCTGCAGCCACTTAATAACTGACCTAGCATCCTCACGTGCTGTTGGTATTGCCTCAACCCATTTGGAGAATCGATCTACCATTACCAATAAGTACCTTTTCCCATTAGTTACATTATCAGCCCCCCATGTCAGTGTAATCTATGCTAATGTCCTGAAAACATGCATTAGGTACTGGGTATGAACCCATGGGTGTTTGGAAAGGTTTCTTTGGGTTGTGGCTGCCACAAATGCTGCACTCATCACAAAACAAGTCTGTCATGTCCTTAATGTGTGGGTGCCACCAAATATGGGAAACCTTCTGTAAAGTTTTGAGTTTCCCTTCATGGGTGGGCCCATGAGCCTCACGTATCAGCTCGGGGCAGAGATTAGCTGGGGCCACCAACCTGCCGTCATGGCATCTCCAAAGTTCATCAGGTCCTTTGGTGGCTCCCATCTGTCCCCATACCGAGTGCTCATACGGGCCCGCTGTGAATTGTAGTTCCTTTATGTGTTGGTCTGTGAGTTCTGTTCTAGCTGGTTGAGTCTGCAGCACCATCTGTCTTGGAGTGTAGCCCCCAGCTTTCTTGGCTGCTTTGTCAGCTGCGTCATTTCCCTCGCTGACTTTGTTCTTGAGTTGCTGATGTCCTTTGCACTTCATGATGGCCACCTGCTCAGGTAGTGAGACTGCTTTTATCAGTCTCTCCATTTGTGCCTTGTGTTTGATCGGAAGGTTTCCTGTTGTGGTGAAGTTACGTCTGACCCATTGTGGTCCATCTGTATGGACTGCTCCATGAGCATATGCTGAGTCAGTGTAGATGTTCACAGTCTTTCCTTCAGCCTTTTCCAGGGCTTGAGTCAAACCAATGATCTCAGCTAGTTGGGCTGAGGCAGGTTGTGGGATGATGTCTGATTCCAGGGTCACGTGTGACCCGTCTGGAAGCTGCTGTACCACTGCATATGCTGCTATGTTCCCTTCTTCTCCTCTATAGCAGCATCCATCGGTGTACAACCATAGATCAGGATTGGTAAGGGGTTCGTTTCCCAAGTCTGGTCGCAGTTTCAGTTCCTGTGCCGCCCTCTCTTCGCAGGAGTGTGCCAACCCTTCTTCTGCATTGAGTGCGTCTGCCATGTTTTTGTCGGTGTTGACAAAAGTAATGTGTGATTGGGTGCATTTATTCTGGATTTTGTTCTTTCTTTCAGCGCTGAACGTGAATTCCTTGCTCATCAGATATGCTGCAACCCCATGGTGCGTATGGATTTCCAATTTGTGGCACATTACCAGGTGGGCGGGTTTTTCAATAGCTTTTGCCACTGCAGCCACGTACCTGGAACATGTTGTCTGACCTGCTTCAATATGGTCCAACTTAGAGGAATGATACATCAGTACTCTTCTCTCCCCCCTCTTGTTTCTGAAAAAGGATGGAAGAAGTGAACCCCTCCTTTTCAGAAACATCAAGATGAAATTTGTTTTTGTAGTCGGGTGCTGTCAGAGCTGCTGCCACCGAGAGATCGGTTTTTAGGAGAGCAAATGCTGTTGATGCTTCAGGTGTCCAGGTAAGTGAGGAGTGTAAGTTTCTTGGTCCTGCTTCTCTCACTATTTCTCTCAGTGGTTCAGTCCTGGATGTGTAGTCAGGGATGTGGGTACGGCTGTACCCTGTCAACCCCAGGAAGGACAACATGCCTGACACTGTGATGGGACGTGGATGATGGAGTATGGAATCTCGGTGGGATTTCGAGAGACCAGCACCTTCTCCTGAGATTTCTCTGCCAAGGAAAAGGACAGTTCTGCGACAGGACTGGACTTTGCTCATTTTGACCTTGTAGCCTTTGACAGCCAAGAAGTCAAGTAGGGTTTTTGTCATTTGTAGACAGAGATCAGATGTGGGAGCCCCCAGCAAAAGGTCATCTACATATTGGATGAGTATCACTCCTTCAGGGATTTTCAATTCAGCCAGGTGTGTCTTTAGGATATGATTGAAGATTCCGGGAGAACACCTGTAACCCTGTGGAAGAACCGAATACGTATACTGTTGATGTTCATATGTGAAGGCAAAGAGAGGCTGTGAAGCCTCATCCAGTGGAATGCTGAAGAAGGCATTAGCCAGATCCACAACGGTGAAGTATTGGTGTTTTGGTGAGAGATTACTCAGTGTAATGTGAGGGTCAGGGACAGGTAGGTCAATGGGTGCAGTGACGTCGTTCACTGCTCGGAAGTCTTGTACCATCCGGTATGTTTCACCTCCTGTTTTCAAGACTGGTAAGATTGGTGTGTTCCATGGAGACACAGTGCGATATATGACACGAGCTCCCAACAACCCATCTATGGTTGGTTTGATCCCCATGGTCTGTTCAGGTTTCAGACGGTACTGTGTTCGGTAGATAGGAATTTGATCAGGGTTGAGTAAGGTGATGGTGACTGGTGCCACCTGTAGTTGTCCAACATCAAATGGGGTGTGTGTCCATATGCCTTCATCAATGGTGGAAAGCAGTGCTTGTGATGAGGGGTGGTCTGTGTAAGGTTTACCATGGTGTCTTGGGAGAGTCAAACGTTCAGGAAGGCAATGTTCCTCTGTGTCAACTGTCATAAACCTCCACATGTTCTCAGTGGTGGCTTTGGTTATTCCTGGAGTTTGGGTGGGTTCCCACTGGAGTTTGGATGCTCTTCTGATCATAGGCCCAAGGCTCCTTGCTTCAAAACCGTTTCCAACTGCCAGTGTAACATGGGGAGCAGATTCTTCGCCCAGTAGGTACCAGGATTTCAAATGGGAAGGTAGGATAACCGGAGCAGCCACTCCTTCCTGTCCACACACTATGGTACAACATCTGATTGTTGGTGTCAGGTGCATCATGTTTTCATCCCAGTCATCGGTATATGGGTTGACATCATTATCAGTCACATTAAGTGTACAGTGGATTTCAGCTTGAGGAGTCTTGTATGGGTGAAATGTATAAATGAGTTGTCTCAGCTGGTTGAACTTGAATTGAACCTCAGGGGTTCCTTGGCCGGATTCGATGCACTTCAACCAGTATATTTCTTGGGTCAGGGAGAGCACTGGGGTTGGGATGATGGGTAGCATCAGCACCCTAACTGGATGAACTGGTGTGGAGGTAATGGGATCAATGGAAACCTCCACACCCTTTTCGGTAAGGTAGATTGAACATTTCAGTTTGCACAATAGGTCCCTTCCTAATAGGTTGATTGGACAGTTGGGACAATATAGGAATTGATGCTTCAAATTGGAAGGGCCCCATTGGAAGAGCAATGGTATGGTCTTGTTTTGTGCTTCGGGTGTTCCTGATACCCCCACCACCTGTATTGATTCCGAAGAGAGTGGTTGACGAGATCTTATGGCAGAGTACGTACATCCTGTATCTACCAAAAATTGGTGGGTAACTCCCTCCACTTCACACATGACAGTTGGTTCAGTATGAAGTGGAAAATGCTGACCCCCATTCCCGTTCTGTGGTGGTGGGCAGCTTCAGGGCCAGGGAGGATATTCGTCTGACATGCCCTGGAAGGTAGGAGCTGGCTGCTGGTTAGGCTGTTGGTTTGGGTCTTGTTGTGGGTGGTTATATGCTGGTAGGGCAGCATGTGGCTGGTACATCGGTCTTGGGCCTCCTCTTGATCTGAAGGCATAACCTCTACCCCTGTTTGCCAGCCAGTGTTGCTGTTGCGGACTAGGTGGTAATGGACACCATCTGACAGAGTGGCCATATTGATGACAATTGTAACAGGCCCCCCTATTACCTTGTGGCCTTGGCTGTCCCCATTGAGTCTGGTATGGTGCCACCGGTGGCTGATACGGTGGAGTTGGTGCTTGATAGTATGGCTGAGGCACCATTGCGATCGTTGGGAGTGTTGTTGGAGGCGGCTGTTGTGTTTGTATCATTTGTGAGACAGTTTTTTCAATTATTTGAGAAATGTCAGGTTGGTCTTCAGCCACCATCTGTTTCTTTGGCTTATCTCCCTTCTGTGCCTCTTTCAGTTGTAGTTTGAGCAGCTGCACCTGCAGGGATTGGACATGTGTTTCCGCCCCTCCCTTGTCTTTGTTGTATTGGGTGATGTGATGATGAACATGGGAGCTAAACTGCGCCCTAGGGAGTGCCATTAATCCCACAGTTCCCCTTAGTTTGGTTCGAACGTCACTTGGGGTCCCGCTCACCACCATCTCTTTCCACATGCTGCACGTGGTGTCGGAGTGATCATATGGTTCGTCATGGACCGTTCTCCAGGTGGTTTTGGCCCTGTCCAGGTAGGCAGCTGGCTGTTCCCCAGGGCCGATGGTAAAGAGGTCAGTGTTGCATGGTTTCGTTCGGTAGGATATGCCCTCCTCAGAACTTCCCACAACACAGTTCTATAGACTTCCGGTGGCGTCACACCTCCGCTCTTTTCCAGACCTGCCTCTCTTGTCAGTACCATCATGGTGGTGTGATCTGTGGCCCTGGCCAAGAGTGCCTTCATGTCTGCCAGAGCAAGCCTAAATCCAGATGTAAGGGTTTGAAGTTGCAACAGCCAAGCAGACGCTCCACCATGGAGGCTGGGCATCTGATCCATCAGGGGCGGTCAGGTCAGTCATCTTCCAGGGTTGGTATTCTTCATGTTGTCGGTCTGCTGTTGGTCTAAGTGGCATTTGGGAGTTCAATCCCCTTTCCCTGAGTCTGGCAGATTTTCTGATGGGTTCATGCAAGTCAACAACTTCCCCCACCATCACCCCTTTCAAGGCCCAGGTCTTCCCCTTCTCTGCTTCTTCTATTATGGTGGTGTTATGTGACGCCTGTCCCTGACACGCATCCCACTCAGCCTCATAGGTTTTTTTCTTCCTTCCTTTGTTCTCCTTCATCATCCTCACTTGGTGGGTCCCCGATTGAGACCCCCGTGAGCTTCTTAATGAGCCGGACCCTATCGACCCCCAAAGCTCATTGTCCCCTGCACCCCCTTCTGTCATGGATTGGGTACTTCCCCTTTCGACAAACCATTCTGAGAGTCTGGGTTTAGGCTGATTGGGTGCAGCTGCTTGTCTTAGGCCAGATGCTCCCCCTTTCCTGTATAGATCTGACGGTTGGTTTTGAGTCATCATTACCAGGGACTCTGGGTTGGAACCCCCCACTTGTGGGACTGGGTCTGGGTTGGGTTCCGCCGGCCGGGTGTGGCTCCTCTCGTCCTTGTGGCTCGCTGTTGGCTCGGACTTCCACACAGTGAAGTACTCCTTGCCCTACGCTTAGTGCCATGTTCCCCTCTAGGTGTCCTCCTTGCACCACGAACACAGGCGCTTGTACCACTGCAGGACTTAGGAATGGGTTATAAGGGTTAGTTGGAGGAGTGGGTGTGTATGCGGGTGGTGTGCTCTTCGCTTCCTGTGGCAGGGTCGGATACAGTGGTGCTGAGGGCGCTGGTATGTCACTCATGGACTGTGTCCCCACTATTGGTGTTGTCTCAGTTGTGGGTTCAATCACCACACCCATCATGTCTGGTTTCTTGTATGGGTGTGCTCGTCGTGTTTCCTCAATTGCCCACGTACCTATCCTTAGCTCAGCCTCTGCTCTCTCTCTGTGTTTAGTCCCTTCCTTCTTGAATAAGTGAGACTTATTCCTTTTCACTTCACTTTCTGTTCCTTCCCTCACTGCCTCCCCTAGCTCTATCTCCATAGAGGTGAGTTGCCCTTTAGACGGGGCACCCCCGCTAAAGTAACCTGCCTGTGTCCATTTGAGTTTCACTCCCTCCCACACTTTCTTTACTGTCTTATACTGTTCTTTCCCTCCCGCTCTATCCTGTATTCTTTGATCTAGATATTCATTAAATTTGAGTTTTGGGACGGTAGTGGTTGCCATGGTTATACAGTTTATTAGACTATCTTGGTGCTCTTAGCCCGTCACTGGCCGAATCCAGCAATGTATTCTTGGCGCTGACTGAGATTTATCTCTGATGTCCCACCCTCGTACACAAAAAAATTTTCAATGCTTTATTATTAGGAATTATTTTGCAAAAGGTATTATTGTTTTTCAATTATTCGAATTATTATATATTTTCCCAAAAGGTATCAGAACCGCCCTTTTGGAACAATATATTAACAAACCCGAGCGCTCCCAAAACAATCATCAATTTAATCCCAGGAATTATTTTGCAAAAGTTATTATTGTCTTTCAGGTACTCGAGCTATTATATACTTTCCCAAAAGGTATCAGAATCGCCCTTTTGGAAGAATACATTAACAAACCCAAGCGCTCCTAAAATAATTATCAATCTAATTCTAGGGATTTATTTAGCAAAAGTTATTATTGTTTTTCAGGTATTCGAGTTATTATATATTTTCCCAAAAGGTATCAGAATCGCCCTTTTGGAACAATATATTAGCAAACTCGAGCGCTCCCAAAATAATTATCAATTTAATTTTGGGAATTATTTTGCAAAAGTTATTATTGTTTTTCAGGTATTCGAGTTATTATATATTTTCCCAAAAGGTATCAGAATCGCCCTTTTGGAACAATATATTAGCAAACTCGAGCGCTCCCAAAATAATTATCAATTTAATTTTGGGAATTATTTTGCAAAAGTTATTATTGTTTTTTCAGGTATTCGAGTTATTATATATTTTCCCAAAAGGTATCAGAATCGCCCTTTTGGAACAATATATTAGCAAACTCGAGCGCTCCCAAAATAATTATCAATTTAATTTTGGGAATTATTTAAATACCAACACCCCAAGAGGGAAAAAAGTTCAAGTCAGCTTTTAGCGCAGCGGCTACATAACAGGCAAAATAGGACTCAGTGGTCCTCTTAAAAGTTATCCACTAGTTAGTCTCATGAAACGGCCAATCTTACACAACATTCAGGTTATCATTTCAACAATTACATTTTCATTACATATCAGCATCAACACACGAATTCAGTTTAAGTTCCTCACAGTACATATAGTTGAGTGCCACGTCAACCAAATTGCCCGACTATCTGAACTTGTATTTTTTATTATTATTTTTTGATTCTCCTCAAGGAGACTCCCAGTCGTTTAAACCATTCAACTGGCGTCTAGTCGGGAGAACCTTTTCTGGACTTGGATTCTCACGGAATTAACTCAACCCGACTATCTGAATCTTTTTATCAAGTCACCAGATCCTTCTCTTGTGGATCAAATAAAAGAGTCCATCGCTTGTGGACCAAAACCTCTGTAATAGGCTCCTCACTAGAAAGCCGCATTTCAACAGGAAAAAAACCACTGTAACTAGACTTCTTCTCTTAGAGTCACATTTCAACAGTAAAAACCTAAGATTTCAGATATCAACAGCAAAAAATAAAAGGGTCCGTCTCTCGTGAACCACAACCTGTAACTAGACTCCTCCCCTAGAGAGTCACATTTCAACAGTAAGAACCTAAAGAATTCAGATATCTTTACATATGTGCCTTTTGAGTCATAATAGATATGTTATAAATTTATCAGTAATCCATACTCACGCCCAGTACTACTGATCATAATTTGGGTTTATCCTACAATACAATATGCAGATTTTGTTTTAACAGGTTCTGCTTACCTTTGTATTGACGGCCGTCTAGATCAGTTTCCTGAGGCGAGCTGGATTCCCGGCTGCTCCTGCGGATGGTCACCCGTCCTTTCAGATCCGTCTCTTACTTGTCTCCTGTCTCTATCAACTTTTATGGACCGAATTCAGAGTTAGAAAACCATCCTCTGCTACCAAGTTTGTTGATGATCACAAGTTTACTGGAGAACGGAGACCAAGTAGAGACTTTCGGACAAGGTGGATAATTGTATAATATGAGGCAGTTTATTCAGAGGTAAAGATATCTGTAAATAGCGTGCACGGACCCGTTCGTCAACCTCGTAGGGGAGATATCTGAGAGCGCGCCTCTAAACATTGTGTGCTGACATTTTATACAATAAAATAAAGTAGGTTGATTCTAGTAGTTCTGATCTTCTGATTGGTCCTGATGAGTTGGTCGAGGTCACTTCCATTGCATTGGCTCTGAGTCGGGTTGTCTGTCTTCAGATGTTCAGCCTAAAAGAAGGGGGTTTTTGTGTGTGTGTGCTTAACAATGATATGTGTGTGTATGTGTGTGTATGTGTGTGTATGTGTGTGTGTGTGTATGTGTGTGTGTATGTGTGTGTGTGTGTGTATGTGTGTGTATGTGTGTGTGTGTGTATGTGTGTATGTGTGTGTGTGTATGTGTGTATGTTTAACAATGATGATGTGTGTGTGTGTGTGTATGTGTGTGTGTGTGGGGGGGTGTGTGTGTGTATGTCCTCAGAGCAATAACTCGTGAGTTTGGGTGAACTGAGAGACCTATGGCGTGGGTGTTGTCCATAGCCACCTGCTGATAAGGCCGACAAGATAGAAGTCTTTGTGCATTGTATTAAATACGAAGCCCCAACACAAGATGGGTCATGCACATGATTTTAGTCAGACCAAGCTATAACATAATATATTTACTACGACAGGACACCCCTTCAAATTAGTGGATTCGGCTATTTCAGCCATACCCGTTGCTGACAGGTGTATAAAATCGAGCACACAGCCATGCAATCTCCATAGACAAACATTGGCAGTAGAATGGCCCGTACTGAAGAGCTCAGTGACTTTCAACCTGGCACCGTCATAGGATGCCACCTTTCCAACAAGTCAGTTCATCACATTTCTGCCCTGCTAGAGCTGCTCCGGTCAACTGTAAATGCTGTTATTGTGAAGTGTAAACGTCTAGATTGTGAAGTGTAAACGTCTAGGAGCAACAACGGCTCAGCTGCGAAGTGGTAGGCCACCCAGGCTCACAGAACGGGACCGTCGAGTGCTGAAGCACGTAGTGCGTAAAAATCGTCAGTCACAACACTCACTAGTTCCAAACTGCCTCTGGAAGCAAATTCAGCACAAGTACTGCCTAAGATCACCATGCGCAATGCCTAGCGTGGAGTGGTGTAAAGCTTGCAGCCATTGGTCCTCTGGAGCAGTGGAAACGCGTTCTCTGGAGTGATGAATCATTCTTCACCATCTGGCAGTCCGATGGATGAAGCTGGGTTTTGGCGGATGCCAGGAGAACGCTAACTGCCCGAATGCATAGTGCCAACTGTAAAGTTTGGTGGATGAGGATAATAGTCTGGGGTTGTTTTTCATGGTTCGGGCTAGGCCTCTTAGTTCCAGTGAAGGAAATCTTAACGCTACAGCATACAATGACATTCTAGATGATTCTGTGCTTCCATCTTTGTGGCAACTGTTTGGGGAAAGCCCTTTCCTGTTTTAGCATGACAATGCCCACGTGCACAAAGTGAGGTCCATACAGAAATGGTTTGTCGAGATCGGTGTGGAAGAACTTGACTGGCCTGCACAGAGCCCTGACCTCAACCCCATCGAACACCTTTGGGATGAAGTGGAACACCGACTGCAAGCCAGGCCTAATCGCCCAACATCAGTGCCCAACCTCACTAATGCTCTTGTGGCTGAATGGAAGCAAGTCCCCGCAGCAATGTTCCAACATCTAGTGGAAAGCCTTCCCAGAAGAGTGGAGGCTGTTATAGCAGCAAAGGGGGGACCAACTCCATAATAATGCCCATGATTTTGGAACGAGATGTTCAAGGAGCAGGTGTCCACATACTTTTGGCCATGTAGTGTGTGATATATATATATATATATATATATATATATATATATATATATATATATATATATATATATATATACACACATGGGACCAGTGTTGGTCCCGTGTTTCATGAGCTGAAATAAAATATCCAATAAATTTTCCCTACGCACAAAAAATGTATTTCTCTCAAATTTTGTGCACAAATTTGTTTATATCCCTGTTAGTGAGCATTTCTCCTTTGCCAAGATAATCCATCCACCTGATAGGTGTGGCATATCAAGAAGCTGATTAAACAGCATGATCATTACACAAGTGCACCTTGTGCTGAGGACAATAAAAGGACACTCTAAAATGTGCAGTTTTGTCACACAACACAATGCCACAGATGTCTCAAGTTTTGAGGGAGCGTGCAATTGGCATGCTGACTGCAGGAATGTCTCTAAAACTTTGTTTTTGAGAATTAGGCAGTACGTCCAACCGACTTCACAACCGCAGACCACGCCAGACCAGGACCTCCACATCCGACATCTTCACCTGTGGGATCGTCTGAGACCCTTTTGTGAGGAAAAACTCATTCTGATTGGCTGGGACTGGCTCCCCAGTGGGTGGGCCTATGGCTGCGCCCCTGCCCAATCATGTGAAATCCATAGATTAGGGCCTAATGAATTTATTTCAATTGACTGATTTCCTTATTTGAACTGTAACTCCGTAAAATCATTGAAATTGTTGCATGTTGCATTTATATTTTTGTTCAGTATGTCTACAGTGCATTCGGAAAGCATTCAGACTTTTTCCACATTTTGTTACATTACAGCCTTATTCTAAAATCTCATCAATCTACACACAATACCCCATAATGACAAAGTGAAAAGAGGTTTTTAGAAATGTCTGCTAACTTATTTAAAATAAAAAACAGAAATACCTTATTTACATAAGTATTCAGACCCTTTGCTATGAGACTCGAAATTGAGCTCAGGTGCATCCTGTTTCCATTGATCATCCTTGAGATGTTTCTACAACTTGATTGGAGTCCACCTGTGGTAAACTTAAGTGATTGGACATGATTTGTAAAGGCACACACCTGTCTATATAAGGTCCCACAGTTGACAGTGCATGTCAGAGCAAAAACCAAGCCATGAGGTTGAAGGAATTGTTTGTAGAGCTCCGTGACAGGATTGTGTCGAGGCGCAGATCTGGGGAAGGGTACCAAAAAATGTCTGCAGCATTGAAGGTCCCCAAGAACACAGTGGCCTCCATCATTCTTAAATGGAAGAAGTTTGGAACCACCAATACTCTTCCTAGAGCTGGCCACCTGGCCAAACTGAGCAATTGGGGGAGAAGGGCCTTAGTCAGGAAGGTGACCAAGAACCCGATGGTTACTCTGACAGAGCTCCAGAGTTCCTCTGTGAAGATGGGAGAACCTTCCAGAAGGACAACCATCTCTGCAGCACTCCACCAATCAGGCCTTTATAGTAGAGTAGAGACAAGATTCTCTGGTCTGATGAAACCAAGATGTAACTATTTTTCCTGAATGCCAAGTGTCATATCTGGAGGAAACCTGGCACCATCCCTACGGTGTAGCATGGTGGTGGCAGCATCATGCTGTGGGGATGTTTTTCAGCGGCAGGGACTGGGAGACTAGTCAGGATCGAGGGAAAGATGAACGGAGCAAAGTACAGAGAGATCCTTGATGAAAACCTGCTCCAGAGCACTCAGGACTTCAGACTGGGGCGAAGGTTCACCTTCCAACAGGACAACGACCCTAAGCACACAGCCAAGACAACGCAGGAGTGGCTTCGGGACAAGTCTCTGAATGTCCTTTAGTGGCCCAGCCAGAGCCCGGACTTGAACCCGGTCGAACATCTCTGGAGAGACCTGAAAATAGCCATGCAGCGACGCTCCCCATCCAACCTGACAGAGCTTGAGAAGATCTGCAGAGAAGAATGTGAGAAACTCCCCAAATACAGGTGTGCCAAGCTTGTAGCATCATACCCAAGAAGACTCGAGGCTGTAATCGCTGCCAAAGGTGCTTCAACAAAGTACTGAGTGAAGGGTCTGAATACTTATGTAAATATCATATTTAAGTTTTTTATTGTTAATAATTTTGCTAACATTTCTAAAAACGTGCTTTTTATTTATCATTATGGGGTATTGTGTGTAGATTGATGAGGGGGAAAAACAATTTAATCCATTTTAGAATAAGGCTGTAATATAACAATATTTGGAAAAAGTGCAGGGGTCTGAATATTTTCAGAATGCACTGTATATATATATATATATTTACATCATTTAGCAGACACTCTTATCCAGAGCAACTTGCAAAAGCACTTAGGGTTAAGTGGGGCACATTGGCAGATTTGTTACCTAGTCAGCTCAGGGATTCGAACCAGCAACCTTTTGGTTACCGACCCAACACTCTTTACCGCTAGGCTACCTGCCGCCATGTATGTTTGTACTGTGTATATAAACACTGTATATGTATATGTACAGTTGAAGTCGGAAGTTTACATACAACTTAGCCAAATACATTTAAACTCAATTTTTCCCAATTCCTGACATTTACTCCTAGTAAAAATTCCCTGTCTTAGGTCAATTAGGATCACCACTTTATTTTAAGAATGTGAAATGTCAGAATAATAGTAGAGATAATTATTTCTTTCAGCTTTTATTTCTTTCATCACATTCCCAGCTGGTCAGAATTTTACATACACTCAATTAGTATTTGGTAGCGTTGCCTTTAAATTGTTTAACTTGGGTCAAACGTTTCGGGTAGCCTTCCACAAGCTTCCCTTAATAAGTTGGGTGAATTTTGACCCATTCCTCCTCACAGAGCTGGTGTAACTGAGTCAGGTTTGTAGGCCTCCTTGCTCGCACATGCATTTTCAGTTCTGCCCACAAATGTTCTATAGGATTGAGGTCAGGGCTTTGTGATGGCCACTCCAATACCTTGACTTTGTTGTCCTTAAGCCATTTTGCCACAACTTTGGAAGTATGCTTGGGGTCATTGTCCATTTGGAAGACCCATTTGCGACCCAGCTTTAACTTCCTGACTGTTGTCTTGAGATATTGCTTCAATATATCCACATAAATTCCTTCCTCCTGCAGCAAAGTACCCACACAGCATGATGCTCCTCCGAGCGCCGAAACCATTCATCCACCGCAGGTGCCTCGATCTGGCTCTGATGCCAAGGTGCCAGAACCGGCTGATAACCTAGTACACACTGGAAAGGAGTAAGGTTAGTGGAGGTGTGGCGGAGGGAATTTTGGGCCATCTCTGCCCAGGGGATGAAAACCGACCACTCCCCCGGCCGGTCCTGGCAATAGGACCGCAGAAACCTACCCACATCCTGGTTTACTCTTTCCACCTGCCCATTACTCTCGGGGTGAAACCCTGAGGTCAGGCTGACTGAGACCCCCAGACGTTCCATGAACGCCCTCCAGACCCTTGAGGTGAACTGGGAACCCCGATCAGACACTATATCCTCAGGTACCCCGTAGTGCCGGAAGACGTGTGTAAATAGGGCCTCTGCAGTCTGTAGGGCCATAGGGAGACCGGGCAAAGGAATGAGACGGCAGGACTTAGAAAACCGATCCACAACGACCAGGATCGGGGTGTTCCCTTGTGGCGGGGGAAGGTCCGTAATGAAATCCACCGATAGGTGGGACCAGGGCCGTTGTGGAACGGGTAGGGGTTGTAATTTCCCTCTGGGCAGGTGTCTAGGTGCCTTGCACTGGGCGCGCACCGAGCAGGAGGAAACATAAACCCTCACGTCCTTAGCTAAAGTGGGCCACCAGGACTTCCCACTAAGACAGTGCACTGTCTGACCGATGCCAGGATGACCAGAGGAGGGTGACGTGTGAGCCCAATAGATCAATCGATCGCGGACATCTAACGGAACGTACATACGACCCTCTGGACACTGGGGGGGAGTGGGCTCCGTACGTAACGCCCGCTCGATGTCCGCGTCAACCTCCCACACCACCGGTGCCACCAGACAAGAAGCCGGAAGTATGGGAGTGGGCTCCATGGACCTCTCCTCTGTGTCATACAGCCGGGACATAGCGTCTGCCTTAGCGTTCTGGGAACCTGGTCTGTAAGAAAGGGTGAACACAAAACTGGTGAAAAACATGGCCCACCTTGCCTGGCGAGGGTTCAGTCTCCTCGCCGCCCGGATGTACTCCATATTGCGGTGGTCAGTCAAAATGAGGAAAGGGTGTTTAGCCCCCTCAAGCCAATGCCTCCACGCTTTCAGAGCCTGGACAACAGCTAACAGCTCCCGGTCCCCCACATCATTGTTGCGCTCCGCCGGGCTGAGCTTCTTCGAAAAGAAAGCACAGGGGCGGAGTTTTGGTCGCGTACCCGAGCGCTGAGACAGTACAGCTCCTATCCCAGCCTCGGACGCGTCCACCTCTACTGTGAATGCCAAGGAGGGATCCGGATGAGCCAGCACAGGAGCCGAGGTAAACAGGTCCTTCAGGTGACCAAAAGCCCTGTCCGCCTCAGCTGACCACTGCAGTCGCACCGGTCCCCCCTTCAGCAAGGAGGTAATGGGAGCCGCTATCTGACCAAAGCCCCAGATAAACCTCCGGTAGTAGTTGGCAAACCCTAAGAATCGCTGCACCTCCTTAACCGTGGTTGGAGTCGGCCAATTACGCACGGCCGAAATGCGGTCAATCTCCATCTCCACCCCTGACGCGGACAGGTGGTGCCCTAGGACGGAGACGGACTGTTGAAAGAACAGACATTTCTCCGCCTTGACGTACAGGTCATGTTCCAACATTCGACCAAGCACCTTGCGCACCAGGGACACATGCTCGGCTCGTGTAGCGGAGTATATGAGAATGTCATCTATATACACCACTACACCCTGTCCGTGCAGGTCCCTGAAAATCTCATCGACAAAGGATTGGAAGACTGATGGAGCAATCATCAACCCGTACGGCATGACGAGGTACTCATAGTGCCCAGAGGTGGTCCTAAATGCCATCTTCCACTCATCCCCCTCCCGGATACGCACCAGGTTGTACGCGCTCCTGAGATCCAATTTGGTGAAGAAGCACGCCCTGTGCAATGACTCCGTCACACTAGCAATGAGAGGTAGTGGATAACTGTACTTAACAGTGATCTGATTGAGACCACGGTAGTCAATGCACGGGCGTAAACCTCCATCCTTCTTCTTCACAAAAAAGAAACTTGAGGAGGCAGGTGAAGTGGAAGGCCGAATGTATCCCTGTCCCAGAGATTCGGAGACATATGTTTCCATAGCAGCCGTCTCCTCCTGTGACAGAGGATAAATGTGACTCCGGGGAAGTGCAGCGCCTACCTGGAGATTTATCGCACAATCCCCCTGTCGATAGGGTGGTGAGTTGCCTTCTTTTTACAGAAGGCGAGAGCCAAATCGGCATAGTCGGGGGGAATGTGCATAGTGGAGACCTGCTTTGGACTTTCCACCGTAGTTGCACCTATGGAAACACCTACACACCTCCCCGAGCACTGACGTGACCATTCATTGAGGGCCCTCTGTTGCCATGAAATTGTGGGGTCATGAGAGGTTAACCAGGGAAGCCCCAACACCACTGGAAATACAAGAGAATTGATCAGAAAGAGACTAATTCTCTCCTCATGACCCTCCTGCGTTTTCATCCAGAGTGGAGCTGTGACCTCCCTAATCAGGCCTGACCCTAAAGGGTGACTATCTAAGACATGTACAGGGAAGGGCACATCAACAGGAACAATAGGAATCCCTAATCTACGGGCAAATATACGATCAATAAAGTTCCCAGCTGCGCCTGAATCTACGAGCGCCTTATGCTA
Organism: Coregonus clupeaformis; assembly: GCF_020615455.1. NCBI lineage: Eukaryota > Metazoa > Chordata > Actinopteri > Salmoniformes > Salmonidae > Coregonus > Coregonus clupeaformis. The sequence continues at coordinate 25,007,395 of NC_059200.1, forward strand.
TGTCAATACACGTGCGCAACAGGGAGCTCTGGGTGAGTCGGGTGCCTACTCACCTGGGAAGGTCCACCAGTGCTCTGCCTGCTGCCTCGACTCCCTGAGGACCATCCCCAGCACCGACCAGCAGTGTGTCCTCTGCGGCCACAGTTGGTGCAGGAAACGGCCCCCTTCCGGTCTCCCTGAGAGCAGCACCTCCGAGCTCCATCGGTGTAGGGTCGGAGGTGCTGGGGGATGGAATGGACGGACCCCGATCCGGACGTCCACGGGTGGCCAACAGGTTATCCAGCCTTATCGACAAACCACCAGCTGGTCCAGGTTAAGGTTGGTGTCCCTGCAGGCCAGCTCCCGACGAACGTCCTCCCGTAGGCTGCACCGGTAGTGGTCAATCAGGGCCCTCTCATTCCATCCCGCGCTGGCTGCCAGGGTCCTGAAGTCCAGTGCGAAGTCCTGAGCGCTCCTCTTCCCCTGTCTGAGGTGGAACAGACGTTCCCCCGCCGCTCTCCCCTCCGGTGGATGATCAAATACCTCCCGGAAGCGGCGGGTGAAATCTTCATAGCGCACCGACGTCGCGTCTATTCCTCCCCACTCTGCGTTGGCCCACTCGAGCGCTCTCCCTGACAGACAGGAGATGAGGGCGGACACGCTCTCGTATCCCGAGGGAGCCGGGTGGATGGTAGCCAGGTAGAGCTCTACCTGGAGCAGAAAACCCTGGCACCCGGCAGCTGTACCATCATATTCCCTCGGGAGCGAGAGCCGAATCCCACTGGACCCAGGTGATGAAGGGGTGGACAGCGGTGTGGGTTGCAGTGTAGTTGAAGGAGGTGTAGGAAAAACCCCTCTCTCCCATCGCTCCATAGGTTTCAACACGCGATCCATGGCTGTGCCGAGAGTCTGTATCATGCGTTCCTCCACTGATCCGGAAGGAATGACTGTACCTGCTGACTCCATTTGAGGTGCGTGTTTCTGTCAGGCGTCAGTGTGTTGCGGTAGGACGGAGTCAGGCGCAGGACACAGAGCTAGTAGACAACGTACTTTACTCGTGAAAATAAATGAACATAATCTCCACGCAGGGAGGACAAATACCGCTCACCAGTCGATGACACCAAACATAGAACAAACACGCACACAACACAGTGGGAGCCAGAGGGTTAAATAGGAAAAAAAATCATGAACATAATGGGAACCAGGTGTGTACAATAAAGACAAAACAAGTAGGACACAGAAACATAGATCTGTGTCCTATTTTCCAAGCTGTTTAAAGGCACAGTCAACTTAGTGTATGTAAACTTCTGACCCACTGGAATTGTGATACAGTGAATCATAAGTGAAATAATCTGTCTGTAAATAATTGTTGGAAAAAGTAGATGTCCTAACCGACTTGCCAAAACTATAGTTTGTTAACAAGGCATTTGTGGAGTAGTTGAAAAACAAGTTTTAATGACTCCAACCTAAGTGTATGTAAACTTCCGACTTCAACTGTATTGTAGCAAGGTGTATGTGAGTGTTACATTTTTACATTTTAGTCAAACTCTTATCCAGAGCGACTTACAGTTAGTGAGTGCATACATTATTTTATTTTTATTTTTTCATACTGGCCCCCTGTGGGAATCAAACCCACAACCCTGGCATAGCAAACACTATGCTCTACCAACTGAGCTACAGTGGGGGAAAAAAGTATTTAGTCAGCCACCAATTGTGCAAGTTCTCCCACTTAACAAGATGAGAGAGGCCTGTAATTTTCATCATAGGTACAGGTCAACTATGACAGACAAAATGAGGGAAAAAAATCCAGAAAATCACATTGTAGGATTTTTTATGAATTTATTTGCAAATTATGGTGGAAAATAAGTATTTGGTCAATAACAAAAGTTTCTCAATACTTTGTTATATACCCTTTGTTGGCAATGACACAGGTCAAACGTTTTCTGTAAGTCTTCACAAGGTTTTCACACACTGTTGCTGGTATTTTGGCCCATTCCTCCATGCAGATCTCCTCTAGAGCAGTGATGTTTTGGGGCTGTCACTGGGCAACATGGACTTTCAACTCCCCTCCAAAGATTTTCTATGGGGTTGAGATCTGGAGACTGGCTAGGCCACTCCAGGACCTTGAAATGCTTCTTACGAAGCCACTCCTTCGTTGCCCGGGCGGTGTGTTTGGGATCATTGTCATGCTGAAAGACCCAGCCACATTTCATCTTCAATGCCCTTGCTGATGGAAGGAAGTTTTCACTCAAAATCTCATGATACATGGCCCCATTCATTCTTTCCTTTACACGGATCAGTCGTCCTGGTCCCTTTGAAGAAAAACAGCCCCAAAGCATGATGTTTCCACCCCCATGCTTCACAGTAGGTATGGTGTTCTTTGGATGCAACTCAGCATTCTTTGTCCTCCAAACACGACGAGTTGAGTTTTTACCAAAAAGTTATATTTTGGTTTCATCTGACCATATGACATTCTCCCAATCCTCTTCTGGATCATCCAAATGCACTCTAGCAAACTTCAGACAGGCCTGGACATGAACTGGCTTAAGCAAGGGGACACGTCTGGCACTGCAGGATTTGAGTCCCTGAAGGTGTAGTGTGTTACTGATGGTAGGCTTTGTTACTTTGGTCCCAGCTCTCTGCAGGTCATTCACTAGGTCCCCCCGTGTGGTTCTGGGATTTTTGCTCACTGTTCTTGTGATCATTTTGACCCCACGGGGTGAGATCTTGCGTGGAGCCACAGATCGAGGGAGATTATCAGTGGTCTTGTATGTCTTCCATTTCCTAATAATTGCTCCCACAGTTGATTTCTTCAAACCAAGCTGCTTACCTTTTGCAGATTCAGTCTTCCCAGCTTGGTGCAGGTCTACAATTTTGTTTCTGGTGTCCTTTGACAGCTCTTTGGTCTTGGCCATAGTGGAGTTTGGAGTGTGACTGTTTGAGGTTGTGGACAGGTGTCTTTAATACTGATAACAAGTTCAAACAGGTGCCATTAATACAGGTAACGAGTGGAGGACAGAGGAGCCTCTTAAAGAAAAAGTTACAGGTCTGTGAGAGCAAGAAATCTTGCTTGTTTGTAGGTGACCAAATACTTATTTTCCACCATAATTTGCAAATAAATTCATTAAAAATCCTACAATGTGATTTTCAGGAATTTTTTTTCTCAATTTGTCTGTCATAGTTGACGTGTACCTATGATGAAAATTACAGGCCTCTCTCATCTTTTTAAGTGGGAGAACTTGCACAATTGGTGGCTGACTAAATACTTTTTTCCCCCACTGTACATCCCTGCCGGCCATTCCCTCCCCTACCCTGGGCCAATTCTGCACCGCCCCATGGGTCTCCCGGTCGTGGCCGGCTACGACAGAGCCTGGATTCGAACCAGGATCTCTAGTGGCACAGCTAGCACTGCAATGCAGTGCCTTAGACCACTGCAGGGAGTAGGGCAGGATCCATGGATCGTGCCCAATGATCATGCCCCATCACTTTCTCCACATCGACCTGTTTCATTGGTGGCAGCACTGGGATGGCCTTTGGAGGAGCTTACCTGTTGGCATTTAGGGCTTGGTTCAAATGGGAGGAAACTTTGAGAGAGAGGGGTAATTCTGTAGCATGGTGTATGTGAGAATACTACTGCCTCTGCCCGAGGCGCAGGGTAGTGCTCTCACCTTTGCATCGCAGGATCCATAGATCCCCCTTACAGCTCACTCTCTCTCCATATTGACCTGTTACATTTTTTTATTTTGTCATTTAGCAGACACTCTTATCCATTATTTTTTCATACTGGGAATCGAACCCACAACCCTGGCGTTGCAAACGCCATGCTCTACCAACTGAGCTACATACATTATACCATAGACATTGGTCAGTATAGGGGCATCTTCCAGTACTGGGCGATGGAGACCACCCCACCTAATTAATCTACAATGTAGCGGAAACACTGGAAATGGTAGCTCAATAAAATAATGAAAAACCATTTGTATACAAGTTCAAAAAGTACATAAGCCGTCAGATATACAAAACTGCCCAAACATATGTAACTTCATATAGTTTATTAATTGTTTTGTCCTGCAGTCCTTACCAAATCAATGTTAATGGTAACCATTTTAAGACAACATTGAATGATTTAATGTTTCCTTGAGCATATAAAAGGAATATCAAGTTAACGTCTTGGGGCCTTAAGAGTCCTCTAATACTTCACTGTTTAACACAGATTACATCTGTCATGTGATGTCAGTCAACTATAGTGAATCTTTACAGACAACCGCAGCAGTTCAATTCAACATTCCTACATGCATATATTTGTCATGAGCACTCTCTCTTCCTGGTAGCAACATTAATTGCATTCAATTATCTTCCACTCTGCTCACCTCCCTCTCTCTACTCAGCCTAACTAGCTCCACCTGCCCTGCTCTGCTCTTGTTACCTGGCCAGCTGCACTGCATTTCCCACTCACCATCCTCACCTTGCCTCACTCTGTTCTAATTACTCTGCCAGCTGAACTGCATTTCCCCACTACCTCTCCCAGTATATCAAGCCCTGGTTTTCAGCCAAGCCCTGTCAGATCGTCTTCAAACCCGGACCAGTAACCTGCCTGTCTGCGCTCTGACTCCTGTTTGTGATACCGATCCTTTCTTGACTGCCTCCTTGTTCTACTGCCCCGTCTATCCCAACCTGCCTTCTGGACCTCGACTACTCTCCGATCTTCAGCCCCTCCGGTAACTCGTTTCTGCCTTCTGTCTCTCACCACGATATTTGCCCAGCCCTGATCTGTACTTCTGCCTGCCATTCATATTGCTGTTGTGTGTGTGTGTTCCCCCAGGACTCCGACCACCAGATGAGCGTGCCCAGACGTTTCACCACCCTCAGCCCGATACGCCGCTCCATCACTGGGGAACACACACACTAAGCACTTGGACTGGACACCCCCGGACATTTGGTGACCCCCGGAGCACAGGTACCCACAGGAGGACCCTGAAAGACCCCTGACACCCCTGGGACTCCTCTTCCCGCCTGTAACCTTGAATAAAGAACTCTGAATTTGAACTTGCGCTCTTGGGTCCTCTTCTGTTCGTGACAGAACGATCTGACCATCATGGACCCAGCGCACTCCCCTGACCACGATGGAGGAAGAGCCAGAGAGGACTGCCCTACAGCGACTGGAACGCTCTGAGGGAGACATAAATCGGATGGCTGGCGACATCGCTTCCCCTTCTCCAGCTATTCAACCAGCAGCAACAACAGTTCCAACTGCAGCAACAACAGCTAGCCCAAGCCCTGCAACTACTCTCAAGCCCGGCTACTCCACCTGCACCCCCCTGGTCCTTTTGTTCCTGTACCACCGATACTCCTTCATCCCTCCGCTGGAGGTCCCAATGCTGCAGGCCCGGCAGTGCTGCCACCAGATCCCCACGCTCCTGAACCAAGGATTGGGAACCCGGAACGTTTTGATGGCAACCAGAAGCAAGTAAGACCATTCTTGAGCAGCTGCCGAATCCAGTTTGCACTACAGCCCAGGACTTTCTCAACAGAGGGAGCCAAGGTGGGGTATGTCATCACACATCTCACCGGTCGAGCTCGGTTGTGGGAACGGCGGAATTCGACCGGCAAACCCCAGCCTGTGCCTCCTTCAGTGCCTTTGAGGAGGAGATGTTAAAGGTCTTTGACCTAGGCTCGCCAACAGCCGAGCGTCACAAGCTCTGCTCACCATCCGTCAGGGCAATCGGACAGTGGCAGACTTCTCCATTGACTTTCGTACCCTGGCCAGTCAAAGCTCGTTTAACCCAGAGGCACTGGTGCAAGCCTTCCTCCATAGCCTGGCGGACTATATCAAGGACGAGCTTGTTTCCCATGACCCGCCCTCAACGCTTGATGCCGCCATTGACCTTGCCGTTCGCATTGACCGCCGTATACAGACCCGGAGGAGGGAGAAGGGCCGTCTCAGTCAACCTGCCATCCGTACTCGGGTCGATACCGCTTCTGTCCAGCCCCTGCCTGTCAAGTCCCATAGCCAACTCAATCAGCCTGAGCCCATGGAGATTGGCCGTGCCTCTCTGACTCCCGAGGAGCGTCGGCGCCGTCTAAGCTCCAACCTTTGCCTCTACTGTGGTGGCGAGAATCACCGTGTCGCTACTTGTCCGGCAAAAGCCGCAGCTCACCAGGTGTAGGGGAGATCCGGGTGAGCTCAACAAGCCTTCAGTCTCCCTCCATCCGAAAGACCCTGCTTCATCTCCGCCTTCAGCTTTCTGACAAGACTCATACATTGGCCGCCCTTGTGGATTCCGGAGCCGAAGCAAACATCATGGACCCTGAGCTTGCACAGCAACTGGGCGTGAACCATCATCAACTGACACAACCCATTCCTGCACGAGCCCTGGATGGGCATCATCTTGGCACTGTCACTCATATCTCCGCCCCTGTGACAATCCTGCTGTCAGGAAACCACCAGGAGTCCATCCAGTTTCACCTCCTACACTCACCTGGCCAACCACTCATTCTTGGATACCCGTGGCTCCGTCAGCACAACCCCCCACATCGACTGGGAGACAGGAACAGTCCGTGAGTGGGGGAAGGAGTTGTCACCAGACCTGTTTAAGGGGGCCACCCTGCCCGTTCACCGGGAAGGATCTAGCGCTACCTCCGACATATCCAATGTTCCGGCCTGTTACCACAGCCTGAAAGAGGTGTTCAACAAATCCAAGGCGACATCTCTACCCCCCACACAGACCCTATGACTGCGCGATTGATCTCCTGTCTGGCACAGCACCTCCCAAGGGTCGTCTGTATTCACTGTCAGCCCCGGAAAGAAAGGCCATGGAGGACTACATTAATGACTCTCTTGCCTCCGGGATAATTAGACCGTCGTCTTCCCCGCAGGAGCGGGATTCTTCTTTGTCGGCAAGAAGGACGGTTCTCTTCGTCCATGCATAGATTACCGGGGTCTGAACGACATCACGGTTAAGAATCGCTACCCACTGCCCTTACTTTCGTCTGCCTTCGAACTGCTGCAGGGAGCCACTGTATTCACTAAGCTGGACCTTCGCAATGCCTACCATCTGGTGCGGATGAGGGAGGGAGACGAATGGAAGACAGCGTTCAACACACCAACCGGCCACTATGAATATCTCGTCATGCCCTTCGGCCTCACCAATGCCCCAGCAGTTTTTCAAGCCCTAGTGAATGATATCCTCAGGGACATGCTAAATACGTTCGTATTTGTGTACCTTGACGATATTTTAATATTCTCAAAGACTCTGTCAGAACACACGCACCACGTCCGGTTGGTCCTGCGCCGCCTGCTGGAGAACTCTCTTTTCGTGAAGGCAGAGAAGTGCGAGTTCCATGCCAAGACCGTTTCATTCCTGGGGTATGTGGTGACCGAGGGCAGCATTCAGATGGATCTCACGAAGGTGTCGGCTGTCACTTCCTGGCCAGTTCCTGAGTCTCGGAAGAAGTTGCAACAGTTCCTGGGCTTTGCCAACTTTTATAGGAGATTCATCAGAAACTATAGCACAGTGGCTGCACCCCTCACGGCGCTAACCAGCACTAAACAACCGTACCAATGGACATCAGCTGCTGATAAGGCCTTCAATATCCTCAAGACATGTTTCACTTCTGCTCCCATCCTCCAGATGCCAGATGCAGCAAGGCAGTTTGTGGTGGAGGTAGATGCTTCGGACGTGGGAGTGGGTGCAGTGCTTTCTCAAAGAGCAGCTGAGGATGGCAAGATGCACCCCTGTGCCTTCTACTCCCGTCGGCTAACCCCTGCCGAATGCAACTACGACATTGGGAACCGCGAGCTGTTGGCTGTCAAGCTCGCCCTTGAAGAATGGCGGCACTGGTTAGAGGGGTCAAAGGAACCATTCGTAGTGTGGACAGACCACAAGAACCTGGAGTATATCCAAACAGCCAGGAGGCTGAACTCCCGTCAACAGCGGTGGTCTCTGTTCTTTACGCGCTTCAATTTCACGCTCTCCTACCGCCCGGGATCTCGCAACATCAAACCTGATGCTCTTTCCCGGATGTTTCAGAAGGACGAGACCACCGCCATGACAGCTCCCATTCTTCCCAGCCACTTGGTCGTAGCGGCCCTCACCTGGGAGATCGAGAAGCAGGTCATGGAGGCTCTTCGGGACCAGCCAGGTCCAAGCACCAGCGCCCCCAACCGTCTGTTTGTTCCAGCAAATCTCAGGTCACCTGTGATTCAGTGGGGCACGAATCCCGTCTGGCCTGTCATCCCGGCATCACTCGCACCCTTCATCTGGTCCGCCAGCGGTTCTGGTGGCGGGGATGAGACGGGATGTCCGAGAATTCATCCGAGCTTGTCCCACTTGTAACCGAAACAAGACTCCCAACCAGCCTCCTGCTGGGTTGCTGCAACCCCTACTCATACCCAAGAGGCCCTGGTCCCACGTTTCACTGGACTTTGTTACGGGCCTTCCGCCCTCTGACGGACACACAGTCATCCTTACCATTGTTGACCGCTTTTAGTAAGATGACCCACTTCGTGCCCCCTTCCCAAACTACCCTCTGCTAAAGAGACCTCCCAGGTGGTCCTGGAACATGTGTTTCGTATCCATGGCCTACCCCAGGATATAGTGTCAGACCGGGGCCCGCAATTCTCAGCAACCTTTTGGAAGGAGTTCTGTCATCTCCTTGGGGCCACCGCCAGCCTATCGTCTGGATTCCACCCGCAGTCAAACGGCCAGACTGAACGCATGAACCAGGAGCTGGAGAAGGCACTGAGGTGTGTGGCTTCCCAAAATCCCCGGGCCTGGGCTCAACACCTGCTCTGGGTGGAATATGCCCATAATTCACTCACCAGTTCCTCCACCGGGCTCTCCCCCTTTCAGTGTGTCTACGGGTATCAACCTCCACTGTTTGCCAGCCAGGAGGCGGATGCCACCTGTCCGTCTGCTCTTGCGTATGCCCGCCGCTGCCGCCGCACCTGGGCCCAGGCTCGCACTGTGCTCCTGAAGTCTGGAACCAGCTACGCCGTCGGTGCCAACCGACGGAGGACCCCAGCACCTACTTACCGGGTTGGTCAGAAGGTCTGGCTGTCTGCCCGGGATCTGCCGCTGCGGGTTGTATCACGAAAGCTGGCCCCTCGCTTCATTGGTCCTTTTCCTGTGCAGAAAGTCATCAGTCCAACGGCGGTCCGACTTCAGTTGCCCGCTTCCATGCGGGTCCACCCCACCTTCCACGTCTCCAAGGTCAAGCCGGTCCATGAAAGTCCCCTGGTCCCTGCAGCTCCGGCGCCACCTCCTCCGCGCCTCGTAGATGGCGGTCCTGTCTTCACCGTCCGGCGGCTGCTCCGCTCTAGGCGAAGGGGTAGGGGTCTCCAGTACCTCGTTGATTGGGAGGGATATGGTCCAGAGGAGAGGACCTGGATCCCGGCCAGGAGGATAGTGGACCGGACCCTTATCACTGACTTCCACCGACTACATCCTGATCAGCCTGCAATCCGTAGGGGGCCGTCCAAGAGGGGTTCCTAGCCGTCCGGCCCGCCCTGCTCCTGTCTCAGTGCCTGTCCTGTCTCCCGACCGTGACCCTCCAGCTCCTTCTGAGGATGAGGAGATTCACTCGGACCGCTCGGAGGAGTTCTGACCCGCCGCCTGCTCCCCTCCACCCTCCCGGCATGATGTTGTTCTTGGGACTTCTGGGGCCGTCCCTTGGAGGGGGGGTCCTGTCATGAGCACTCTCTCTTCCTGGTAGCAACATTAATTGCATTCAATTATCTTCCACTCTGCTCACCTCCCTCTCTCTACTCAGCCTAACTAGCTCCACCTGCCCTGCTCTGCTCTTGTTACCTGGCCAGCTGCACTGCATTTCCCACTCACCATCCTCACCTTGCCTCACTCTGTTCTAATTACTCTGCCAGCTGAACTGCATTTCCCCACTACCTCTCCCAGTATATCAAGCCCTGGTTTTCAGCCAAGCCCTGTCAGATCGTCTTCAAACCCGGACCAGTAACCTGCCTGTCTGCGCTCTGACTCCTGTTTGTGATACCCGATCCTTTCTTGACTGCCTCCTTGTTCTACTGCCCCGTCTATCCCAACCTGCCTTCTGGACCTCGACTACTCTCCGATCTTCAGCCCCTCCGGTAACTCGTTTCTGCCTTCTGTCTCTCACCACGATATTTGCCCAGCCCTGATCTGTACTTCTGCCTGCCATTCATATTGCTGTTGTGTGTGTGTGTTCCCCCAGGACTCCGACCACCAGATGAGCGTGCCCAGACGTTTCACCACCCTCAGCCCGATACGCCGCTCCATCACTGGGGAACACACACACTAAGCACTTGGACTGGACACCCCCGGACATTTGGTGACCCCCGGAGCACAGGTACCCACAGGAGGACCCTGAAAGACCCCTGACACCCCTGGGACTCCTCTTCCCGCCTGTAACCTTGAATAAAGAACTCTGAATTTGAACTTGCGCTCTTGGGTCCTCTTCTGTTCGTGACAATATTATCCACATCATTCCTTTATACTGAAGGCAAAAGCATGCTAAAATTCAATACATAGCCAACCTTTTTCTTTGTAGATTTAAAAAAGAATTCCATAACAAGGCATGTCAGTTAATGGGTTAATTAAGCAATAAGGTACGGGGGGTGTGGTATATGGCCAATATACCACGGCTAAGGGCTGTTCTTAGGCACGACGCAATGCCATATACCACAAAACCCTGAGGTGCCTTATTGCTATTATAACGTTATTAGAGCAGTAACAATAAATGTTTTGTCAGCCAATCAGCATTCAGGGCTCGAACCACCCAGTTTATAATGAGAAATAAATATTTGCACGAAGAGAACACCCTCTTCAATTGTATATGACAGAGGTGGGATATTATCAAATAAAGCAGCAGCCTCAACCAATTTTGGCACTGAATATCTAAATAAAATAAAATTGTATCTACTCATCCATCATTTCCCTGCAAATTGTGTATTTGGCAATAAAAAACTGGGGTGCCTTTTCAGTTGTACACAACATATTTTGCTATACAAAAGTGAAAAGTTCTTAATGCTAAAACAACTCTGCACTACGAAATAACCTAATGTTCCTTGAAAGTCCGTTTGAATACAATCATTGTGCTATTGATTGTTTTTAACATGTTTCTAATCTAATTCTTAACAAGATATGAAATATTTCTTACAAAGGGAGTGTAAAATCCAGTTAATAAGATACAATAATAAGGCATTCTCCTTGGAAGTTGTAATAAAGGTTAAGTTTATGACCATCTGGAAAATGTGTCAAACCCGTTCTTCAAACAGATACTGTAGGCTTACTCAACCAGTATTGAAAATCAACCTAGATCGATTCTATATTCTGCCACCAAAGCATCATGATGATTACCAGAACACATAATGACCTACTATCCTTATTCTGCCAATTGTTATGAATTCATTTACAAACTGGCAAATTAATACTGGGAACACTTGGAGACCATTTTGCAGTTATAACATTGTATAATGGAAGAGCTAAACCATCCAGTGAAGCTACTTGTTGTGTGAGTTATGAAATGGGAATGCGCAGTCGTAAACTCTGATTTCACATGTACTTTAAATACTTGTAGGCATGTTGTTCCAATGTGCCGAGTCAATATGGTTGTACACCGTTTCATAAATCAGTCACATGCAATAAAGCCAAGCAGAGTATCGCCAGTACAGATGGTAATACCACATAGCTCCTCTCAGCAACTTCAGTCTAGCAGGAGGGTTGAATGCCTTCACAGGGTGACAACGACAGAGGAGATCCACAGTTAGGATCCCTCCTGGATCTGTGACTGGTCGTTCCGTGGCTGCTCCTCTTGTGCCTCTTTTTGATTGGCGGAGTTGTTGCAGTTGCTGTTCTTGCTGTTGTCAGCGTTGCCGTGACTGCTAGCGCTGCCCAATCGTGATGAAGCCACCACGGCCTTTACTGCAGCCTGTCAACAAACACACAGTACACAGTATATCATTAATTGACACAGTTTAGGATTCATGTGTAGGCCCAATGTGACTATGCTGATAAATCAAGGTATTATAGCAATCATATATGTTTGTCTATGCTTGCCTTCCAAATACATTCAAAGGATCTTGACACAACTACACAATCATGAGTTTAAAATGTCCTGACATCAATAAATTAGACATGGTACTACTTGCCCTCAACTACGGTACAAAATCCTATTGAGAAACGTTGTTTTGTACCTACCTTGAGTTTTCGGCGTGCATTGAACTCCTGCAGTTTCTTCTGAGCAGTGTCCATATGGGCTGAGTTAACTGCCTTCCCAGTCACCCAGGGGTGCTGCAGCGCTTGCAAGGTCGTCAGCCGCTTCTTTGGATCCTGGACAATCAGCTTTCTCACCTACAGGACAGCAGCACGTATATATGGTTAGTAACTGGGTCACTGAGACTGAATTCATCATTTTCTTGGATGCTGTTTCTGCAGGTTTCTGTCCACATAACAAGTCAGCCCAGTTCATAATTTGGAGATAAAATTCAGAATGAACAGTAAGAGATGGATGTAGCCTGTTTGCCCTGGATTTCTAGTTACCCTCCTTTGATAATCAGACACACCTATATGGACACACTCACACTGACCATTCACCTGGGAAACATTTCACCTGACCCAATGCTACAATCACAGATGATCCAATATATTGACCGCTCTAACAATTAAAATAAATGTCTTAAAAAATGGAAGGCAATCAGGAGGAGGCAAGATCAGGTGGGACCATTCTAGTCAATGGCACAACTCTGATATAACGTTTTTTTTTCCCAAAGTTGCTGGGATGTCACGTGCCATATTTATATCAGTACACTCATAACAACCTAAGCATTACGAAACTTCTATTCGATCAAATAAGCCACACATAGCAAATAACCATTTTTTCTGGGGGGGGACCAAATTCGACACTATCATTGACCACCATACAAAACTCCTTGCCTGGTGAGCCAAAAAAATGAGAAAGCACCACTTGCTGGAGAAGACAGATTTTGGGCCCAGTTCTCCCTCTCACTTTGCCTCTTCCTCTCTTCTACAATGCAGCCAGCAACCATATGTCTAACCAATTGTCTAACCAATCGGATGCTAAAGCGCAGGCCTAGAAGTTTGCAGGGCATTACAGAAGTACAGTACAGTATGTTCTTTCAGAAGCCAAGCCAGTAGTGTACAGGACGAGAAGGGAACCCTCATGCTGGTTAGGGGAAGTAGGTTTTCATTCTCCACCAATTACTGATTTATTAATTACGCGTAAGTACCAGGGGGAAATGTCAGCCAGCGTGACTGTGGTAACCTCGGGACCCCAGGGGTGTCTTAACTAGGAACCAAACAGAACCAAACGGAAGCAAACAGAACAAAACGGGATGGGACCTACCTGAATTTGTCCAATAGAAACTCTAGTTTTCAATGAAAAACATTTTGCAACAGACAAAATGTTTTGCGACAGAATTGGCGTAATGAATACACCCCTGGTAACAGTAAATATCGTGTAGTCCCGTGTAGCTCAGTTGGTAGAGCATGGCGTTTGCAACGCCAGGGTTGTGGGTTCGTTTCCCACGGGGGACCAGTATGAAAAAAATAAAAATAAAATATATGCACTCACTAAGTCGCTCTGGATAAGAGCGTCTGCTAAAATGTAAATAAAACTCACCAGGTCCTTGGCATTGAGGGACACATTGTCCCACCAGGGGGAGACAAACTCATATTCACAGTTGAGGATCCTCTTGAACATGTACTGGTCCCCTCTGTCATCGAAGAACGGTTCAAAGCCACATAGCCTTTGAGAGAGGATGAAATACGAGGCATACATCAACCACAGACAGTTCCTGTCTATTGATTCAATAGCTGGCTACAGTCTGACAGGATCTGATAGCCACAGGGGCCTAAGCTACAACTCTATTAGAGGTGCAATCCTCCTCGCACTAAGGTTTGCTAGTCACACACTCTCTTATTCTCCCAGATTGATGTGCCTTCAAAATATGTTATTTGTACAGTTTAATATTCATTAACTGGTAGTGAGTCTGTATACCAGCGATTCTTCTGAATGCTGTTGCTAGCAGTTGCACTACCATTACCTGGCTTGCTGTATAATGGGGAACTCACACCCACATACTATGTATACCAATCAGTATGTGAAAGAAACAAAATCACTCAGAAGCTATACAACAGGAATGCACCAACACCCTTGGTTCAGAAACCAACTTTTGAGTGTCTGGTGTCACTTACAAGATATACGTGATAACTCCCACCGACCACACGTCAACCTCAGGTCCATAAGCACTTCCTCGCAGAATCTCTGGGGCTGGAGAGAGGGGAGGAAGGATAGATAGGGGAGAGATGAAAAAGAGAAGAGCAAGATGGAGGGAGGGAGGGAGGGAGAGTGGGGAGGCGGGGAGGGAGGGCGGGAGGGAGGGTGGGGAGGGAGGGAGGGAGGTCGAGGAGGGCGGGTGGGGAGGGAGGGAGTGAGGGAGGGAGGGAGGGAGGGAGGGCAGGCGGGGGAGGGGAGGGAGGGAGGGAGGGAGGGAGGGAGGGAGGGAGGGAGGGAGGGTAGGTAGGGAGGGAGGGAGGGAGGGAGGGAGGGAGGGAGGGAGGGAGGGAGGGAGGGAGGGAGGGAGGGAGGGAGGGAGGGAGGGAGGGAGGGGCAGCATAACGGGGAAGGAGAGAGACAGAGGTTAAAACACAGTAGGGAATTCTTACTCAGTAACGATTTATCCAAGGATGTACTATGTAGAATGTGGATAAATATTACAACATACACCCTGTCCTCATGGTAACCGTCTCTGCTCAAGTCTTTGCAAGTTAAGCATGCAACCAAAACAACAAAAATCTGCTAGGTCTGAAATGGCAATCTCTAGTCTAGCAGCTAGCAAATATTATGTTCCAAGTGAATGAAAAATCATCACAGTAATGGGTTACAGCTCACCACAGTATCCTGGTGTACCACAAACAGTCTTCATTGTGACCTGATCATCGATGATCTTCGACAGACCAAAATCAGCTGCAAAATGAAAGACAGAGACAGAGATATATTAAAGATTATGCCTCTTTCTGGAAGTCCTCATATCTGGTATTAGAATAAAATAGTAGAATAAAATACCGGTAGAATAGAATACAATAGAAAATAGATCATTCCAATAATAGAATATAATCGTTGGCATTGATTCCCCAATTATGTCTGATCAAGTCAGCTCTGTCTCTGATAGCACAACAGAGTCAATGGATGTTGTTTGGGATAATGGTAGTGAATCCCACAGGGTATTGAGTAACCCCACCAACCTATTTTGAGGGGAGCGTCTGGTGCTGCGGTGGCGTATAGGAGGTTCTCAGGTTTCAGGTCTCGATGCACCACGCCGTTCTCATGCAGGTACTGGACAAATACAAAGACACAAGACAACACCATAGCACCCAGGTGGCTGTCTGACTCCTACACACGTTGTGTGCTATTGATCTGTCTGCTGGGGTATGGGGCTGGACTGTTTGGGGATTTTGGGATTCAGCACCGCCGAATGAATCGGCGCCCGCTCCCACAATTCATTTTCTACACAGAACCATAACATTCCTGCTTTATAGTGCACTGTTGAAAATGCTCTATGGGTAAACAAAATACAAAGTTGAACTATCTTTCACAACCTCTATCTTATCGTTGTCTATTCTGAACTGTGTATTACACTGTGTGTGTCTGTGTGTGTGTGTGTATGTGTGTGTGTGTGTATCAGTCACCAGATGTCAACCCAATTGAACACTTTTGGAGCGACACCTGAGTAAGCGTTTTCCACCACCATCAACAATTTGTTTTGCCGGAAGAATGGAGTCGCATCCCTCCAATAGAGTTCCAGAGACTTGTAGAACATATGCCAAGGTGCATTGAAGCTGTTCTGGCTGCTCAACACCCTATTAAGACACCTTATGTTAGTGTTTCCTTTATTTTGGCAGCTACCTGTACACTGTGCTATGATACTGTGTACTGGACGTAAACATGATTTAAAGTATGTTTTAAACTATTCTTGGGTTCAGTGAGTACTTTCACCCGTGTTAACACGGTAACTCATCAAACAAGGCAATGTGAGCCATAGAAGTCTGCCCAGTTACAGAAAACAGCAGCACAAGGCAGCTACCTTGATAAGCTGGCCATTGAAAAGACGAGGTGGGATTCAAGTGAGGGAAAGCAATACATTCAAAGACTTTGTGGTGTCATGGATAAGGTATAGAGTATAGACCTACTCTATGGCTCACTGTCTTGATAATGATATTTGTTTGTAAAGCAACCTTCTTGTATAACTTATCTTCTGCACACTGTGGGTGGGTTGGTGGTTATGCAAATCCCTAGTTTCTTATGTAACATTAAGCTGTTAAAGAACCACATTCTATTCCACTGGCATGAAAATTATAAGCATCAAGGTTAGTACCGAATGAGCTACCCTTATTATGCAACAAAAACAGTCATCTTTTCTAATTGGGAATGGCTAGGTTGAATAGATCTCGTTCACAGTGAATGAAGGCATAATTTTCTCCCCACACTATGTATTGTGACAACCCCTCGGTGTAATGGCTCTGATGTCAGAGGGGAATTCTCCTCTCCTGCACAAAGCTCGATGGAGCTGACACAGATAAGGTGTCCTCTCGACAAGTAGAGAGTGGGATGGTGGGATGAAGGGATGAAGAGAAGGCGGGACGCACACGCACACACCACCACAGATATCTCAGGTCTCCCACGGCTGCCATAGCACCACTCAAAATAAGCTATTCTGGCCAATAGGCCAACGACACAGCTCTGTGTTCTCATTGACAGTGGATCTCTTCTGATAGAGAAAGTAAAGTACCTGAGAGGTGGGCTAGCCAATGTATTTGGCCAATGAGGAAAATATTAGCTCTCAATGGTAAGTCTCAACATCAAGAACATTAGCTAACCTAATACCGTCTTTTGACAGTAAAGAACTTAACAACGGATCTAAAACGTGGTTCCAGATTCTCCATGTCCAAAATAATCAACACATTGTGATGATAAGATAACACCAAATGAGGTGCCTATAATAAAGGACTCAAATCTGTCACAAACAGAGTGGGGACTTAAGTGTAGACGTGCCAGTGAGATTGGCGGGACATGAGGCTACCAAGATGCTCCACTGGGACGTTAGCTAGATATCCAGATGGCTTTGATCATGTAACAGACAGACCGCAGAACCTCTCTGCCGTTTCCGAAGTGGCCGTGTACACTGTAAATAAATCACTCCCAATCAACACGGAACAAAGACTTCCTCGACGCTTGCTCAACAACACAAGGAAACTTCAAAAAGACCTGGAGGCTTCAGAAATCCCGTTTTTTCTCTCCTCAGTAAACCCGTTGGGAAAACAGCAGCTGTTTCAGACTGACTACACCACCAAGCCCTGAGCTGATTTAAATAGACCCCTCTGTGTTTGCAAACATTGCCGCACGAGGGCGATGTGCACAAGATGGTGACAGAACAAGGGGGAGTTGTTATAGAACGCCAGCAAAAACAATCCTCTATTTACATGTTGCTTATGAGTGCATTTCACACTACTTTTGGATTATAATAGGATGTTAAGGCTCGTATGAATGTCCTACTTAATATAATGTTCATGTCATCATCGCAAATCAACTGCATTATACTTTAAAAAAATACTTCAACTTCAACCAGTAAAATGGCTCTTTGGCTAGCTTTTGCTACATCAATGAGCTTCAGCATTCTAGCTAACAACTGCTGAATCCAAAATATTTTTTTTGCAAAGACCACAACCAAATATAATCTTAGCGACTGTTCAAGCAAGAATCAAAACCTAACTGTAAGCCTATGAGAACCCCCAAAAAGTATTTTGTTTAGAAGTAATAAAAACATAAATCTAGGCTATGTTGAATGGGCGCAGTTGGCGATGGCTTTCTTACCATGGGCGCATGTGTGTGTGACGTCAGTGTGTCGTGTACTGGAAAAGGGTCTATGTGTTAAAAAAAATCCCTGTTTTACTATTTCATCTCCTTAGCAACAGCAATCTAACAGAGGATCATGGAAGACACTAACAGGACTCCTAACATGAGGAAGAAGACATATGCCTTGGTCCATGTTGATGACATTTCAAAGATAGCTCAGTGAGAGACAGACACGTTTTGTTCTTTACAATGTATAGATAAGGGGAAGGCGGTGTGAATGTGTGATGGTGCCTCCCAGCTATGCAGGTCAAAAGCATTACAGTATGTCAGAGTTTGCTAGACATTTTTTAGCCTACTTTCTGACAGGTGTCAGAGAAAGGAAGTCAGCTTACTGCAACAGCTTCTAATACTTGTATGACAGCATCAGCAGCATCCCGCTCAGTGTAGAAGCCCTTCTCCACAACCCTGAGAGAAAAACATGTTGTGATTGTTGTAACAGAGGAATGGCACAGAGTGTGTGAGTGTGCGTGTGCGTGTGACCATTAGGGCAGTTAACTAACCTATCAAATAGCTCTCCTCCAGTCACAAGCTCCAAGACCAGACTGATCTCTGATGGGGTCTCAAAGATCTCTTTTAGTTTGATCTGAAAAAAATAAATAAAAAAAACATAAATTCAGTATCAATAAAAAACATAATAACAATCGTTAATTCTAGGCAAAGACAGCACAAAAGTGTGTAGAACCCTCACAATGTTAGGGTGAGAGAGTCGAAGTAGAACACCTATCTCTGTCCTAACTATCTTCTTATCCACCTGCAGGAACAAAATAGAACTGGGTTAAGGAAGAAAAATTAGCCTGTTGTACTCTCTGGGTAAAAAATTACACTAAGACCATGATGAACATCCAGTGAGAACTTACTGTTTTCTTCAGTGTTTTCACTGCGTACGGCTTCTGTGTTCCCTTCTGTCGACATCTGCACACCACCGACGTTGCTCCCCTAAATGCAGAGGGAATACACAGTTAAGCTACAAGAACAACTGTCAAGTGGGTAGGGAGTAGCAACACATTGTGCACAGCGCCCAAGACACTGACTCCCGGGAAATGGTGAATAGGCTTTGATGTGGTTATTTTGTACTTCCATTATGGCTGGGCAGCCTACAGTGCCTACACTCTTAGAAAAAAGGGTTCCAAAAGGGTACTTCGGCTGTCCCCATAGGATAACCCTTTTTGGTTCCAGGTAGAACCCTTTTTGGTTCCAGGTAGAACGCTTTTGGGTTCCATGTAGAACCCTCTGTGGAAAGGGTTCCACATGGAACCGAAAAGGGTTCTACATGGAACCAAAAAGAGTTGTTCAAAGGGTTCTCCTATGGGGACAGCCGAATAACCATTTTAGGTTGTCTGAATTGTACTTCCATTATGGCTGGTTAGCCTACAGTACTTAGAGTGTTTGTCTGAATTGTAAGTGGGGCAATTCTCCAAAATAAAGTAGACAAATTCCACCACAATCCCATAGACTTATACAGTACAACAGTAGTAGGCAGATACGGAGATTAGGCCTATATTCCTTCAGGTTTAAACATCAGTTGAAATGGGTTAGCAGTTTGTTCACCTCTTTAATTAAAATCCCTGGGCCTCTCAGAGTAGGAGTGCTGATCTAGGATCTGTTTGGCCTTTTAGATCATAATGAATATGATTATATGGACAGGGGGGACCTGATCCTAGATCAGCACTCCTACCCTAAGACAAAACTAACTAAGATCTACTTTAAATGTATTCAAACATAAAAAGTAGTACTGTTAGTTCTGAATATAATTCCACTTTGCATTTAGCATCTTTCACATGTACAACCTGACCCTGCTAGTGTCAGAGGAGTTGAGATGAGAGTTTAAAGAGAAGATTGCTATAATGGGTCCAAGAAAGCAAGAGGAATCCACACTGTGTTGCAGTACAGCAGTACATAAAAAGGTAGGCTAAATTCCAATGCGCAAATACATCTAATTTGTTTGCACAGCTTACAATTAGCAGGGAGAGGGAAGAGGGAGAAAGGGAGAGAGAGAGAGATAGGCAGCTTTTGTGTTCAGAGGAAAGCATATGGGCTCCCATTAGGAGTCCAGACCCCAATACTCACCATTACTACAGAACACTCTCTCTCCCCCTCTCTTTGTCTCTTGCCCCCTCTCTTTCTCTCTCTTACTCCCACACACCTCCTCTCTATCTCTCTCCCTCTCTCTTTCTCTCCCACACATTCTCTCTCTCTCCTTGTCCTGCCTCTCTCCCACACATTCTCTCTCTCTTTCAATATATACCATTCAGCAGACGCTTTGTTCCAAAGCGACTTAACAGTCATGCGTGCACAAATTTTACGTATGTGTGGTCCCGGGAATGAAACCCATTATACTGGCTTTGCAAGCGCCATGCTCTACCAACTGAACACTCTCTCTCTCTCCCTCTCTCTCTCTCTCTGTCTTCCCCTCTCTCTCTCTCTCTCTCTCTCTGTCTCTCTCTCTCTCTGTCTCTCTGTCTTCCTCTCTCTCTCTCTCTCTCTCTCTCTCCCTCTCTCTCTCTCTCTCTCTCTCTCTCTCTCTCTCTCTCTCTCTCTCTCTCTCTCTCTCTCTCTCTCTCTCTCTCTCTCTCTCTCTCTCTCTCTCTCTCTCTCTCTCTCTCTCTCTCTCTCTCTCTCTCTCTCTCGTGGGGAAGACCATCACGGCTGGTCCATGTGAACAGACATAAGGCAGGCATGACAGCCAGATCACAGCTTCAATCTAAGCACAACAACATCCAAGAGTCTGAGGAGAGAGAGTTCAGATGAAAAGCTACACTTGGATTGTACTCTATTATTGTGCAATGGATCTCAGGGGCAAAGGCGTAGGCCTATCTGAGCAAATGACGCAAATCAAATAAACACTAATAGCTAAATATCATCAAATTGTTATCAGGCTGATTAGATTACCTCATCCTAGCGTACCCTCCTCCCTCCTTGGATCTCTCCCTGTAATGTCTACAATGCCTAATTTCATTAAATCATTAAATGTTAATGTTGTACAGAACAATTCAACTTCTTCCTGCATTGTTTCTGTCATACTTATTCCATGATTTTCATGAATTATTTAGCATTGTGTTGAACCTCTCAACCCAAGCAGAGATAAACATTATTTCATCCTGAAGTCATTGTACAGACAGCAGATGAGTGAAGATGCTGGTTCATTTAGCTTGGAAGGATGACACCCTGAGAATGAAGGTTATTGTTGCTGTCAGTTCTAGTGCTAAACTGTGCAGAGACTGGCAAAAGAGATCTACATCTACAGATCTAGCCACTAAACTGAACAGAGGTCTACACACACACACACACACACACACACACACACACACACACACACACACACAGAGAGAAAATTAGCTATTAATATAATCAGATTCAGAAAGGCTTTTCTCTGATAAGGGATTCAATTGTGGGATCATTTAACTAACAAATTGGTCTTCTACATCAAGGCCAGAGAGCTCCATCCAAGATCATCAGTGATGAGTTCCAGTAATTGACTAATGGATCATATTCATAATTCTGGAATGGCCATATCCATCCACAGCACCAAGATAATATCAGAATGGGCTTGGATTCTACCTGGATTTTGTTGGAGAGGCTTCCATTAAATAACACCCTCTGTGTTCTGTTAGACAGGTAACTCTTTATCCACAATATAGCAGGGGGTGTAAAGCCACAACACATACATTTTTCCAGCAACAGACTATGATCAATAATGTCAAAAGTATAACAAAACAGCCCCCACAATATTTTTGTGTAAGTGCTGTGCTTGTTGAATGTCCTTCCCTATAAGCATGCTGAAAGTCTGTGGTCAATTTGTTTACTGAAAAATTGCATTGTATCTGGTCAAACACAATTTTTTCCAAAAGTTTACTAAGGGTTGGTAACAGGCTGATTGGTAGCTTAGTGGTTAAGAGCGTTGTGCCAGTAACCGAAAGGTCGCTGGTTCTAATCCCCAAGCCGACTAGGTGAAAAATCTGTCGATGTGCCCTTGAGCAAGGCACTTAACCCTGATTGCTCCTGTAAGTCGCTCTGGATAAGAGCGTCTACTAAATGACTAAAATGTAAAATGTGATTGGTCGGCTATTTGAGTCGGGCTTTACTATTCTTAGGTAGGGGAATAACTTTTTATTCCCTCCAGGCCTGAGGGCACACACTTTCTAATTGGCTTAAATTGAAGATATGGCAAATAGGAGCTGCAATATCGTCCACTATTATCCTCAATTGTCAGACCCCGTGGCTTGTCATTGTTGATAGACAACACTACTTTTTTCACCTCTTCCACACTTACTTTACGGATTTCAAAATTACAACACTTGTCTTTCATAATTTGGTCAGATATACTTGGATGTGTAGTGTCAGCGTTTAGCTAATCCCATAAACTCTAAATGCAACACTAGTTTTGTCAGCTTCCTGCCTCCTGTTTGTCTCCGGGCCTCTAGAGGTCATCTGTGTTCCCCTCTGCCTTAGTTCTTCCTCGTGTGTGTCAGCTTCCTGCCTCCTGTTTGTCTCCGGGCCTCTAGAGGTCATCTGTGTTCCCCTCTGCCTTAGTTCTTCCTCATGTGTCCTAATTAGCTTGATCCAGGTCACCTGTGCCTTGTTTCCCCTTGTGTATTTTAGCTGTGTGTTTTCCCCTTGTTTCTCACTTGGTTATTGCGTCCTGACTATGTGTCTCCTGCTTTGTCCCACCGTGTCTGTCCTAGTAAGTTGTTCAAAGTTATCTTTAGTTTGTTTTTCTCCCCTCGTGGAGTTGTTTTGTTTTGCCTCCTGTTTTGGAACATTAAATCTACTTGCCTGGAGTATTGCCTTGGGTGTTTCATTTGGGTCCTACAACACCTCCTCTGTGGCTAAGGGGTAGTACCCCCAGCTCTCCACATCTGAGACCGGAGTTTCTAGCCCGGCTTGTGACAGAAACACCATTTGTGGTTAATGGCTCTCACTGTGGTTCGCTGGAGTCCCAAAGCTTTAGAAATGATCTGTCACAAGCCGGGCTAGAAACTCCGGTCTCAGATGTGGAGAGCTGGGGGTACTACCCCTTAGCCACAGAGGAGGTGTTGTAGGACCCAAATGAAACACCCAAGGCAATACTCCAGGCAAGTAGATTTAATGTTCCAAAACAGGAGGCAAAACAAAACAACTCCACGAGGGGAGAAAAACAAACTAAAGATAACTTTGAACAACTTACTAGGACAGACACGGTGGGACAAAGCAGGAGACACATAGTCAGGACGCAATAACCAAGTGAGAAACAAGGGGAAAACACACAGCTAAAATACACAAGGGGAAACAAGGCACAGGTGACCTGGATCAAGCTAATTAGGACACATGAGGAAGAACTAAGGCAGAGGGGAACACAGATGACCTCTAGAGGCCCGGAGACAAACAGGAGGCAGGAAGCTGACACACACGAGGAAGAACTAAGGCAGAGGGGAACACAGATGACCTCTAGAGGCCCGGAGACAAACAGGAGGCAGGAAGCTGACAAGTTTAGGTGAGACAATATTGCATTTAGGAGGGAATAAAAGAAAACCCGACCCTGGGCAAAAACAGTGACATTGATACATTGTGGGAGGCAACAAGTATGCCTATGCAAATTAGATTCATTAAGATAAGAACTGTCTATGAAGAGGATGACACAGACAACAGGATAATAATAATAATAATAATAATAATAATAATAATAATCTGCAATCTGAATGGCATAATACGATTCCCCCCTGGAAACCACACTGACCTCACCCTCTTTTAGTTAATAAGTGTCACATTTATATCACCAGCATAAAGTGGGACAAATGTAGGACAAGTGGAATATGATGACTGCAAATGTCACTCACAATTTAGGATGCCCATTGTTTAAAATAAATGTCTCATTAATCTTTTACACAACTGATGGTTGTCGTCCTCAACAGGACTGTACAGGATTAGTGCCTGTCATGTGGCTTTACACAGCATGAATGAAAATAACAAATGAACTTCAATTTAAAAACTACTGGTTCTTTTCAATCATAGTCATTTGAATTTAACTCATGTAGAGCTTTCACAAAATGAATTTGTCGTATTACAGTGCATTACAGTAAACTGGGCCTAAACCCCCAAAAGACATTTATATTATTTATACTACTCAACAATATGACTATGTAACTACAACTGTAGAAGTTCTACCGATTGAATGAAACTCAAATAAACCCTCAAGCTTTTCTAAACCAACAAAACAAGTAATCTGAATGAAGGCATATCTTTGCTGTTGCAGCTCATTGCTGCCTGCCTTTATATGACACAAGCTGCTCCTGTTTCAGTGTTGTACTCACACAGCATTATGTAATCCCAGCAGAGATGCTGCTGCTCCTGTTTCAGTGTTGTACTCACACAGCATTATGTAATCCCAGCAGAGATGCTGCTGCTCCTGTTTCAGTGTTGTACTCACACAGCATTATGTAATCCCAGCAGAGATGCTGCTGCTCCTGTTTCAGTGTTGTACTCACACAGCATTATATAATCCCAGCAGAGATGCTGCTGCTCCTGTTTCAGTGTTGTACTCACACAGCATTATGTAATCCCAGCAGAGATGCTGCTGCTCCTGTTTCAGTGTTGTACTCACACAGCATTATGTAATCCCAGCAGAGATGCTGCTGCTCCTGTTTCAGTGTTGTACTCACACAGCATTATATAATCCCAGCAGAGATGCTGCTGCTCCTGTTTCAGTGTTGTACTCACACAGCATTATGTAATCCCAGCAGAGATGCTGTTGCTCCTGTTTCAGTGTTGTACTCACACAGCATTATGTAATCCCAGCAGAGATGCTGCTGCTCCTCTCAGGAGAAAGATGAGCTACATTCATGCATTCAGCTGGGGCCACTGCCTGTCTGCTCAGACGCAGAGCCAAATAGCTTCCCTCTGGTCTCCGATTGAGAATGCTCAAAGTCCAAAGCTTTAACTGTGTGTGATGGTATAACTGGGGCTAGGAGTTATTCCAGACCATGTGAATTGAGCATGAAAAGCACGAGCCCTAGGTAGGTAGCCCATAATTATTCCTGATCAGGGTAAACGCCTGGCCCTAGTGATGGTATAAGTGCTATACCCAAAGCCATGTAAAGCTATATGTTCAACATTCAACTTGCCAACGCTAAGATATATTTTGTCACTTGTCAACCTTGCAGACGTATAGTTAGTCTGATCATACACTATAAATTAACATATCGGCCTCACCTTACAAGGTGTAAGACCACCTATAGTAACAATCAGGTGTTTGGTACTGTAAACTCCTGTGGACTAAGCCCACCTGAGCCAACAAAGATAGCCTATATTCAACCCTAAGTATAATGCAATGGGCTCTATTCTCGGCTGGCGTAAAGGCGGCGCTAGTGTCACATGCACTTTACTTTGCAATTTCGTCATGTAAAAACTGGCGCACTAGCATTTTCCAGCCCTAACGCCAGTTCGGCAATTTACTGAGGCATGGACATTTCTGAGGCGTGTCCTTAAAAACATGATCCAAAGTGCTAATTTCAGGCAGCGCTGGTAGGGATATTTAAGACCAACCAAAAGCTGGTTTTAGCGGTAACACAGTTAGTTATGGCATGAATTTTGACAGCGGAAACACAGCCTATCCAGCCGTGATGCACACTGCCCATATGCGCATGGAACAATATGTGATTTGGTGCCTGTATACTTATTACTATACGTATTTAGAAACATAAAACACTCATGTTTCTTCCCCATTTCATTGTATTTGATTAAAAACAAAGCATAGCCTCCCCTACTCTCAGTTGTTTATTAATTTTTTATTTAACCTTTATTTAAGTAGGCAAGTCAGTTAACCTCTACAGGATCGGTGTCCCGTATAGGGGACAGTTGAGCTAACGTGCGCTAATGTGATTAGCATGACTGTTGTAAGTAACAGCAAAATGTCCAGGACATAGACATGTCTTATATGGGCAGAAAGCTTAAATTCTTGTTAATCTAACTTCACTGTCCAATTTACAGTAGCTATTACAGTGAAAAGGACCAAGCTATTTTTAACTGCCATAAATGTTATTCATGTCATTATTAATGTTATTCATGTCATTATTAGGGCAGCAGGTAGCTTAGTGGTTAAGAGCGTTGTGCCAGTAACCGAGAGGTTGCTGGTTCGAATCCCCGAGCCGACTAGGTGAATAATCTGTTGATGTGCACTTGAGCAAGGTACTTAACCCTAATTGCTCCTGTAAGTCACTCTGGATAAGAGCGTCTGCTAAATGACTAATTATTATTATAATTATTATTAATAGGTTTTACATAATATCATTATTATTTGTACAACTTGTATTTTGAATATTGATTTTGCTTGTATTTATGTGATAGGAACTATCTGTACATTCTATGTTGTGTTGGGACGCTTTTAGTGGTGACAAGTTCCAGACATCGCGGTAAAGTAGCGGTGGTAAAGTTTAGTACTCTGAAAGATAAGTTAAATTAACGACGTGTTTATTTACAAGTATTCTTGTTTCTAAGTGGACCCATTTCCCTCTCAGTTGTGTGCAGCCAGCGAGGTATGTTCATTATGTTAATGATTTGTCGCGCATATTTACGTGCAAGGTTTCTGTAACGTGAACACCAACTTGTTTTTTGTGCATGTGTTGAAATGTATTTAAACAGTTCGACGGTGGATTGATGACGGTGGAGAATTTAGTAGAAGAATAAATCCATCAGTAACCAGAACAGCGGCGTCGTGTATTTCCTGGAGGGAGTGATAGTCGAACTCGAGTCTGCGTGATCGTTTCCTGACCTGCTCTGCAAGACGGCTCGTCAAGACGGACTCACAGATAAGCCACTGTTCAGTGTTAAAGGACTCACACAAGTTCATCCGTTTTTATTTTTCATGAAGACGTCCGTAAGTCAGACACTTAAGTTTGTGTTCTGAAAAGGTGACACAAGGATTGGAAAATATAAAGGACTTCAAAGGGCTGTGTGTAGCCAAGTAACATAACAGTGTGTAACAAGATATTAAGAGACATTAATGTAAGTGATTTAGCGATATTGATAATTCTTTATTTCATTGAATATAAGTCATTGATTTACTTAAGAAGAGGATTTATGTTTGTGCATTTAAGAAAGCTGTTATTTTGAGTGATTCTGCAACATTTCAAAATCTTTATAATGCCTGCCTTTATTCTGAAGGGTTAATTTCAAAGACAATAACTTAACTTGGCATATTCTATTCTCTTGAGTATTTCTTTTTGTAAAATGTTTGTTGTAAACTCTACTGTTTATTTAAGACAACTGTCTTGTGTACAGGTTACTTTCAAATAAGTTAATATGTCACATAGAAGTAAAGAGAGTCAGTGTAAAGGATCACTCGTAGAGCCAGTAGAAGAGACAGAGCAGACAGATGAGTCTAGCGTTGTACAAGAAGCAGTACAGTCTGAAGAGCCTCGACGAAGTGGAAGAGCCCGTACATTAACGGAAAAGGGAAAAGAATTTCAGAAAGAAAAAACAAAATAACTACTAATTCGCTTTGACAGCATTTATGAACGCTGGAAAGTTTTAACTAAGGTGGCTAAGAAATCAGTTACAAAACAAGATCCAAGCAACATCCTACACGAACACAGCAGCACTATTCAAAGAGAGTTATCTGAACTGAATAATGTTTATGAAGAATATCGCAGGATTGACAGCCCAGCTCACGAGATGCGCCGCAAGCTGGATAAATGTATATCAGTCACCAAGATTGTTGTACACAACGCGCAATCTCAAATTCAAGGAACAAAGGAGGAACTGATTTGGCCGGATGCAAGCTCCGTATTCGCATCTACGATTTCCAGTGTGTCATCTCCAGACTTTAAGTCTTCTAAGGCCACTTCCATTCGCTCTAATGTATCCTCAGTTAAACGACAAGAAGCCGCTGCTGAGTATGCAGCCACAAAGGCTGTGTTGAAGATTATGGCTGAGCAAGAGTGCCACCAAGAGAAACTCCAAAGACTTGAAGTTGAGGACAAGAAGATAGTTGCAGAGCAAGAAGTAGCTGCAGTAACTCGTCGTCTTCAAGGCGAAAGAGAAGAGACTGAACGTAAGATAGAAAAGGAGAGACAAGAAGCTTTGCTCTTAAAGAAACAGCAAGAAGAGAATGCTGCAAGGAAAATATATGTAGAAGACTTAAAAAGAGAGCTTGGACGTTTAGAGGAGATAAAAAGACTGAACGCGGCCAGAGCAAGGCTTCAAGTCTATGACGAAAATGAGTTGTATCCAGACCAAAGGCTTACTCCACATAAGTCTGAGCTGCCTACATTTGAGCAACCAATTGATCAGGTGAATCCTGTGTATCAGCACCCACAACCACTAAGGGATGTGGCTCCAAGAAGTGTGCTTCAAAACGACACAAGAGAGCTTGTGAAAGTCCTGGCTGAGGCTATATCAGCAAATAGGCTTCCCATTCCAGAGCCTACAATTTTTTGTGGGGATCCACTCAAGTTTAACCATTGTAAGTCTTCCTTTCAGACACTGATTGAGAGAAAAAATATTCCAGCTGCAGAGAAAATCTTCTTCCTTCAGAAATATGTGGGAGGAGCAGCTAAAGAAGCAGTAGAAGGTTATTTTCTGATCGATTCAGAAGATTCATATCATGCAGCATGGGACCTGCTCAAGGAACGTTATGGTGAGCCGTTTGTGATTGCCAAGGCCTTCCGAGACAAATTACATGCTTGGCCAAAACTAGCTCCTAAGGAGAGTGCAGACTTAAGAAAATTTGTAGACTTTCTAAGTAGTTGTGAATTCGCTATTGCTCACAATGAGAGTCTAAAGGTTCTTAATGATGATATTGAGAATCAAAAACTAGCTGCCAAACTACCCGACTGGTTAAGTAGCAGATGGAACCGAAGGGCCACACAATACCAACTGGAACACAGAAGGTTCCCAAGCTTTAACTATTTTGTGACATTCCTGTCGATGGAAGCTAGTATTGCGTGCAACCCTATAACATCCTACAACGCATTACGACAAAGTGAACCTGATAAAGCAAAGATCAAGAACCAAACTGTAGGTGCCAAGATCTTCACAACTAACATCAGTGAGAGAAACATAGTCACATGTGTGTTATGTAAGAAATTAGGACACAGTTTACACAAGTGCTTCAAATTCATTGAAAGGACAGTCGCGAACGAGTCAAGTTCATTCAGAATGAAAGACTGTGCTTCGGATGTTTAAGTCCTGGCCATCAATCCAAGAGCTGCAGTAGCCGGATGGTCTGTGACACCTGCTCAAAACGTCATCCCACATGCCTACACGAAGATCGCTCAAAACAAGAACCAAAAGGGGGAAACATCTAAAGACATAAGTTATGGCAAGGAAAGAAAGCTACTGTCAACACAAGAGGTTATCAAGGAAACCACATCCAACAGAGTTGTGCAAGATGGCAATACTACACAGACTTCAGCGATAGTACCTGTCTATGTGTCAACGCAAAGTGATTCAAGTAAGGAAGTTCTTGTCTATGCTCTGCTAGATTCACAAAGTGATTCTTCCTTCATTCTTGAGGAAGTAGCAAACATTCTAGATACGAACACGGAACAAGTGAAGCTGAAACTATCTACAATGTCGTCAAAAAGGACAATTGTACCCTGTAAAAGACTCAAATACCTACAAATAAGAGGTCTATTCTCCTCTAAGAAGATCACAGTGCCAACAACGTACACTCGTGAATTTATCCCTGCCAATCGGACACACATTCCAACTTCAGAGACCGCTAAAGCATGGCCTCATATGGAGCATCTTGCAGAACACATTGCACCGCCAAAGGAATGTGAAATTGGTCTGCTAATCGGATACAATTGCCCACAAGCGCTAATGCCCAGAGAAGTCGTATGTGGAGAAGAAAACGAACCCTTTGCTCAGAGAACTGATCTAGGTTGGAGCATAGTGAGTTATGGTGACCCACAAGAGCACTACAGTGATGCAATTGGAGTAAGTCACCGCATCATTGTAAGGAAAGTGACACCTGAACCCAAACCAACAATCAAGCTCAAAGGTGATGTTCACTATGTTTGCAAGACTCAGATCAAGGAAATGATCAGTCCAAATGATGTAATTAAGGTACTAGAATCTGATTTCAGTGAAAGAGTTGAAGAAGATGCAACCGTCTCTCAGGAAGATCTCCACTTCTTGACTAAGCTGAGAGATGAAATCAAACACAAACAAGATGGTCATTATGAAATGCCCTTACCTTTCAAACAAGACAGACCAAATCTACCCAATAATAAGTCATGTTCTGTTCAGCGTCTAAGAGGCTTGGAACGAAGGCTCAAGAGAGACCAGAAATACTGCTCAGACTACATGAACTTCATGAAAGATATCATTGCTCGTGGTGATGCTGAGAAGGTTCCCGAAAAGGAACTCAACAATCATCCAGCCTGGTATATTCCCCACCACGGGGTATACCACCCTCAAAAGCCTGGAAAGATACGCGTCGTCTTCGATTGCTCAGCAAGATTCCAAGACACGTCATTGAATGACCACCTTCTTACTGGGCCAGAGCTCACAAATACCTTGGTGGGAGTTCTCTGCAGGTTTCGCAAGGGCCCAATTGCTATTATGTGTGATGTGGAGCGAATGTTCCATCAGTTCCATGTAAGACCAGAAGACCAAGACTACCTGAGGTTCTTATGGTGGGAGAATGGTGACCTGATGTCTCCGCCATCAACTTTCCGGATGAAAGTCCATCTGTTTGGGGCAGCCTCCTCACCCGGCTGTGCCAATTTTGGTCTCAAACATCTAGCCGCTAAAGGTCAGGATCAATTTAACCAAAACGCTGTTAAATTCATCCAAAGGAATTTTTATGTTGACGATGGACTGGTGAGTGTAACGTCTGATGCTGAGGCAATTCAACTCATCAAGGAAGCAAGAGGTCTTTGCAGCACAGGCAAGCTAAGACTACATAAGTTCGTCTCCAACAGCAAGCATGTATTGAAATCAATACCAAAGGAAGAGTGCGCTGAAAGTGTCAAAAAACCTTGATATGGCTTTGGGAGAGCCACTCATGGAAAGAGCTCTCGGAGTGCAATGGTGCGTGTCCTCTGATGACTTTCAGCTCAGAGTTACAGTCAAGGAACACCCGTTGACCAGAAGAGGAGTGCTATCAACAATTATTATTATTATTATTATTATTATTTAGCTTCCATCTACGATCCATTGGGGTTCGTAGCCCCATTCATTCTCCTAGGAAAGCAGATATTGCAACAACTGTGTCGAGACAAGGCCGGTTGGGATGAACCACTCTCAGAGGAGCTCAAGACACAGTGGGAATCTTGGCTACAAGATCTACAAAACTTGTCTAATGTAAGGATCAGAAGGTGCTATATTCCAGCAAACTTCATAGATGTCAAACAGTACGAGCTTCACCACTTCTCAGATGCCAGCGTCACAGGCTATGGGGAGTGTGGTTATCTCAGAACAATCAACACCAATGGGGATGTCCATTGTTCGTTAGTCATGGGGAAAGCACGTGTTGCCCCCACCAAAGTGACCACAATACCACGCCTTGAGTTATCTGCAGCAGTGGTAGCAGCAAGGACAAGTGTTGTGCTCAGAAAGGAGCTCGAAATAGATGGTCTTCAAGAACATTTTTGGACAGACTCAAAGGTTGTCCTTGGATATATAAACAATGATGCAAGACGATTCCACGTCTTTGTGGCTAACAGAATCCAAAGAATCAAGTCCACTACAGATTCAAAGCAATGGCGATTTGTACGTTCTGAAGATAATCCTGCGGATCATGCTTCAAGAGGCCTAAAGGCAGATTAGCTTGTAGCTTCAACTTGGTTTAATGGGCCAGATTTTCTGTGGAAAAGAGAGCTGCCCATAGAAGACGTCAAAGTAAGTGAGGTCACTGACAATGATCCAGAACTTCGAAAGGCCCAGGTGCTCAACACAAAAGCAAAAGAGGACAGGACATTGTTAGACCGCCTGACAAGGTTTTCTGACTGGAAAAGAGCCGTCAAAGCTATTGCTCGTCTTAAGCGCCATGCTAAGCAAATCAAGGGTCTCAAACTTAAAACAAATGAAGCCACAAGTGTTGAGGAAAGACAGGAAGCAGAGCTTTTCATCATCAAATTGGTTCAAACGGAAGTATTCAGCACTGAAATCAAAGGTATAAAGCAATGCAAGGAAGTAAAACCCAAAGACAAAACAAACAAGCTACACAAACTAAGTCCCTTTGTCGATGAGTACGGTGTGCTCAGGGTTGGAGGACGTTTGACAAGATCTGCCCTTCATCCACATGTAAAGCATCCTGCCATTGTACCTAAGGCAAGTCATGTGTCTTCTTTACTCATCAAGCACTACCATGAAAAGGTGCATCATCAAGGAAGAGGAATAACTGTCAATGAATTGCGATCCAATGGTATATGGGTTACAGGTTGCAGCAGCGCAGTTGCCTCGCACATCTACAAATGCACAACATGCAGAAAGTATAGAAGGAACACACAGGAACCAAAGATGGCAGACTTGCCAGACGAGAGACTGGAAATGACCCCTCCATTCACATATTGTGGTATAGATTGCTTCGGACCATTCTATGTGAAAGAAGCGAGAAAGGAACTGAAAAGATATGGTCTTCTTTTCACTTGTATGTGTTCTAGAGCCATACATATTGAAATGCTTGATGATCTCACTACAGATGCTTTCATCAATGCACTGCGTGCATTCATTGCAATACGTGGAAATGTAAGACAGTTGAGATGTGATCAAGGCACCAACTTTGTTGGCGCTAAAGGAGAGTTCATGAATGCAATGAAGGACCTGGATCATGAACAGGTAAAGGAACATGGATGTGAGTTTGTTATGAACTTCCCATCATCAAGTCACATGGGAGGTGTATGGGAGAGACAAATTAGGACCATCAGAAGCGTTCTAACAGCGATCCTTGACCAATCTGCTAAAAGACTTGACAGTGCATCACTTAGAACCTTCCTGTATGAAGTGATGGCTATCGTAAATAGCAGACCTCTGACAACAGAGCACTTAAATGATCCAACAAGTCTTGAACCTCTCACTCCCAACCATATCCTCATGATGAAGTCAAAGATAACAACTCCCCCTCCTGGTCAGTTTGTGAGTCAGGATCTCTACCTCCGCAAGAGATGGCGACAGGTACAGTTCTTGGCAAACGAATTCTGGACACGGTGGAAGAAGGAGTACCTCCTTAATCTTCAGCAAAGACAAATATGGCAAAAGGATAAGAGAAATACGAAGGTTAATGACATTGTCATCCTACAAGAGGACTGCTCTCCACGAAATCAATGGAGATTAGCAAGAGTAGCACAGGTGTACCCTAGCACTGATGGAAGAGTCAGAAAGGTAAAACTGTTAATTAGTGACTCAACCTTAGATAACCAGGGAAAACGCACTACAAAGCCAGTCTATCTTGACAGGCCTGTATACAAGACAGTTTTACTGCTTGAAGCAGAATGAATGTTATGGTCATTTTGTGAGGTGAAATCCCAAAGGATGTGATTTGGTGGGAGTTTAACTGCCATACATGTTATTCATGTCATTATTAATGTTATTAATGTCATTATTAATAGGTTTTACATAATATCATTATTATTTGTACAACTTGTATTTTGAATATTGATTTTGCTTGTATTTATGTGATAGGAACTATCTGTACATTCTATGTTGTGTTGGGACGCTTTTAGTGGTGACAAGTTCCAGACATCGCGGTAAAGTAGCGGTGGTAAAGTTTAGTACTCTGAAAGATAAGTTAAATTAACGACGTGTTTATTTACAAGTATTCTTGTTTCTAAGTGGACCCATTTCCCTCTCAGTTGTGTGCAGACAGCGAGGTATGTTCATTATGTTAATTATTTGTCGCGCATATTTACGTGCAAGGTTTCTGTAACGTGAACGCCAACTTGTTTTTTGTGCATGTGTTGAAATGTATTTAAACAGTTCGACGGTGGATTGATGACGGTGGAGAATTTAGTAGAAGAATAAATCCATCAGTAACCAGAACAGCGGCGTCGTGTATTTCCTGGAGGGAGTGATACTATTGTTTGAGGAGAGTGCACAAAAACAAAAAACTTATCACGGCAACTGGTTTGATACATTCACCTCTGAAGGTAAATAATGTACGTACATTCAGTATTCTTGCTCTGATTTGTCATCCTAAGGGTCCCAGAGATAAAATGTAGCATAGTTTTGTTTGATAAAATCTATTTTTATATTCAAATGTAGGAACTGGATTCTACAGTTTGAACCCCTGCTGTCTCTGGCTCCACACCCACCCCGCCCGGCCATCTTGATGTGTGAAAGTTAGTATTTAAGCTAATGAACCATCATGTATGACATTCCTGGGAGTGTTCAACCTTACATTTTGTATTACCATATGATTTTTGTATGTTCTCTATAGTTATGTACTTGAAAAAAAATGTATCAATTGACAAATTTGGCACATTTGGGCAGACTTAGTCCAGTATTGCAATACGTCACTGGATCAATCTGAAACTTTGCACACACACTGCTGCCATCTAGTGGCCAAAATCTAAACTGCGCCAAAAACTGCAATATTATATTGTGGCCTTTCTCTTGCATTTCAAAGATGATGGAACAAAAAAATATATATATAGAAAACACATGTTTTTTTGTTTGTATTATCTTTTACCAGATCTAATGTGTTATATTCTCCTACATTAATTTCATATTTCCACAAACTTCAAAGTGTTTCCTTTCAAATGGTATCAAGAATATGCATATCCTTGCTTCAGGTCCTGAGCTACAGGCAGTTAGATTTGGGTATGTCATTTTAGGCGAAAATTGAAAAAAAGGGTCCGATCCTTAAGAACAAATTCTTATTTACAATGATGTCCCTACCCCAGACGCCGCTGGGCCAATTGTGCGCAGCTCTATGGGACTGCCAATCACGGCCCGATTGGGATACAGCCTGGAATTAAACCAGGGACTGTACTGATGCCTCTAGCACTGAAATGAACTGAGATGCAGTGCCTTAGACCGCTGCGCCACTCGGGAGCCCAAATACACAACTTGAAGCAACCACATATTTAGTCAATGAAGTCTATTTTCTTTTTGTCCTGCCCAATGTTATTAAGTAGGCTAGTCAAGACCGTCAATAAAGTGTATGCTTGTGAGACCACTTGGAAATAAATCTTAATCACCAAAGCTTTATTAAAATATCAAGTTTGAGAAACAAAACAATGAGCTGACATTCCCTTTTTATCTACTGTATGTATTGTAGGCAGGCCTACATTATTTTAGCAATGCTTTGGAGCTGCTTAAAACCCCCTATATGTGTCCATGCCATCATGAAAGGAGAGATGAGAACCTCGGTGAATACCAGTGAACCTGGTATTTAGAAGTGATTTTCCTGTAACAATTGTTTGTTTTCGTTTCATATTTTGTAAACCCAAGCCCTCTGTAGGCTACCCTTCCCCTATAAGCCTACTATAACGAAGGCTGGTTCAACAGCAATGCATGTCTTTTTTTCTGCTTTTTTTATGATATCATAACATTTTACATGTATTTATTGTTGTTGAAAAAACGAACAGATTGCTTGTTTTTCGTAAAATTTTATTAAAACCAAACTTATTAGAATTATTCACTGTCCCTGTGGTATTAGGTATGCCTTGGTTAGCACTCCACAACCCCACATTCTCATGGCCGCAGTGGGTTTTCACGGGGTGGTCGCGAGAGTGTCAGGGTAGGTGTCTAGGTGTTTCCGTTGGTGCAACCACAGTGGAAACTCCAGACAGTACCTCCAACGTGCGCATTCCCCCCGACTACCTCGATTTGGCGCACGCGTTTTCCAAAATGCAGGCGACTAAGTTACCACCTCATCGGGCGAAGGATTGCACGATAAACCTCCGGGTAGATGCTGTGCCTCCCAGTAGTCATGTGTATCCCCTGTCACAGGCTGAAACGGAGGCTATGGAAACATACGTCTCTGAGTCCCTGGGCCAGGGGTTTATACGTCCCTCCACTTCGCCCGCCTCCTCAAGTTTATTTTTTAAAAAGGAGAAAGACGGCGGTCTGCGCCCTTGCATTGATTATCGATCACTGAACAAGGAGACGATACGATTAAGTTATCCTCTCCCCCTCATTCCTTCAGTGATCGAGTCAATGCATGGGGCGCGCTTCTTCACCAAATTAGATCTCCGGAGTGCGTACAACCTGGTGCGTATCCGAGAGGGAGATGAGTGGAAGACAGCATTCAGCACAACCACGGGGCATTATGAATACCTGGTGATGCCCTACGGTTTGATGAATGCTCCATCCGTCTTCCAGTCCTTTGTGAACGAGGTGTTTTGGGACATGCTTGGTCGCGGTGTAGTGGTCTACATCGATGACATTCTGGTGTATTCCACTACGCGCGCCGAGCATGTGTCCCTGGTTCGCAAAGTGCTGGCCCGACTGTTGGAAAATGACCTTTATGCCAAGGCAGAGAAGTGTCTGTTTTTCCAGCAGTCCGTCTCCTTCCTCGGATACCGCATTACCACCTCAGGTGTGGAGATGGAGGGAGATCGCATTTCAGCAGTGCGTAATTGGCTGACTCCAACCACGGTTAAGGAGGTGCAGCGCTGTCTTGGCTTCGCCAACTACTATCGGAGGTTTATCCGGGGCTTTGGCAAGGTCGCAGCTCCCATTACATCTCTGTTGAAGGGTGGGCCGTCCCGGCTCCGCTGGTCTGCTGAGGCTGACAGGGCCTTCAGTAACCTGAGGGGTCTGTTCACCTCAGCTCCGGTACTGGCCCACCCCGATCCATCACTACCGTTCGTAGTGGAGGTGGATGTGTCCGAGGTAGGGATAGGCGCTGTCCTATCTCAACGCTCGGGCACGCCACCCAAGCTCCGCCCCTGTGCCGTCTTCTCTAAGAAGCTCAGCCCGGCGGAGCAGAACTATGACGTTGGTGATCGGGAGCTGTTGGCTGTGGCCGAGCCCTGACCATGTGGAGGCATTGGCTCGAAGGGGCGAAACACCCTTTCCTCGTCTGGACGGACAACCGTAACCTGGAGTACATCCAGGCAGCGAGGAGGCTGAATCCGCGCCAGGCCAGGTAGGCCCTATTCTTCACCCGGTTTGATTTCACACTATCATACATCCCGGGTACGAAGAACGTGAAGGCAGACTCATTGTCACAGCTGTATGACACAGAGGAGAGGCCCAGAGACAACACCCCCATACTCCCGGCCTCCTGCATTGTGGCGCCGGTAATATGGGCTGCAGTACGTGCCTGCTCTTATCCGTGACCGTCTGATCTACTGGGCACACACGTCACCCTCCTCTGGTCACCCAGGTATCGGTTGTACAGTGCGCTGCCTGACCGGAAAGTACTGGTGGCCTACCTTGGCTAAGGACGTGAGGGTGTCTCCTCCTGCTCGGTGTGCGCCCAGAGTAAGCCACCTAGGCACCTCCCAGCGGGTAAGTTACAACCTTTACCAGTTCCACAAAGACCATGGTCTCACCTGAGTGTTGATTTCCTGACTGATCTTCCCCTCTCCCAAGGTAACACCACCATCCTGGTCGTTGTGGACCGCTTTTCCAAGGCCTGCCGCCTCCTTCCTCTGCCCGGTCTCCCCACGGCCCTGCAAACTGCGGAGGCCCTGTTTACACACGTCTTCCGGCACTACGGGGTACCAGAGGATATAGTGTCTGACCGGGGTCCCCAGTTCACATTCAAGGTCTGGAAGGCGTTCATGGAACGTCTGGGGGTCTCAGTCAGCCTGACCTCTGGTTTCCACCCCGAGTCTAATGGGCAGGTGGAATGGGTAAATCAGGATGTGGGTAGGTTCCTGCAGTCCTACAGCCAGGACAGGCCTGGGGAGTGGTCTGTGTTCTTGCCATGGGCCGAATATGCCCAGAACTCTCTCCGTCACTCCTCCACTAACCTAACGCCATTCCAATGTCTTTTAGACCAACTGGTTCTGGCACCGTAGCACCAGAGCCAGACCGAGGCTCCTGCGGTGGATGACTGGTTTCGGCGCGCGGAGGAGACGTGGGACGCTGCCCACGTCCACCTTCAACGCGCCGTGCATCGTCAGAAGGCCAACGCTGACCGCCACCGCAGTGAGGCCCCAGTCTTCGTACCGGGTGATCGGGTCTGGCTCTCGACCCGGAATCTGCCCCTCCGCCTGCCCTGCCGGAAGCTGAGCCCGTAGTTTGTGGGGCCATTCAAAGTCCTGAGGAGAATCAATGAGGTTACCTATAGGTTATTACTCCCCCATGATTACCGTATTAACCCCTCGTTTCATGTGTCTCTCCTCAGGCCGGTGGTGGCTGGTCCGCTCCAGGAGTCTGAGGTGCGGGAGGTCCCTCCGTCTCCTCTGGACATTGAGGGGGCCCCGGCGTACTCCGTCCGTTCCATCCTGGATTCGAGGCGTCGGGTGGGGGGCCTTCAGTACCTCGTGGAGTGGGAGGGGTACGGTCCGGTGGAACGGTGCTGGGTCCCGGTGAGGGATATCCTCGATCCCTCCCTGTTGCGGGATTTCCACCGTCGCCATCCGGCTCGCCCTGCTCCGCATCCTCCTGGCTGTCTCCGAGGCTGGGGTCGGCGCGCTGCTGGATCTGCGCGTCAAGGGGGGGTACTGTCATGACTTCCTCCGAAGCTGCCTCCTCTCCTTGTTCGGGCAGGCTTCGGCGTTCGCCGTCACCGGCCTTCTAGCCACTGCCGCTCCATATCTCATCATTCCATTTGTCTTGTCTTGTCAATTACACACACCTGGTTCATATTCCCCTCATTAGTATGTGTTTACGTGTTCCTTCTGCCCCCTTGTCCTTGTGGGTGATTGTTGCATGTGAGATGAGTGTAGCTCGGTGGAGCTACCTGTACTTTTATTGCCGGGGTATATTTTCCCTGTGTGCCTGTATTTGTTCCAGTGCGCCTGTTTTGCGCACTGGACTGTTGACGCTATCTAGCGTAAACGTGTACTATGGAATAAACTCTGTATTCTGTGATTTACCCTCCTGCGCCTGACTCCTTCAAATCACACTCTCACACACAGGAAGAAATGATGGTGCCTGTAAGTGTATTTAGACATAGGCTATTTAAAACAAGTTGTTGTTTTGTTTAGAATTTGATTCAAATTATTTGCTCTCTTTTTAGGCCTTATCAATAATGTATTTAATCTTGCTTATTGACAACATTTGGCATGTCCTTTCCCCTGCCATAATGCAATTTACAGTAGGCCTAGCCCCTATATCAGTGCGAATGCTATACATCTATTTCCATGTTGAAGGCCATGCAATTACTTAGAACAATGTGGACTGCAAACATATTCAAATTAACATATTTAGCAAAGATGGGATATGTCTACATTTTGTTATTTTGTTTATGTAAGCTGTTTAACAAACTATAAAGGACTAACATTGGAAATGGAGTTGATTCCAAGGCAATACATAAAAGACTGTAAATACACAACTTGAAGCAACCACATATTTAGCCATGGAGCACGTTCTGATTGGCCAGTGAGGGGCCAAGCCTCGACACACCCATAACTTGTTTATTCATCAAAACCCAGCCATTCCGCGCTGCCAGCAACTGTGGTGATAATTCTGCTTGTGAAAATAGCAACAACAAAAAAAAGTGACACTACCACAAGTGCTTAAATTTACCATTGCATCAGGCTTGTTAAAATATTTCCTGTCACCTAAATTAATTACCAACTTGAATTAATTCAAACTCCACAGGGCACCATCTCTCTGCTCACAACAGACAGCAGACTGCTTCATCCCATTTCAACAGCATGGGAAGCAGCAGCAGCTCCATATGGGTATTCTGTAGATGGCTCTAATGATCCTATGCATTAGATTCCCTCTCTCTCCATTCCATATCCCTGATTAGGGCTCAGTGGCAGATCCTTAAGCGCAGCTGTTGTCCCGATGCTATCAGACTGCCTTGTATAATGCAATTCATTATGAATACGGAGTGGGGCTCTTATAGATCCTGCAGCAGAGACAGAGACGTATAAAGCAGTGCAGGTGAATGATCAATACTGCACCTTTAATACTTTAGCCTGTAGGCCAAAACCTCATGCAGTACACCTCATATTCACATGTCATTTTAATATGATTAAAATATAATTTGTGGATTTTACGATACTGTATGATAATATTGAATGTACTTCATTGAAACACAGCCTGCCCTATTGTATGTTTCTATATCTCACCCTCCCTCAGAGGTTTAGAGCTAAACAAAAACAAATAAAAATAACACATGCACCAAAATCAATCTGTTATAATCTGCTATGAGATCGTAAACATGTGTTGCTGCTGGTGTCTCACAGTGTCATTGCCTAGAGACAGTTTCGGTAGTAGGTGACATCAACATTGCTCTTATGAAATCCACAGAGTATCTCAAATGAGGACAATACATTAAATAGTACCCGCAAAACACCAGTCTCAACATCAACAGTGAAGAGGCAACTCCGGGATGCTGACCTTCTAGGCAGAGTTGCAAAGAAAAAGCCATATCTCAGACTGGCCAATAAAAATAAAAGATTAAGATGGGCAGTCTGAGATATGGCTTTTTCTTTGCAACTCTGCCTAGAAGGTCAGCATCCCGGAGTCGCCTCTTCACTGTTGACGTTGAGACTGGTGTTTTGCGGTTACTATTTAATGAAGCTGCCAGTTGAGGACCTGTTTCTCAAACTAGACACTCTAATGTATTTGTCCTCTTGCTCAGTTGTGCACCGGGGCCTCCCACTCCTCTTTCTATTCTGGTTAGAGCCAGTTTGCGCTGTTCTGTGAAGGGAGTAGTACACGGCGTTGTACGAGATCTTCAGTTTCTTGGCAATTTCTCGCATGGAATAGCCTTCATTTCTCAGAACAAGAATAGACTGACGAGTTTCAGAAGAAAGTTATTTGTTTCTGGCCATTTTGAGCCTGTAATCGAACCCACAATTGCTGATGCTCCAGATACTCAACTAGTCTCAAGAAGGCCACTTTTATTGCTTCTTTAATCAGCACAACAGTTTTCAGCTGTGCTAACATAATTGCAAAATGGTTTTCTAATGATCAATTAGCCTTTTAAAATGATAAACTTGGATTAGCAAACACAACGTGCCATTGGAACACAGGACTGATGGTTGCTGATAATGGGCCTCTGTACGCCTATGTAGATATTCCATTAAAAATCAGCCGCTTCCAGCTACAATAGCCATTTACAACATTAACAATGTCTACACTGTATTTCTGATCAATTTGATGTTATTTTAATGGACACATTTTTTTATTTTATTTTGAAAACAAGGACATTTCTAAGTGACCCCAAACCTTTGAACGGTAGTGTATCTTGATTACGTAATTATTCAACCCCCTGAGTCAATACGTGTTAGAATCACCTTTGGCATTGATTACAGCTGTGTGTCTTTCTGGGTAAATCTCTAAGCGCTTTACACACCTGAATTGTACAATATTTGCACATTATTCTTTAAAAAAATATTCAAGCTCTGTCGGTTGTTGATCATTGCTAGACAGCCATTTGCAAGTCTTTTTTTTTTTTTTTTTTTTTTCGGGGGGATGGATCAGCTTAATATTGCAGATAGATTGTATCTTCTATCAATGTAATTGTCTGCATCACTTCCAATCCCCCATGTTTTTTTTATTTTTTATATATATATTCCCCTTTATTACTTTTCAACCCCACCATCCTTTCCCTACTTGGAGTAAATTAGTGAACAACAACGCCCAGGCCTCTACTTCCGGTCTATACTTACTATCTACACCTTATAGACAGAGTTAATTTTACAATAATTCTATATCTATCTATATATATATATATATATATATATATATATATTTTTTTTTTTTTTTGCTCCTAAACTTCTTCTACTCTCAACCTCTCCGATCATTTTCATGATGTCCATCCGGTTTGCTTCTAAATGCCATATCTTTCTAACTGTGCTCTTTCCCAAAAGCTCCCAACATACAACCTATATACTTATTATGGACACAGTATGCTTACATTATTAGCTATCTTTGTTATTATTTGTTGTTATTTGTTATTAGTCCCATCCTTCAACTCTATTCAATACCTCCCATCTATCTCTTAACACCATCCATATAGGATTTCTATTTGCCATATATATTTCAACCATACTGTGATGTTTTACAAAAGTTCTGAACCTTTCTATTCTCATTGCTTCTACAGATTGTGAATTAAAAATAAACATTTTTGAAAAAAGTATTATTATATTATTGATTGATTGACTATGACTTTTCAGATCACCCAGTAATGCTATCTGCAAGGTTAGTTCCAGGTAAATATTGCAATCCTTTAGCCATTCCTGGACCTGTGTCCAAAAACAAGCTACAAATGGACAGAACCAAAACAAATGATCTAATGATTCTATCTCTTCACAGCAAAATCTGC
Source organism: Coregonus clupeaformis (assembly GCF_020615455.1). NCBI lineage: Eukaryota > Metazoa > Chordata > Actinopteri > Salmoniformes > Salmonidae > Coregonus > Coregonus clupeaformis. The sequence continues at coordinate 25,049,627 of NC_059200.1, forward strand.
AGAGCTGGGAAGATTGTATCCCCCATATAAATAACATTCTATTGGTAGCAAGAATTTTATATAATAATTTAAATTGAAAGATTCTAATTTTTGAATCCGGTGTCGCTTTTGCGTGTCAGTTCATAAACACTATGCCATGGGATCGGTACGTCAAAGATCTCTTCCCAACTATTTTGCAATCTATATGGGACTGCTGTCAATCCTTTGGTCCTTAAGTGAAACTGATATACTTTTTTATTTATCACAGTTTTCCTTAACCAATTATGTTCTTTAATGCAAGGCCGACAGACAAGTTCCTTACTTTCTCCCCCTTCAACTTTCCTCTTCCACTTTTGCGGTAAGGCTGCAATTATTTGGTTGTAATTTTGGGTAGAGCAGACATTTCCATATGTTTTTGTTAGCTGCATGTGCGACATAACTCCACCAGTCCTACCGATGATATCATTTACGAAGATTATACCTTTTTTTAAACATTCTGTCAAAAAATAAAGGTTTTTTGTCAATTAGTATATTTGAATTTAACCACAATATTTGTTGCATTATTTGTTCTGTCGTTTCTGGAGGATTAAATTGAAATTGCAACCAACTTTCTATGGCTTGTTTTAGAAATAGTGACATTTGGGAGATTATTTCCTTTTCAAATAACTGAAAGTGAGAGGTTGTAATCTGAATAAAGGGAAAAAGGCCTTTCTTGAACAGTGGGTGAGACAATCTTACTAATTTGCTTGAGAACCAGTTCGGATTTAAGTATAACTTTTGGATGACTGAAGATTTTAGTGATAGGTCTAATGCTTTAATATTTAATAATTTCTGTCCTCCGAATTCATATTCATTATATAAATATGCTCTTTTAATTTTGTCTGGCTTGCCGTCCAAATAAAATTGAATATTTTTTTCTCATATAATTTAAAAAACTGTTTGCTAGGCGTAGGCAAGACCATAAGCAAATAGGTAAACTGGGATAATACTAAAGAGTTAATCAGGGTGATTTTTCCACAAATTGACAGGTATTTTCCTTTCCATGGTAGTAAGATCTTATCTATTTTTGCTAACTTTCTATTAAAATTTATTGAAGTGAGATCATTTATTTCCTTTGGGATATGTATTCCGAGTATATCCACATCACCATCAGACCATTTTATTGGTAAACTACATGGTAATGTAAAAATTGTATTTTTAGTGATCCAATACGTAATATAGTACATTTGTCATAATTTGGTTTTAATCCAGAGAGGTTAGAAAATGTATCTAGATCCTCTATGAGGCTGTGGAGGGATTCTAGTTGTGGATCTAAAAGAAAACATGAATCATCTGCGTACAATGACACCTTTGTTTTTAAGCCCTGTATTTCTAATCCTCTGATATTATTATTGGATCTGATTTTAATAGCTAACATCTCGATGGCCACAATAAATAGATATGCCGATAGTGGACAACCTTGTTTCACTCCTCTTGACAGTTTGAAACTTTCTGAGAAATAGCCATTATTTACTATTTTACACCTAGGGTTACTATACATGATTTTGACCCATTTTATAAGAGATTCTCCAAAATTGAAATGCTCCAGGCATTTATATATAAATTCCAGTCGAACTTTATCAAATGCCTTTTTCGAAGTCTGCTATGAATAGCAGGCCTGGTTTCCCATATTTTCCATAGTGTTCTATTGTTTCCAATACTTGCCTTATATTATCTCCAATGTATCTTCCATGTAAAAAACCTGTCTGATTAGAATGAATAATATCCGACAATACCTTTTTAATTCTATGCGCTATACATTTTGCTAGGATTTTTGCATCACAACACTGAAGTGTAAGGGGCCTCCAATTTTGTAAATGGACTGGATCTTTATATTTTCCACTTGTATCCTGTTTCAGTAATAATGAGATCAGACCTTCTTCTTGAGTGTCAGATAATCTACCATTTACATAGGAGTGGTTAAAACATGCTAATAACGGTCCTCTTAGTATATCAAAAAAGGTTTGGTATACCTCGATTGGTATGCCATCCAACCCTGGAGTTTTCCCGGACTTAAAGTCTTTAATTGCATCCAGAAGTTCCTCCTCTGTAATTTCCCGGACTTAAAGTCTTTAATTTCCCGGACTTAAAGTCTTTAATTGCATCCAGAAGTTCCTCCTCTGTAATTTCACCTTCACATGAGTCTCACATGGCTGTTAATTTGACATTATCAATAGGAAAAAAATCTCTACAATTAGCTTCAGTTAGAGGAGATGGAGGCGACTGAAAAGAAAACATATGCTTAAAATACTTTGTTTCTTCCTTCAAAATATCATTAGGTGAATTATGGGTGACTCCGTCAATTGTAACCAGTTTCATTAAGTTCTTTTTGGTAGCATTCCTATGTTGAAGATTAAAAAAGAATTTTGTGCATTTTTCCCCATATTCCATCCAGTTTGCTTTATTTTTATAATATATTACACTTGATCTTTCTTGAATAAGTTTTTCCATTTCTTTTTGTTTTTCCTCTAATTTATTCTGAGCCTCTATGTTACAGTTTTTATTGCCATCTATCTGTTCTGTTAGACTTTCTATTTCCTTTCTTAGTATAAACTCTTTTGACCTAAATTGCTTTTGTTTTCGAGATGAGTACTGAATTGCATGGCCTCTAAAGGCACATTTAAAGGTGTCCCATACAATGAGGGGATTCGCTGTACCTATGTTATGTTGGAAAAAGTCAGTTATAAATTCCTTTGTTCTAATTATAAATAAATTATCATCTAATAGGCTTTGATTAAATTTCCAATATCCTCGCCCACGTGGAAATTCAGTCAGAGTAATGTATATGCCTATTATATGATGGTCCGACCGCATTCTGTCCCCTATCAACACTTTTTTTACTTTTGGTGCCAACGAGAATGAGATAAGAAAGAAGTCAAGACGACTAGCTTGATTCAGTCTCCGCCATGTATATCTCACTAGATCAGCATATTTAAGCCTCCATATATCTACTAGTTCTAATGTATCCATGACATTCACAATTTCCTTAAGAGCATGTGGGTGATTGTTTGTGGTGTGATTTCCTTTTCGGTCCATTGAGCTATTTAAAACAGTATTATAATCCCCCACCATAATAATATTGTCTTGAGTTGCTTGCAGGCTTGATAATTTATTATATATATTGTCAAAGAATTGTGGATCATCATTATTTGGTCCGTAAAGGTTAATGAGCCATATCTGTTTATGGTCCAATACCATATTTAAAATAATCCATCTACCTTGCGTATCTATTTGGACAATTTGCACATTCGGATCGAAATTACTATTAATTAATATCATCACCCCTTTTGAATTTCTTTGCCCATGGGAGAAGTATATTTCCCCCCCCCATTCTTTTTTCCACGCTACTTCATCTCGAATTGTTGAATGAGTTTCCTGTATACAATAGATATTATATTCCTTCTCTTTGAGCCATGTAAATATTGTTCTCTTTTGTTATTATCAGCTAAGCCATTACAATTATAACTGGCTATACTTATTTCACCATACACCATAATGAGATACAAGTTTCAAGTCTATTTATCATTATATATGTTTGTAAATTTACCAATAAAAATAGCGTAATGATTGAGTGTCCATATAGCTGTACCGTGATATTTGCATTGCTACGGAGTAACCCTTCAATTGTTCTCCACTAATTCCCCCGCTAAAGCCCCTCCCCATCCCAAGTTGAGCCGTCATCCCAGTGATCAGCATCCCCCCACGTCCCTCCGTATCCCTAAGGCCCCGAGAGGCCAGGACCCATCCATCGAAAACAGCACACAGTGCCACCCACAAAACAGAAGCAGGTTAACCGCCAAAAGCATTTCCAATGCTTTCACCTCTACATATATATATCTATATAACTATTATTATTTTTTTTATTATGCATATCCTATTTTCCATCATTATCAATTAATATGCGTAATAATGTCGGCAGTTCACGCATAGGATTCTAACATATAACCAGGATTGCCATTGTATTACATTTAATTCATTGACAAGCAATTATTATCCTAGCAAATAATTCCCGCGGTCCATCCCATACCCCCCCCCCAACATCCCCACCCCCCCCACAACAGATGCCAGACCAGCACACACGCACATACTCACATACTCCAACACACTCAACCCCCCTCCTCCACAATCCACCATAAAATCCGATACTCAACGGCTGTTATATCCCAGAGCCCAACTCGAGAAATAACTTGATCTACGAGTGCACATACAGTTAAAGCTGATTGAGAAAGCATGCAAATTGAGCAGAAATTGACAACAATGTGAGATTTGATTAATCTACTTAATCTATGTCAAGTCCTAGGTGATGGAGATCAGATCCACCCTCTTCACCTGAGACACAAACACTCTGATCCCCTGTTGTAACCATTTTTCCCAAGCATCTCCATGCGGTCAGACCTTTGATTATTTTGTGCCACCTGGGCCACAATGATAAACCCCCTCTCTGATTGTCCGAGTGTGACCCCCTCCCCATGGGTTACTGCAGCCAGTGTTGCCAGCACTGCCACTACCTGGGTGGGCATACCCCACCGGAATCCCCACCGGCTAGGTAAAAGGTCGTCAAGGTTCTCATTAGCAGCTTTGAGAATTTCCTTGTATATTATGCTCTCCCATCAGGGGGCTCTGGCTTTGTAGGACCAACCCTGCCAGGCAGGCTCAGAATCTTGAGGGGGCGGTGCTGCTCAAGTAGGTCTCTGACCGCATTTATTTCTCTATTTAGGCTGCATATTCACAGCAGGTCCATAAAATAGATGGGAACTTCTCTTTGGTGTATGGGTCGCTCAGGTGGGTGTCCAGGTTATAGGGTTAGGGATCTTTCCATCATGATAGGACAATGAATAATTAGATTAGATGTATACTATATTTAAAAATGTATATCCCTCATCTACACAAAATTGAAAGCTCTCTCTCTCACTACCCCTGTTCATAGACCCCCGGTCGGCTCTGGGATATGCAACCATTTCCCCTCTCACTCACTTAACGCCGTACCTTTTCAAACACAAAAATGCACACCACATGGTTGACTGCGGAAGAAATGGGCCGAGCGTGCAAACGCACCCGCATCCACATCTGCTGCAAGGGGGAAAGGACGCCAGAGAGAACACAGGACCAACCACAACAACCATCCGCCAAAACAACAACCTCCCGCCAAAAAAATCCATGTTCTAATTATTTGTATATAAAGATGTATTATTCTGCTTGTTATATAGTTTTATCCATTTATAAAATACTATACTTACTATAAATATTATTTAATATTACAATCCCTATCATTGCTAGTATCAGGTGCTCCAATATTTGACTCCTCCATTACAACTTTTAGAATAGCCATGGAGTAGTCTTTGTGTCTCTGAACATTTGGTTGTCAATATATAATTTATCCACCACTAGTGCGACACGTTTTTTTTTTTTGCAAGTCTTTCCATCGATTGTCAAGCCGATTTAAGTCCAAACTGACACTAGGCACAGGAACATTCAATGTCGTCTTGGTAAGCAACTCCAGTGTGTATTTGGCCTTGTGTTTTAGGTTTGATATTTGGTATTTTATTAGGATCCCTATTAGCTGTTGCGAAAGCAGGAGCTACTCTTCCTGGGGTCCACATAAAACATGAAACATGACATAATACAGAACATTAATAGACAAGAACAGAACTACATCAATTTTAAAAAGGCACACGTAGCCTACATATCAATACATACACACAAACTATCTAGGTCAAATAGGGGAGAGGCATTGTGCCGTGAGGTGTTGCTTCATCAGTTTTCTTTAAACCATGTTTGCTGTTAATTTGAGCAATATGAGATGGAAGGGAGTTCCATGCAATAAGTCCTCTATATTGAGGAGAGACGCAGTCAGTCTCTCCTCAACTCTTAGCCAAGAGAGACTGCATGCATAATATTTATATTAGCCCTCTGATTACAATGAAGAGCAAGACGTGCCGGTCTGTTCTGGGCCCGCTGCAGCTTAACTAGGTCTTTCTTTGCAGCACACGACTGGACAATAATCAAGATAAGACAAAACTAGAGCCTGCAGGACTTGCTTTTTGGAGTGTGGTGTCAAAAAAGCAGAGCATCTCTTTATTACGGACATACCTCTCTCCATCTTTACAACCACTGAATCTATATGTTTTGACCATGACAGTTTACAATCTAAGGTAACACCAGGTAATTTAGTCTCCTCAACTTGTTCAACAGCCACACCATTCATTACCAGATTCAGCTGAGGTCTAGAACTTAGGGAATGATTTGTACCAAATACAATGCTCTTAGTTTTAGAGATGTTCAGGGCCAGTTTATTACTGGCCACCCATTCCAAAACAGACTGCAACTCTTTGTTAAGGGTTTCAGTGACTTCATTAGCTGTGGTTTCTGATGCCTATATGGTTGAATCATCAGCATACATCGACACACATGCTTTGTTTAATGCCAGTGGCAGGTCATTGGTAAAAATAGAAAAGATTAGAGGGCCTAGAGAGCTGCCCTGCAGTACACCACACTTTACATGTTTGACATTAGAGAAGCTTCCATTAAATAAAACCCTCTGAGTTCTATTAGATAGATAGCTCTGAATCCACGATATGGCAGAGGTTGAAAAGTCACAACACATACGTTTTCTCAACAACAGGTTATGGTCAATAATATCAAAGGTTGCACTGAAATCTAACAGTACAGTCCCACAATCTTCTTATTATCAATTTCTTTCAACCAATCATCAGTCATTTGTGTCAGTGCAGTACATGTTGAGTGCCCTTCTCTATAAGCATGCTGAAAGTCTGTTGTTAATTGACATTTACATTTTAGTCATTTAGCAGACGCTCTTATCCAGAGCGACTTACAGTTAGTGAGTGCATACATTTTCATACTGGCCCCCCGTGGGAAACGAACCCACAACCCTGGCGTTGTAAGTGCCATGCTCTACCAACTGAGCTACAGGGGACAGCTAATTTGTTTACAGAGAAATAGCATTGTATTTGGTCAAACACAATTTTTTCCAACATTTTGCTAAGAGCTGGCAGCAAGTCTGCTGTTAGAACCAGTAAAGGCCGCTTTACCACTCTTGGGTAGCGGAATGACTTTGGCTTCCCAAAGACTTTCCTCTAGGCTCAGATTAAAGATATGACAGTTGGAGTGGCTATAGAGTCAGCTACCATCCTCAGTAACTTTCCATCTAAGTTGTCAATGCCAGGAGGTTTGTCATTAACAATCATTTTTCCACCTCTCCCACACCAACTTTACAAAATTCTAACTAGCAATGCTTTTCTTTCATTATTTGTTTTTTTATGCATGAGTACGACGACTCACTGTTTGTTTTTGCCATTTCCTGCCTAAGTTTGCCCACTTTGCCAATGAAGTAATCATTAAAATAATTGGCAACATCAAATGGTTTTGTGATTAATAAGCCATCTGAGTAAATGAAAGATGGGTTTGAATTTGTCTTTCTGACCATAATTTAATTTAAAGTACTCCAAAGTTTTTTTTCCATCATTCTTTATATCATTGATCTTGGCTTCATAATACAGTTTATTGTTCTATTTATTGACTTTAATCACATAATTTCTCAATTTGCAGTAAGTCAGATGTGCAGCCAGACTTATTAGCCACTCCTTTTGCCCCATCTCTTTCAACCATACTGTTCTTCAATTCCTCATAAATCCATGGAGCCTTAACAGTTCTAACAGTCAGTTTCTTAACAATGTTTATCAATAATTGGAAGAAGCATTTTCATAAATTCATCAAGTGCAGCATCTGGATGCTCCTTATTAATTACATCAGATGAACAAATATTTTTAACATCCACACATCATCCACATAAGAGTCACAGCAAAATATTTTGTATTATCTCTTATTCACTATTTTAGGCCCAGCTTTTGGAACTTTGGCTTTCCTGGATATAGCCACTGCATCCAATGGGTACGGATACAGCTTTAGAACAAAGTTCTACAGTATTAGTAAAAATGTGATCAATACATGTGGATTATCTTGTTCCTGTACTGTTTGTAAACACCCTGGTAGGTTGATTAATAACCTAAACCAGATAACAAGCACTGGTTACTGTGAGAAGCTTCCTCTTGAGTGGACAGCTTGATGAAAATCAGTCAATATTCAGGTCCCCAAGAAAGTAGACCTCTCTGTTTACATCAAATACACTATCAAGCATTTCACAGATATTATTTAGATACTGACTGTTAGCGCTTAGTGGCCTATAGCAACACACCAAAAGAAAATGCTTTAGATGTGCCAAGTGAACCTGCAACCACAACACTTCAATAACACTTGACATAATATCTTCTCTAAGCATTATAGGGATATGGCTCTGAATATATACAGCAACACCTCCCCCATAAGCATTCCTGTCTCTTCTATAGATGTTATATCCCTGTATTGCTACTACTGTATAAGCAAATGAATTATCTAAGTGAGTCTCAGAAATTGATCATATATGAATGTTATCTGATGTTAGCAAGTTATTGATTTCATGAACTTTATTTCTAAGGCTACATAAACTCAGCAAAAAAAGAAACGTCCTCTCACAGTCAACTGCGTTTATATTCAGCAAACTTAACGTGTAAATATTTGTATGAACATAACAAGATTCAACAACTGAGACATAAACTGAACAAGTTCCACAGACATGTGACTAACAGAAATGGAATAATGTGTCCCTGAACAAAGGGGGGGTCAAAATCTAAAGTAACAGTCAGTATCTGGTGTGGCCACCAGCTGCATTAAGTACTGCAGTGCATCTCCTCCTCATGGACTGCACCAGATTTGCCAGTTCTTGCTGTGAGATGTTACCCCACTCTTCCACCAAGGCACCTGCAAGTTCCCGGACATTTCTGGGGGGGAATGGCCCTAGCCCTCACCCTCCGATCCAACATGTCCCAGACGTGCTCAATGGGTTGAGATCCGGGCTCTTCGCTGGCCATGGCAGAACACTGACATTCCTGTCTTGCAGGAATCACGCACAGAATGAGCGGTATGGCTGGTGGTAGTGATTTATAGATGACCTGGAGCCAGTGGGTTTGGCGACGAATATGTAGTGAGGGCCAGCCAACAAGAGCGTACAGGTCACAATGGTGGGTAGTATATGGGGCTTTGGTGACAAAACGGATGGCACTGTGATAGACTACATCCAATTTGCTGAGTAGAGTGTTGGAGGCTATTTTGTAAATGACATCGCCGAAGTCAAGGATCGGTAGGATAGTCAGTTTTACGAGGGCATGTTTGGCAGCATGAGTGAAGGAGGCTTTGTTGCGAAATAGGAAGCCGATTCTAGATTTAACTTTTGATTGGAGATGCTTAATGTGAGTCTGGAAGGAGAGTTTACAGTCTAACCAGACACCTAGGTATTTGTAGTTGTCCACATACTCTAGGTCAGACCCGCCGAGAGTAGTGATTCTAGTCGGGTGGGCAGGTGCAAGCAGCGTTTGGTTGAAGAGCATGCATTTAGTTTTACTAGTGTTTAAGAGCAGTTGGAGGCTACGGAAGGATGGCGTTGAAGCTCGTTTGGAGGTTTGTTAACACAGTGTCTAATGAAGGGCCAGATGTATACAAAATGGTGTCGTCCGCATAGAGGTGTATCCGAGCGTCACCAGCAGCAAGAGCGACATCATTGATATACACAGAGAATAGAGTCTGCCCGAGAATTGAAACCTGTGGCACCCCCATAGAGACGGCCAGAGGTCCAGACAACAGGCCCTCCGATTTGACACATTGAACTCTATCTGAGAAGTAGTTGGTGAACCAGGCGAGGCAGTCATTAGAGAAACCAAGGCTATTTAGTCTGCCAATAAGAATGCGGTGGTTGACAGAGTCGAAAGCCTTGGCCAGAGCGATGAAGACGGCTGCGCAGTACTGTCTTTTATCGATCGTGTTTATAATATCGTTTAGGACCTTGAGCGTGGCTGAGGTGCACCCATGACCAGCTCGGAAACCGGATTACATAGCGGAGAAGGTACGGTGATCTGTTTGTTAACTTGGCTTTCAAATACTTTCGAAAGGCAGGGCAGGATGGATATAGGTCTATAACAGTTTGGATCTAGAGTGTCACCCCCTTTGAAGAGGGGGATGACCGCGGCAGCTTTCCAATCTCTGGGGATCTCAGACTTTACGAAAGAGAGGATGAACAGGCTAGTAATAGGGGCTGCGACAATTTCGGCGGCTAATTTTAGAAAAAAAGGGTCCAGATTGTCTAGCCCAGCTGATTTGTAGGAGTCCAGATTTTTCAGAACATTAGCTGTCTGAATTTGTGTGAAGGAGAAGCCGGGGGGGCATGGGCAAGTAGCAGCGGAGGGTGCAGAGCTGGTGGCCGGGGTATTGGTAGCCAGGTGGAGAGCATGGCCAGCCGTAGCAAAATGCTTGTTGAAATTCTCGATTATTGTAGATTTATCGGTGGTGACAGTGTTTCCTAGCCTCAGTGCAGTGGGCAGTTGGGAGGAGGTGCTCTTATTTTCCATGGACTTTACAGTGTCCCAAAACTTTTTGGAGTTAGTGCTACAGGATGCAAACTTATGTTTGAACAAGCTAGCGTTTGCTTTCCTAACTGATTGTGTATATTGGTTCCTGACTTCCCTAAAAAGTTGCATATCGCGGGGTCTGTTCGATACTAATGCAGTACGCCACAGGATGTTTTTGTGCTGGTCAAGGGCAGTCAAGTCTGAGGAGAACCAGGGGCTATATCTGTTCTTAGTTCTGAATTTTTTGAATGGGGCATGCTTATTTAAGATTGAGAGGAAAGCACTTTTAAAGAACAACCAGGCATCCTCTACTGACGGAATGAAGTCAATATCCATCCAGGATACCCGGGCCAGGTCAATTAGAAAGGCCTGCTCACTAAAGTGTTTTAGGGAGCGTTTGACAGTGATGAGGGGTGGTCGTTTGACCGCGGACCCATTACGGACGCAGGCAATAAGGCAGTGATCGCTGAGATCCTGGTTGAAGACAGCAGAGGTGTATTTAGAGGGTAAATTTGTCAGGATGATATCTATGAGGGTGCCCATGTTTACAGATTTAGGATTGTACCTGGTAGGTTCGTTGATCATTTGTGTGAGATTGAGGGCATCTAGTTTAGATTGTAGGTTGGACGGGGTGTTAAGCATATCCCCAGTTTAGGTCACCAAGCAGTACGAACGCTGAGGATAGATGGGGGGCAATCAGTTCACATATGGTGTCTAGGGCACAGCTCGGGGCTGAGGGGGGTCTGTAGCAAGCGGCAACAGAGAGAGACTTACTTCTGGAAAGGTGGAATTTTAGAAGTAGAAGGTCAAACTGTTTGGGCACAGATCTGGATAGTACAATAGAGCTCTGCAGGCTATCTCTACAGTAGATTGCAACCCCACCCCCTTTGGCAGTTCTATCGAGACGGAAAATGTTGTAGTTGGGGATGGAAATCTCTGAATTTTTGGTGGCCTTACTAAGCCAGGATTCAGACACTGCTAGAACATCAGGGTTGTCGGAGTGTGCTAACGCAGTGAATAACTCAAACTTAGGGAGGAGGCTTCGGATGTTAACGTGCAAGAAACCAAGGCTTTTACGATTACAGAAGTCAACAAATGATAATGCCTGGGGAGTAGGAGTGATACTGGGGGCTACAGGGCCTGGGTTAACCTCTACATCACCAGAGGAACAGAGGAGGAGTAGAATAAGGATACGGCTAAAGGCTTTAAGTACTGGTCTTCTAGTGCGTTGGGTACAGAGAAAAAAATGGGCAGGTTTGGTTTGGCTGGTAGGTAGTGCAGGCCACGGACAATGGTGAAGACCGCTAACGGTGGCTAATAGCAAGTAGCTAGTTAGCTGGCTAGTTTCAGCCAGAGGTTCTGGATAAAAATGTATGAAGAAACAACAGAATCCGTTCCACATTGGGTGAGGCGGGTTGCAGGAAAGTATATTTAAGTTAAAGGATGGAAAGTGAGATTGAGAAATATATACGAAAAAGACAAAAAAACAAAAAACAGGCTATTTACATGAGGACACTACAGAAAAAAAGACCGCACTGCTATGCACTCCATCTCAATCTTCCTGTGATCCATCTTCAGTTTCTCAGAGATCATTTCCCTCACTTTGTCCACAGACTCCATCCAGGTCTCATGTGGAGATTCTGCAATTCCGTCCACAACCATGTTGTTTCACCTTGATTGTCCCTCGAGATAATCTGATTTCTCCGTCATTGTTATCATGGATTCACATACAGAACTGATGTTCTCTCTCAATGACTTGCAGATTGCTGTCATCTTGCCGTTCTCCTGTTTGAACTCGAGCTGACCCTGGGAGAATTGCAAACAGTTCTTCAGGTCCTGGACCTCTCTGGTCATGTCGTCCATTCTTTTATTAGTTGACTCCATCAGTATTTGGACAAAACACTTGGAAGCAATTTTCTTGTTTTTGTAACAATTGCTTGTAGAACTATTTTAGAGATAGAGAGACACACCACTGTCCTCAACGGTACTACCTCAAAGGTACTCCCAGCCACAATGGCTAACCGCATCGCGGGCTGGTTTCAAGCCCTCAACAAAACCCTGCTAGCTTGATAGGCAGCTAGCTAGCAGCTAGGCTAGCTGCTAAGCCAAACAACTCCTCAGACCCGGCCTTGGTTGGCAGGATTCACTGGACAGATAGTAGCAGTCCCAGAAACTGATGCCAACCGCATCGCAGGATCTAAACTCAAAAGGTAGCTAGCAACTAAGAAACTTTTCAATAAAGTTAAAAAACTTTCCAAAACAACAAACCGAGCTCTCCCTCGTCCTGTATAAAAGGTGAATTTGTTTAAAGGTTATTGTCCTGCTGGAAGGTGAATTTGTCTCGCAGTGTCTGTTGGAAAGCAGACTGAACCCAGTTTTCCTCTAGGATTTTGCCTGTGCTTAGCTCTTTTCAGTTTCTTTTTATCCTAAAAAACTCCCTAGTCCTTGCAAATGACAAGCATACCCATACCATGATGCAGCCACCACTATGATTGAAAATATGAAGAGTGGTACTTACTGATGTGTTGGATTTTCCTCAAACATAACTCTTTGTAATCAGGACATAAAGTTAATTTCTTTGCCACATATTTTGCAGTTTTACTTTAGTGCCTTATTGCAAACAGGATGCATGTTTTGGAATATTGTTATTCTGTACAGGCTTCATTATTTTCACTCTGTCACCATTGGCCTTATGGTGAAATCCCTGAGCGGTTTCCTTCCTCTCCGGCAACTGAGTTAGGAAGAACGCCTGTATCTTTGTAGTGACTGGGTGTATTGATACACCATCCAAAGTGTAATTAATAACTTCACCATGCTCAAAGGGATATTCAATGTCTGCTTTTTAAAAATAATCTACCAATAGGTGCTCTTCTTTGTGAGGCATTGGAAAACCTCCCTGATCATTGTGGTTAAATCTGTGTTTGAAATTCACTGCTCGACTGAGGGACCTTACAGATCATTGTATGTGTGGGGTACAGAGACGAGGTAGTCGTTAAAAAATCATTTTAAACACTATTATTGCACAGAGTGAGTCCATGCAACTTATGTGACTTGTTAAGCACATTTTTACTGCTGAACGTATTTAGGCTTGCCATAACAAAGGGGTTGACTACTTATTCACTCAAGACATTTTAGATTTTAATTTTTAATTAATTTGTACAAATGTCTAAAATCATAATTCCACTTTGACATTATGGGGTATGAATACTTTCTGAAGGCACTGTATAAACATTACATACCTTTTATAACCTTGTCAATCAATTATTTAGATGACAATTACATGCACTGTTAGATTGTTGCTGTAGAATAATAGTTTCATTTAGCCAAAGCATCAGGGGATAGGCAGGAAATTGTGGTAACCCATTGCACTCTCTTTCTCTGGTGTGTGTGTGTGTGAGAGAGAGAGAGAGAGAGAGAGAGAGAGAGAGAGAGAGAGAGAGAGAGAGAGAGAGAGAGAGATGAGTCAGTGTGTAGATGTTATTTCCATTGAAAACAACAAAATAGTGGTCATACAATAGATGCAATACCATTTACTGTCCTTCGATCACATGATTAATAAGTAGCCCAATACATTTTTAGAACTATAGATTAGATCAGCCCATAAGACACTACATAGATCATCATGCAACTCCTGTCCTGGCGATATCAAGGCAGTCAAAACATGAGAACCCTGAGTACAGTACCGTGTACAGAGATATGCTCACCGTCCCAATTCGGACTCCAACTCATAGTAGTCAGCCAGGGTCTCCTTCTTCGATCCATCTATCCAGTAGTCTGGAGCTGGGGATGCCCCTGCTCTGGACGAGGGTATAGTGACTTTACGCATCACCAGCTAGCCAGACGGATTCAAGTATCTTGACAGCTCCTCTCCCCTGCTGCGATTCAAGGCTTGACTCAGTTACAGTGGTGTGAAGAAAAGCGTCTTTGATACCTTCCAAGGTGTGATAGACTTGCGCAAGACCGTTATCTTCTCCAAAGCAGCACAAAACGAAGACGTTTGGAAGAACATAAATATCAGTTAGACGACCATTTGAAGGCCTGGGTAACGTACTGAATGAAATTGATCCTAAATGCATATTATTCACAGCCGCCAGCCCGCTTCGTTACCATAATGCGAGTATACTGGAAAGGCAAGTGTACAGAGAGAGGAGTCTGCGTTTGAGAATGTTTCCACCGGGTCTTACTGTCGCCGGTTTAACATCCAAAAACAATTGAGTTACCTTCACCTGAGGTCACAATCAAGCACGTCATGTTTGTTACCATAATCATTGTGGTGATTTTTATGACATTTAAATACCATTTGAACTATGTAATTATGCCGTAATTATTCCCACAAAGATTTGTATATTGTGAGAGAGGCCCACAGAATAAAAAAAAAAAGAAGACATTTTCCAGCCCTACAATTACATTTTAGTCATTTAGCAGACGCTCTTATCCAGAGCGACTTACAGGAGCAATTAGGGTTAAGTGCCTTGCTCAAGGGCACATCGACAGATTTTTCACCTAGTTGGCTCGGGGATTAGAACCAGCGACCTTTCGGTTACTGGCACAACGCTCTTAACCACTAAGCTACCTACAATAAACTGGAAATAATATAATCTGTCTTTTTTTGTCTTTTTTAAATAATGAATACCGACAAATCACAGAAATGCAATTGATGCTCAGTAAATAACATTCTTATCGTTCAATGATAACACTTTCATATTTGTCGAAGATGCAAGACATCCGAGTAAGATGTACAGTGCCTTCAGAAAGTATTCATACCCCTCGACTTATTCCACATTTTGTTGTTACAGCCGGGATTTAAGATAGTTAAAAAAAAATTAAAATAACATCTCACCCATCTACACACAATATCCCATAATGACAAAGTGAAAACATGTTTTTAGAAATGTTTGCACATTTATGGAAAATGAAATAGAGAAATATCTAATTTACATAAGTATTTACACCCCTGAGTCAATACATGTTGGAATCAACTACAAATGTGTCTTTCTGGGCAAGTCTCTAAGATCCTTGCACATCTGGATTGTGCAATATTTGCACATTATTATTTTTAAAATTCTTCAACCTCTCAAGTTGGTTGTTGATCGTTGCTAGACAAACATTTTGAATCTTGCCATAGATTTTCAAGCCAATTTAAGTCCAAACTGTAACTAGGCCACTTTGGAACATTTAATTTAGTCTTGGTAAGCAACTATTTGGCCTTGTGTTTTAGGTTATTGTCCTGCTGAAAGGTGAATGTCTCTCATTGTCTTTTGGAAAGCAGGCAGAACCAACCTCTTCTAGGATTTTGCCTGTGCTTCCCTCTATTCCGTTTGTTTTTATCCTAAAAAAAACTCCCTAGTCCTTGCCAATGACATGCATACCCAAAACATGATGCAGCCACCAAATATGAAGAGTGGTAATCAGTGATGTGTTGGATTTGCCCCAAATATAACACTTTCTATTCAGGACATTAAGTTCATTTCTTTGCCACATTTTTTGCAGTTTTACTTCAGTGCCTTACTGCAAACAGGATGCATGTTTTGGAATATTGTTACTCTGTACAGGCTTACTTCTTTTCACTGTCATTTTGGTTAGTATTGTAGAGTAACTACAATGTTGTTAATCCATCCTCAGTTTTCTCCTATCACAGCAATTAAACTCTGTAACTGTTTTAAAGTCACCATTGGCCTCATGGTGAAATTGCTGAGCGGTTTCCTTTCTCTCCGGCAACTGTGTTTGGAAGGACGCCTGTATCTTTGTAGTGACTGGGTGTATGGATACCACAGGAGGTTGGTGGTACCTTAATTGGGGAGGATGGGCTTGTGGTAATGACTGGAGCGGAATCAGTGGAATGGTATCAAATACAGTTCCCAGGTGTTTGATGCCATTTCATTTGCTCTGTTCCGGCCATTATTAATGAATACTTTCTTTATTTTTACCTATCTGCCAATAGGTGCCCTTCCTTGCGAGGCATTGGAAAACCTTGCTGGTCTTGGTGGTTGAATCTGTGTTTGAAATTCACTGCTCGACTGAGGGACCTTACAGATAATTATGTGGGGGGGGTACAGAGATGAGGTAGTCATTCAAAAAATCATGGTAAAACACCATTCTTGCACACAGAGTGAGTCCATGCAACTTGTGACTTTTTAATGACATTTTTACTCCTGAACTACTCCATAACAAAGGGGTTGGATACTTATTGACTCAAGACATTACAGCTTTTCATTTTAAAATTAATTTGTAAAAGATTCTAAAAACATAATTTCACATTATGGGGTATTGTGCGTAGGGCTGTGACACAAAATTCAGGCTGTAACAAAACAACATGTGAAAAATGTCATTTCTGTAATACATAAAATAATAGTTAACTGTTTAATCTTCCTTACCATCGAAACACATTCAAATGAAGGGCTTGTCTAACCCTCTGTCCCAAGCCAAAACCCACACCCTGCATAGCTGGTCATCCTCAAGGACTCCAGCAGAGCCTGGCTACAGAGGGGAACACACAGACACCATCTGCTCCACTACCTGCTCTGTCGTCGTGAGACAAAACTATCATCCCCAACAGGACTGAATACTGAAAATATATCGATGTATCCGATTTGTCTATGGAGTACAGAACATGTACACATCTATTTTGTCCTCTGTATAATCCTCATTTGTATGCTGTGTACCACCGAGACAGCAGGGAACATCTCAAAATGTGATAACTCATGCTGAACCAATGAACATCAAATTGTATTAGGGTAAGAACGTAAAGTGAAAACATAATCTGGAGTAATATAATGATGACAATCATGTCGTCTATTTTAAAAAGGTAGTTACATCAGGTTTTGGTCAATCACGGTTTCATTCAACTTCATATTTTGTTAAACCATTACAAAAGCATTAGAGCACATAATATATAATATAAATGTGGCCAACTGCTCTTGCATCAAGTGTGAAACTAGAGTCTACAATGCTGTATAGAGATGTATACAAAGATCGGTGTGAAAAACCACATGAATAAAACAAAAATAAATGGCAGGGGGTTGGTTGGGAGAGGCACACCTCAAAGCAGTGCACTCTTGGTGTATGACAGCAAACACAGGCTCTGATTGAAAAGTGTCTGCATGGATGTCCACGTCTCCTCCAGTTTCTCAGATACTCTAGACGCCTCCTCCATGAGCTCTGGTTCCTGGGTGATCAGTCTGAGATGTAGCTAGAGAGAGAGAGCGCGAGAGAGAGAAACTACACTGAGTTAGTGAAGGAACCTCAGAAGTAAGACAAACCATACAGGAAATACACACGTTATGAACCTTCTGAAACAAAATGTGTCTGTGGTGCTGTGAAGTCAAAAACACATTGTTCATGTTCTGTAAAGATACAATTTGAATTCAGGTACTCAACAAAACTGAGCTTAGTTTAAGAGTGAAACAACATAACTACATATCAAGTCAAACATGTTTTCTTAATAAATGTTTCATTTTCATTTGACTTCTACTGGAGATGTGGCATTTGGTTTTGATTGAATAGGGTGTTGTGTATCACAGTATATATTTATATTGTATTTTTGTTGTTTTCTTTCACAGTTCTGTACCGTTTAAAAAAAATCTTCAATCATAATGTTCTGACTCCATCTGCTGGTGTCAGATGTAAGTGGATGACAGTCAATGCAACAGAAAACAGCTTTCCCTTTTCATCTAGTGACATCTTTGATATAATTTAACATTAAGCTGCCGAATGGCGCAGTGGTCTAATGCACTGCATCTCAGTGCTTGAGGCGTCACTATAGACCCCCTGGTTAGATTCCAGGCTGTATCACAACCGGCCGTGATTGGGAGTCCCATAGGGTGGCGCACAATTGGCCCAGCGTCGTCCGGGTTTGGCCGTCATTGTAAATAAGAATTTGTTCTTAACTGACTTGCCTAGTTAAATAAAGGTAAAATAAAAATAAAAATATACCCATGTAGCGATGCTATAATTACTGGGGTAATAACATTGTTGAACTCACATGCAACAATAAATACTCAACATGTCAATTAAATCAATAATAACAGTGTTATAACACAGATATAACAGCAGCTTATTAACGCAGCTACAGTGTTGGTGACTAGAATATTGATGTGGTAACCTTTAGGAAGAGTGCCAGGTAGGCCTGTGCCAGATCAAAGTCCCTCTTGGAGTTCAGCATGCTGGCCACCATCTTCAGGAAGCCTTGTAAGACGGAGACATCTCCACCCATATCAGGGGCCAGCCCTCGGAGCTCAGCATCAATCCCAGACGGACCCATCTCTTTCAGCATCCCCACAGGGCCATCATCTAGAAGAAACAATGATGATGGATTATGACTCATTGTATTTGTATTGACCGGAGGTATCAGCAATGTAAAAGTGTGCCAAAACATCCTCTAGTTACTACACATGCTAATAACTTGACTTCAGATTTAGCAGTAGGTTCAAGTATTGTGATTCTTTATTTTATTTCACCTTTATTTAACCAGGTAAGCCAGTTGAGAACAAGTTCTCATTTACAACTGCGACCAGGCCAAGATAAAGCAAAGCAGTGCGATAAAAACAACAACACAGAGTTACATATGGGGTAAAACAAAACAAAGTCAAAAATACAACAGAAAAAATATATATACAGTGTGTGCAAATGTAGCAAGTTATGGAGGTAAGGCAATAAATAGGCTATAGTGCAAAATAATTACAATTAGTATTAACACTGGAATGATAGATGTGCAAGAGATGATGTGCAAATAGAGATACTGGGGTACAAATGAGCAAAATAAATAACAATATAGGGATGAGGTAGTTGGGCGGGCTAATTTCAGATGGGCTGTGTACAGGTGCAGTGATCGGTAAGGTGCTCTGACAACTGATGCTTAAAGTTAGTGAGGGAGATAAGTATCTCCAGCTTCAGAGATTTTTGCAATTTGTTCCAGTCATTGGCAGCAGAGAACTGGAAGGAATGGCGGCCAAAGGAGGTGTTGGCTTTGGGGATGACCAGTGAGATATACCTGCTGGAGCGCATACTACGGGTGGGTGTTGCTATGGTGACCAATGAGCTAAGATAAGGCAGGGATTTGCCTAGCAGTGATTTATAGATGGCCTGGAGCCAGTGGGTTTGGCGACGAATATGTAGTGAGGACCAGCCAACAAGAGCGTACAGGTCACAGTGGTGGGTAGTATATGGGGGCTTTGGAGACAAAACGGATGGCACTGTGATAGACTACATCCAATTTGCTGAGTAGAGTGTTGGAGGCTATTTTGTAAATGACATCGCCGAAGTCAAGGATCGGTAGGATAGTCAGTTTTATGAGGGCATGTTTGGCAGCATGAGTGAAGGAGGCTTTGTTGCGAAATAGGAAACCGATTCTAGATTTAACTTTGGATTGGAGATTCTTAATGTGAGTCTGGAAGGAGAGTTTACATTCTAACCAGACACCTAGGTATTTGTAGTTGTCCACATACTCTATGTCAGACCCGTCGAGAGTAGTGATTCTAGTCGGGTGGGCGGGTGCAAGCAGCGTTCGGTTGAAGAGCATGCATTTGGTTTTACTAGTGTTTAAGAGCAGTTGGAGGCTACTGAAGGAGTGTTGTATGGCATTGAAGCTCGTTTGGAGGTTTGTTAACACAGTGTCCAATGAAGGGCCAGATGTATACAAAATGGTGTCGTCTGCGTAGAGGTGGATCTGAGAGTCACCAGCAGCAAGAGCAACATCATTGATATACACAGAGAAAAGAGTCGGCCCAAGAATTGAACCCTGTGGCACCCCCATAGAGACTGACATAGGTCCAGACAACAGGCCCTCCGATTTGACACATTGAACTCTATCTGAGAAGTAGTTGGTGAACCAGGCGAGGCAGTCATTAGAGAAACCAAGGCTATTTAGTCTGCCAATAAGAATGCGGTGGTTGACAGAGTCGAAAGCCTTGGCCAGGTCAATGAAAACGGCTGCACAGTACTGTCTATTATCGATCGCGGTTATAATATCGTTTAGGACCTTGAGCGTGGCTGAGGTGCACCCATGACCAGCTCGGAAACCGGATTGCATAGCGGAGAAGGTACGGTGGGATTCGAAATGGTCGGTGATCTGTTTGTTAACTTGGCTTTCAAAAACTTTTGAAAGGCAGGGCAGGATGGATATGGGTCTGTAACAGTTTGGATCTAGAGTGTCACCCCCTTTGAAGAGGGGGATGACCGCGGCAGCTTTCCAATCTCTGGGGATCTCAGACTTTACGAAAGAGAGGTTGAACAGGCTAGTAATAGGGGTTGCGACAATTTCGGCGGCTAGTTTTAGAAAGAAAGGGTCCAGATTGTCTAGGCCAGATGATTTGTAGGGGTCCAGATTTAGCAGCTCTTTCAGAACATCAGCTGTCTGGATTTGTGTGAAGGAGAAGCGGGGGGGGCATGGGCAAGTTGCAGCGGAGGGTGCAGAGCTGGTGGCCGGGGTAGTGGTAGCCAGGTGGAAAGCATGGCCAGCCGTAGCAAAATGCTTGTTGAAATTTTCGATTATTGTAGATTTATCGGTGGTGATAGTGTTTCCTAGCCTCAGTGCAGTGGGCAGCTGGGAGGAAGTGCTCTTATTTTCCATGGACTGTACAGTGTCCCAAAACTTTTTGGAGTTAGTGCTACAGGATGCACATTTCTGTTTGAAAAAGTTAGCCTTTGCTTTCCTAACTGCTTGTGTATATTGGTTCCTAACTTCCCTGAAAAGTTGCATATCGCGGGGGCTATTTGATGCTAATGCAGTACGCCACAGGATGTTTTTGTGCTGGTCAAGGGCAGTCAAGTCTGAGGAGAACCAGGGGCTGTATCTGTTCTTAGTTCTGTATTTTTTTAATGGGGCATGTTTATTTAAGATTGAGAGGAAATTACTTTTAAAGAACAACCAGGCATCCTCTACTGACGGAATGAGATCTATATCCATCCAGGATACCTGGGCCAGGTCAATTAGGAAAGCCTGCTCGCTGAAGTGTTTTTGGGAGCGTTTGACAGTGATGAGGGGTGGTCGTTTGACCACGGACCCGTCTGGACGCAGGCAATAAGGCAGTGATCGCTGAGATCCTGGTTGAAAACAGCGGAGGTGTATTTAGAGGGTAAGTTAGTCAGGATGATATCTATGAGGGTACCCATGTTTACGGATTTAGGGTTGTACCTGGTAGGTTCGTTGATAATTTGTGTGAGATTGAGGGCATCTAGTTTAGATTGTAGGTTGGACGGGGTGTTAAGCATATCCCAATTTAGGTCACCAAGCAGTACGAACTCTGAGGATAGATGGGGGGCAATCAATTCACAAAGAATTCTAAAGACATTCTTCCGTTTTTAGGGCCTCAGAAGTGATTTGGAGTTAGAGGAATTTCTATTTGCAAGAGGTGCTGTGAATAATTGCTCGCGAAGTGAGATTCAGACTTGCAAGAGGTTTGATTGATTTATTTTATTAGTCAGTAAAAATATATATATATATAGACATATACACACAGATTTTTGTTAAACGTGTCCGGGATTGCACAAATGGACATAATGGACATATTTCCATTGTGGTCCCCATTTGTTTTACATAAATACATATACAATTACTGTCAATAATTGCTAGCTAAGTGAGACTCAGACTTACATTTGTTGCTGAGTGTGGCAGATTCTAGCTGTTGGTAGAAATGGGACTTCTGTGCCAGGACTCCAAAATTGACAATCTTTGACTGTGGAAAAAGTAACAAAATACACATTATTTAAACCAAATAACATACAGTAATTATCAGATAATATGAAAAGCAAACAATCTTAACTTATACAATATTATAATATTTGATTTACATATACAGTATTATGATTTTAGGGTATTTTCATAGAGTTCTGTTTATTATCAACAGCCAACTTCTCTCACCTGTTCTTCCTGGTTGGAGCCTTCAGAGGGGGCGAACTGTGGTATCAGTCCTGGAATGGTGTGCATGAAGAAGGGGGCAGCCTTCGGAACCTTGGGGGGCTCCTTGGGTTTGTTCCGTTTCTATATATGAACAGGGAAAACAACAATCAAATTTTAGTCAGACAAAACAAACAAAAGAGAAGAGTGGTGAGATGACAACGACGTTACAGAACAATTGCTACACGTGTTGTCTGTCATTGTGGATGTGTAAGGAGACGATGCCTTGGATTTAGCTCAGAGGGCTAAGAGAGTCATGAGTCGCACAGACAAAAAGGGCTTAATACCCTGTCGGTGACACGTTTTTCTCCAAAGACAACCACCAGTGTCAGAGGAGAAAGACAGTCTTACATTTTGTGGACCACCAGGGTTTGAAACCGTCAGTCAGTCACACGTTTTTCTCCACAGACAACCACCAGTGACATGCTCACCTTGATGATGTCGAGGTGCAGCAGGTTCTTCCAGCGAGAGTCGGGCAGCAAAGAGAGGGTAACCAGCTGCTGGTCCAGTTGCTCTGGAGACTCATACTCTATCATCTCAGAGTTGAGATCATCATCTTCCTCTCCCTCTTCATCTGCAGAATGTAATAGTGCTCAAGTTCTTGAGAGGTCATTTCAAGAATTGTGTTTGAATGTACTTTGGCACACATTATGGCACAGTACTAACCTGTACCCCCGCATATTGACTCGGTACCAGTACCCCCTGTATATAGCCTCGTTATTGTTATTTTATTGTGTTACTTTTTAAACATTTTATTTTACTTTAGTTTATTTAGTAAATATTTTCTTAACTCTTTCACGAACTGCATTGTTGGTTAAGGGCTTGTAAGTAAGCATTGTATTACCTGTTGTATTCGGCGCATGTGACAAATAAAATTTGATTTGACTTTGATTTGAGTATTGTTTTCCTCCATAAATATCTAGTCAATATTCAAAAGGACCGTTACAAGTATCTATAAAATCAAGGACACACTTACTTCCTCCATATCGAATATCTTTCAATATCAATGCATGAATAATTGGCTGATACCACTGTTACATATGCCAGTCCAGATGGTGTGGGGGCTTTCTGGCCCCTGTGCTGGGTACAGAGTAAGTGCTGCATGGGTTCACAGTGGCTGTTCAGTAGGTACCTTGGTTTGGACAGGTTCCTGGCAGCATGATCACAGTGGGGACGTAGTCTGAAGGCAGGGGGCGCAGTGACACCATATTGCACAGCGTGTTGTTGGACCTGGAAACACACAACACGGGATAGTCACTCAACATGGAATACTCACTCAAGAATAATAGTAAATATTACTATCCTACTTAATAACACTGAATTCTACTACTGAATTCTACCAATAACTGCTCATAATGCTACAGCATGTATTCCAACACATATCTTTTGAGATATCAAATTGACAATATTAATACTAATTTGTTGAGTCACATTAGTTCAAAAGACTTATTAGCTAATCAAGATTTTTCCTTTATCAGCTAATTCTTGTTTGCAGTTTAAATAAGTTGAGATGTGATAAGATGAATGTCTATGAGCGTGAACATTAAATAATGACATAACCTGAGAATGATTTTGACTCCTACACCCAGTCTTTCCTTGATGTGGTGGTGACTCTTACCATAAGTATATCCCCAAGCAGTCGACATGTGAGGAGGCCAGAAAGTCCCCAGTTGGTGACATGGTCAGACTGCCCGCAGCAGAGTCTACCAAGAAGCAGTCCACCAGGCTAAGAACAAAAAGAGAGGAGAAATCAAGAATGACTGAAGGCTGAGAGGGGATTTCCACTGGAAAGCACTTTAAAGCGATTACATTAATTGATAGACTCAATTTATGATAAAGTGAAACAAAGATGGTCTTCGAAATCTCTGGACAAAGGTCATCTCATCGATCTCAGTTTGTGGGGAGAGGAAATGACAAGGCAGGGCTGGTGACGTCACAGGTGTGAGAATGGTCACGGACTGAGAAACATCAGTAAAGTATGAGGGCCCGGTCCAGAAACAAACCCTATCCCCTCCCCCAGTTGGGGACCTGCTAGACTACTCCATCAGTGACAGGGATGGTCTTACCAGCCGGAGGGGAGGTCCCATGTCCTGATGGTACAGTCCATGGCTGATGTTATCAACCAGCGCCCGTCTGGGCTGAAAGCCTGAGGTGAATCATCAGACAACAAAAATAATATTTGAGGGAACGAGAGAGAGCGAGTTCAAATTGAGAGAGATAAGTGCCAAACAGAGAAAGGGAAAGAGATGTGGAGATAACGACTCACCATGTCATTGACCTGTCCTCGATGGCCAGGGAACTTACGGACAATCCTCTTGGTCTCCATGTCCAGAACATTCAGCGTGAAGTCGTCCAGAGCGATGGCCAGCATACCACTTTACCAGGGCAAGAAGAGACTGCAATCAGACACTAGTCTACTGCTATGTAATAACCAAGTGAAAAAAATCAGTGTATAAAGTTAAAGGAATAGTGCAAAATTGTCAACTAAGCCCTTTATCTACTTACCCAGCAACAGATGGATACCATTTTTCTGTCTCTGCGTCCAGTATGAAGGAAGTTCGATGTAGTTTCGTGAGCCAACGCTAACTAGTCATTGCGCTAACGCTAGTTAGCAAAGGCTCGCAAAACTACCGCTAACTTCCTTCATACAGGACGCACAGACATAAAGTATCCATGAGTTTCATCTGACTCTGGGTAATTAGAAAATGGGCGTCATTTCCAAAATCCCGCACTATCCCTTTAAGTTGGAAAAAGTGCAGTCATGTGGTGTTATCTGACCCTTACCTGTCCCGGTGCAGGTGTGTGGTGGCGGGTGAGGTGCCCAGGTCAATGGAGTGGACCAGCTTCCTAGATTTGAACTTCCAGATCTTGACCAGTTTGTCAGCTCCGGCACTGATGGTCAGCTGGTTGAGTCCATCCACGGACACGCCGCGCACCGGCCCCTTGTGAGCTACAGAGTCAGAGATGGGACAAATTAAGATGAATCTATAACAGAAATCTTGAGCTAAATATACACAAGCAATTGTCTTTATGGGGGTACTTACCTTTGTCCTCTCCATATTGACCTCTATGCATGCCGGACTGCATGTTGTAAACGTCAATGTGTCCAGATGAGAGTCCTACCACTACAAAGTTACCACATGATGTGATATCTACTGCCTGAGGAGAGAAAACACAGGTTTAATCAACATAAATAGTATGTATATTATTTCTGTGTAATAAACTTTTTAAAAGGTAGATGTCTTATTGATCGAACTTTATCAAAATGATTTGGGTTCATTTTACACTAAAACAATAAACTGTACATGACCAGTAATGTATTTAGCTACCGTAGCGTGGACGTTGAGAGCACGGTTCTTGTTGAAGCGTTCGGGTTCCAGCCTGTGTGCTCCCATGCTGCCCTTTTGATAGTTCCAGGTGGTCGTCATGAGGTACCCTCGGTGACACGCCACTATACTGTCCCAATCACTCTGACGGGCACTCTCTACATCACATACAGAATCAGAGAAAACATCAACGTTTCATTTTTCACATAAAAACAGAGACTTGTTTTGAGTAATTTTACCTCATGAAGGTAATTACATTTTTTGCTAAACATACCTGAGGCGAAAGTTGTGATGGCAGGAAGCTTCAGTTCGTCATACCTCAAGCTTTTCTTTTTGGATTTCTTCTTGTTGATGGAACCTAGTCACCAATTTGTTTATTTTCATGAAGAATACAGGAAAGAAGGATTTATGCAAGTAAAAAAACAGTACTAAAATCAACATCTCGTTGTCCATAACAGCCATCTTTCCACGAAAGAGAAAATAAATCGTACCACGTCCTAAACTCCTGTTGAATCTCTCATGAACAGTGGAGAACGACTGCAGAGTACCATCTTGACCTTAGAAAAAGAAAAAGTACAGCGGATTAGAGAGAAATCTAATAACAATTTTACTAGAAACTCATAGATGCCTTATAAAACTGCCTGATACATTTACATTTGAGTCATTTAGCAGACGCTCTTATCCAGAGCGACTTACAGTAGTGAGTATATACATTTTCATACTTTTTTCTGTACTGGTCCCCCGTGGGAAACGAACCCACAACCCTGACGTTGCAAGTGCCATGCTCTACCAACTGAGCCACACGAGACAGCAAGTCACACATACCAGCACTGAGAATGTGATGTCCGTTCAGGCCGTGGTGCTGGACCTTAGTGGGCGGGGCGCTGTGTCCCAGACGACTCCTGAGTAGACGGCCTCCTCCGCCCGCCGTGTCAAAGATCCACACCTGAGGAATAGGACTTTGATCATTCAAAACTCAATGGTCAAATATATTAATTCTTCATGGTATTTTGGTACTGGATTGTGTTAGCAGTGCTGAATTTGCAACTAGAGATGTGCTAATAAAAGCTTTAAGATCTGTAGGTAAAAACGGTATATTGAGACATGACTGAAAGAATGACAATTATTTACAGCAATTTTACACTGATGCCCTCTAGTGAATGAGGCAATCTAAGTAACACTAACCCGAATGCCGTTATCAGCCCCATTGGTGATGAGAAGAGGCTCGCCATGGAGGAATGTTAGTCCAGCGATAGCTGTGTTATGGGCATCTCTCATCTGACACACAAGCTTTTTCTCTTCTAGATCCCACAGTCCAATATGTCCGACAGGACTACCAGCCGCCATTACTGGATGACTATCTAGAAAACAATCATATCAGTGTGAAGAGGTAAGTAAATATTTGTTTTAAGCATATCAAGGACGATTATTATAATAATTTTTTACGCAAAGCAGTGACACCACATCATTATAACCATAATAAATACAACACTACGTTCTAATGGTGATGTCACCTGTTCTGAAGGACAATGAAGTGACTGGGCCCCAGTCTTGCTGGAACTTCATCAGTGACTCATCAAACTTGATGTTGTGGATGATGATCTGACCCGATGATAGGCCAACGCCCACAACGTCCACAGCTGGGGTCTGAGGGGAAGGTTTGGAGGAAAAGAGTGGGAGAGGGTTTCCACAAGTTACCACAGCCACAAAGTAGAAATTGGCTATATCTTCAAAATGCATAAAAACAAAAATGTGCTTTTTGGTCTTAATTTAAAGTTATGGTTAGGCATAAGGTTAGCAATGTTGTTAAGATTAAGGTTAGTTTTAAAATCAGATTTTAAGAAGAGAAATTGGCAGGGTTTATGACTTTGTGACTCTAGTAACTAGTGACGACCGCAAGAGAAAGATAAGCTGGGCAGGAAACACTTTACATTTCTGATTGAACAGAGTGTACAAAACATTAAGAACACCTTCCTAATATTGAGTTGCTTACCATTGCTCGGCCTCCATCATTCTTAAACCAAAACTCTTCATAGAGCTGAGCAATCGGGGGAGAAGGGCCTTGGTCAGGGAGGTGACGAAGAACCACATGGTCACTGACAGAGCTCCAGAGTTCCTCTGCAGCACTCCACCAATCAGGCCTTTATGGTAGTGGCCAGACGGAAGCCACTCCTCAGTAAAAGGTCCATGACAGCCCGCTTGGAGTTTGCCAAAAGGCACCTAAAGGACTCTCAGACCATGAGAAACAAGATTCTCTGGTCTGATGAAACCAAGATTGAACTCTTTGGCCTGAATGCCAAGCGTCAGGTCTGGAAAAACCAGGCACTGCTCATCACCTGGCCAATACCATCCCTACAGTGAAGCATGGTTCTGGCAGCATCATGCTGTGGGGATGTTTTTCAGCGGCAGGGACTGGGAGACTAGTCAGGATCGAGGGAAAGATGAACAGAGCAAAGTACAGAGAGATCCTTGATGAAAACCGCTCAGGACCTCAGACTGGGACGAAGGTTCACCTTCCAATAGGACAACAACCCTAAGCACACAGCCAAGACAACGCAAGAGTGGCTTCGGGACAAGTCTCTGAATGTCCTTGATTGGCCCAGCCAGAGCCCGGACTTGAACCCGATCAAACATCTCTGGAGAGACCTGAAAATAGCTGTGCAGTGACGCTCCCCATTCATCCTGACAGAGCTTGAGAGGATCTGCAGAGAAGAATGGGAGAAACTCCCCAAATACAGGTGTGCCAAGCTTGTAGTGTCATACCCAAGAAGATTAGAGGCTGTAATCGCTGCCAAAGGTGCTTCAACAAAGTACTGAGTAAAGGGTCTGAATCCTTATGTAAATGTGATATTTCCGTTTTTATTTTTTAATACATTTGCTAAAATTTCTAAAAACCTGCATTTGCTTTGTCATTATGGGGAATTGTGTGTAGATTTAATCCATTTTAGAATAAGTCTGTAACATAACATTTGGAAAAAGTGAAGGGGTCTGAATAGTTTCCAAATGCACTGTATGTCCCCCTTAGATATACAACGGAGATGTATGTCTTCCTAAGCCCTACATGCTTAGAAGAAAAGGTTCTGATTGAACCATAAACTGTTTTATTTCTTGCTTCATATATGGCACCCCTAACGGTTCTATATAGAACCCTTTTGTAGGGTTCTTTGATCAGAACCCCAGGGGTTCTTCTTCAATGAACCAAAATTGGTTCCATATAGAACCTTAAGGGGTGCCATATATGAAGCAACATAGTACCTTAACCTTTCTATACAGTACGTGAAAGGAGTTGAACATATGTTTGGCTGACAATTCCTCAAAAAAAACCTTTTATTAATTCCCTTTCAGCTTTGAGAATAAATATACTTCAACCAACCTGCTGAAGCACTGTGATTCCCGATGCCCATCCAGGGAAGGTGTGCAGGAGTTTGCTAAAATAAAAAAGGAATGCACTTAATGAGTACAGAGAATGTCAAGTTGTCCTAAATTTAAGACCAAACTTTGATAAAGCACACTATAACAAATTCAGGTGCATTACAGATCTTTGGTTGTGCTGTCCCATCAGTTTTAGGATTTCATAACCAAATTATAATTCTACATGAATGACCGTACTTGGATTTGACATTCCAGAGCTGGAGACCTCCTTGGCTACTCCCAAACAGGATCTTGTTCAGGTAAGTGCTTGGGTGCATTACAGCAGACACTTCAAATGACACTTTGTCAAATGTTATCTGCAGGTACTCCTCTGTGGGAAAAACACTATTTCATGCACTTCACAAGAACTGGTTAAACTGGAAAACTAAAAAAGTACTACTGATAATTATTTTAACCAAAACATTTTCTACTCAAGGTTAATTGGAACAGATTTTCCAAATGTTATGTTATGCATTCTTTTGCAACACCAACCCTCTGACTCCACGTCCCAGACAATGACAACATTGTCCCTGTCCACAGAAATGATGTGATCCCCGAAAGGCAGCAGGAGGTGAACATCAGCTCCATGGCCGGTGTATGTGTGAACAACCTGGATAGATGCAACGTCTCACAGTCAGTTTACTAGAATCAAGATCATTCATAATCATCAACATTACATTTAGGTTAAAGCCAGTGTGTGAGCTCAGCTAGCGCTATGTCTACTATATTGATTTTATATACACTACCGTTCAAAAGTTTGGGGTCACTTAGAAATGTCCTTGTTTTTGAAAGAAAAGCAATTTTTTTGTCCATTAAAATAACATCAAATTGATCAGAAATACAGTGTAGACATTGTTAATGTTGAAAATGGCTATTGTAGCTGGAAACGGCTGATTTTTAATTGAATATCTACATAGGTGTAGAGAGGCCCATTATCAGCAACCATCAGTCCTGTGTTCCAATGGCACGTTGTGTTTGCTAATCCAAGTTTATCATTTTAAAAGGCTAATCGATCATTAGAAAACCCTTTTGCAATTATGTTAGCACAGCTGAAAACTGTTGTGCTAATTAAAGAAGCAATACAAGTGGCCTTCTTGAGACTAGTTGAGTATCTGGAGCATCAGCAATTGTGGGTTTGATTACAGGCTCAAAATGGCCAGAAACAAATAACTTCCTTCTGAAACTTGCCAAGAAACTGAAGATCTCGTACAATGCTGTGTACTACTCCCTTCACAGAACAGCGCAAACTGAATTTAACCAGAATAGAAAGAGGAATGGGAGGCCCCAGTGCACAACTGAGCAAGAGGACAAATACATTAAAGTGTCTAGTTTGAGAAACAGGCGCCTCACAGGTCCTCAACTGGCAGCTTCATTAAATAGTAACCGCAAAACGTCAACAGTGAAGAGGCGACTCCGGGATGCTTACCTTCTAGGCAGAGTTGCAAAGAAAAAGCCATATCTCAGACTGCCCACCTTAATCTTTTCTTTTTATTGGCCAGTCTGAGATATGGCTTTTTCTTTGCAACTCTGCCTAGAAGTTCAGCATCCCGGAGTCGCCTCTTCCCTGTTGACGTTGAGACTGGCGTGTGTGTGTGTGAGATATAGATATATACACACACACACACACCCTCAAATTAGTGGATTCGGCTATTTCAGCCACACCTGTTACTGACAGGTGTATAAAATCGAACACACTGCCATGCAATCTCCATAGACAAACATTGGCAGTAGAACGCCTTACTGAAGAGCTCAGTGACTTTCAACGTGGCACCGTCCATATTAATGCCCATGATTTTGGAATGAGATGTTCGACGAGCGGGTGTCCACAAACCTTTGGTCATGTAGCGTATATTCATCATAAGTGAAGGAATGGCTACTTTACCTCTTTGTTCCTAGCAAATGCTGTTACTTTTCTCCCATTTGCAACATAGACCAGCATGCGATCAGCTGCTAGGTATGATATGTCCTCTGGAACTGTATTACCTTTAGAAAATATCATACATTACATAAATCTACTGTCAAATGGTAACATTGATAGCTATATATTAGAAACTGTAACAACGCTGAATTAATAAAGGTAGCTAGACTCAGTGATATGACATACAGTGGAGAAACTTTGACATACATAAACCGAATCAAATCTTTCCAACGTATGCCCTTCCTTGACACATGCCCACATTGGGAAGAGCAAATACTGACAGTTGGCAGATAGCTATGTATTTTGTTGTTGATTTCTGTAGGCAGGAAGTCCTGCTGTGAATGGTAATGTCATATCACGAAATGTGCGTGCGTCCTACTTACTGACAGCAACGATTCCAAGTTTCTTGACCTGCAATATTACAAATACATGACAACATCACTAAACAAAACAATGGAATGGACATTACCAAACAAAACAATAGAATGGCCAATGAATTGTGCAAACAGGTGAACTGATAACTTTCTCTTTTTAGTCACTGCTATGGTTACTTATAACTATGCCCAATGTTGATCACCACTAGGACCACTAAATAACCACTTCGATTAAAATATTAGAATTAGCAGACTGGTCGCAGACTAGACGTAACATCGTTTTTATTTATTTTATTTAATCCTTATTTTACCAGGTAAGTTGACTGAGAACAAATTCTCATTGTAAAAGTAAATCTGGGACACTCAAATTAATACGATATGTTACATTTGGAATGGTTACATAAGATAAGGCAAAAAAACGCGAACTTCTAGCAACCCAAAGGTTGTGTGTTCGAATCTCATCACGGACAACTTTAGCATTATAGCAACTACTTAGTACTTTTTAGCTACTTTGAAACTACTTAGCACGTTAGCTAACCCATCCCCTAACCCTAATTATTTAACCTAACTCCTAACCTTAATCCCTAGAGCTAGCTAACGTTAACCACAGCAAATTGTAATTGGTAACACATCATATATTTTGCAAATTCATAACATACTGCACAAATTGCAATTCGTAACATATTGTACAAATTTAAATTCGTATAGGGCTGACCCCATTTAGTCGACTGGTCGATTGTTTGGTCGATATGCTGTTGGGTGAACCAGATTTCTTTAGTCCAGCAGTAGCAAAAAATCAAAATTAAATATTCATGGTGTACAAGACACATGTCTGATTCACGCCTCTCTGAGTGGACTAATCCATTGTGGAGGCCATGGAGATGGCACAATCTATCAAGAACACCATCCCAACCGTGAAGCATGGAGGTGGAAACATCATTCTTTGGGGATGCTTTTCTGCAAAGGGGACAGGATGACTGCACCGTATTGAGGGGAGGATGGATGGGGCCATGTATCGCGAGATCTTGGCCAACTACCTCCTTCCCTCAGTAAGAGCATTGAAGATGGGTCGTGGCTGGGTCTTCCAGCATGACAACGACCGGAAACACACAGCCAGGGCAACTAAGGAGTGGCTCCGTAAGAAGCATCTCAAGGTCCTGGAGTGGCCTAGCCAGTCTCCAGACCTGAACCCAATAGAAAATCTTTGGAGGGCGCTGAAAGTCCGTATTGCCCAGCGACAGCCCCGAAACCTGAAGGATCTGGATAAAATGCAAATTAATTACTTAAAAATCATACAATGTGATTTTCTGGATTTTTGTTTTAGATTCCATCTCTCACAGTTGAAGTGTACCTATGATAAAAATTACAGACCTCTACATGCTTTGTAAGTAGGAAAACCTGCAAAATCAGAAATGTATCAAATACTTGTTCTCCCCACTGTATATAAGATCCCACAGTTGAGAGTGAGGTCGGAAGAATTGTCTGTAGAGCTCCGAGACAGGATTGTGTCGAGGCACAGATCTGGGGAAGGGTAACAAAACATTTCTGCAGCATTGAAGGTCCCCAAGGACACAGTGATCTCCATCATTCTTAAATGGAAGAAGTTTGGAACCACCAAGACTCTTCCTAGAGCTGGCCGCCCGGCCAAACTGAGCAATGGGGGGAGAAGGGCCTTCGTCAGGGAGGTGACCAAGAACCCGATTGGAGCTCTGTCAGAGCTCCAGAGTTCCTCTGTGGAGATGGGAGAACCTTCCAGAAGGACAACCAGCACTCCACCAATCAGGCCTTTATGGTAGAGTGGCCAGATGGAAGCCACTTCTCAGTAAAAGACACGACAGCCCGCTTGGAGTTTTCCAAAAGGCACCTAAAGACTCTTAGACCATGAGAAACAAGATTATCTGGTCTGATGAAACCAAGATTGAACTCGTTGGCCTGAATGCCAAGCGTCACGTCTGGAGGAAACCTGGCACCATCCCTACGGTGAAGCATGGTGGTGGCAGCATCATGCTGTGGGGATGTTTTTCAGCGGCAGGGACTGGGAGACTAGTCAGGATCGAGGCAAAGATGAACGGAACAAAGTACAGAGAGATCCTTGATGAAAACCTGTTCCAGAGCGCTCAGGACCTCAGACTGGGGCGAAGGTTCACCTTCCAACAGGACAACAACCCTAAGCACACAGCCAAGACAACGCAGGAGTGGCTTCGGGACAAGTCTCTGAATGTCCTTGAGTGGCCCAGCCAGAGCTCGGACTTGAACCCGATCAAACATCTCTGGAGAGACCTAAAAATAGCTGTGGAGCAACGCTCCCCATCCAACCTGACAGAGCTTGAGAGAACCTGCAAATAAGAATGGGAGAAACTCCCCAAATACAGGTGTGCCAAGCTTGTAGCGTCATACCCAAGAAGACTCGATGCTGTAATCACTGCAAAAGGTGCTTCAACAAAATACTGAGTAAAGGGTCTGAATACTTACGTAAACGTATTTTTATTGGATAAATTAGCAAACATTTATAGAAACCTGTTTTTGCTTTGCCATTATGGGGTATTGTGTGTAGATTGATGAGGGGAAAAAACCATTTAATAAATTTCAGAATAAGGCTGTAACGTAACAAAATGTGGAAAAAGTCAAAAGGTCTGAATACTTTCCGAAGGCACTGTATATTTCAATATTTCAATAGGCTACGGTATCAATCATTCATTTGTTCATGTCATCACACAGCGGTCGGGTAGGCTGTTTGGGGTGTTTATCCGACTGGATATAAAAATAAATAATAATAATAGTCCCCCCCACTTCTAAAACCAAAGTTGCGCCCGTTGTAATCTAACAGTACCTGTTTGGCACACATAATATGCATGCATTGCTCCTTCTTTTTCTGGATCTCCAGTATTTTAAACAACTAGTCAAATTTATTCCACACATCTGACTTACCCTTTACCGCCTGAGCAACCATAAAAAATTATGATATGCTATAGGTCTGGCCCTATTGGTCACGTGCATGTGATGCATACATGTGTCACGTAAAGAGAGCAAGGGTTGAGGGAATATTTTTCCTAAACAAATTAGGGATTTCGGTAACAGAACAGGTGGACTCCAATCAAGTTGTAGAAACATCAAGTATGAGCAGACATGACTCTCGTTCGACCAATAATATTTTTTGTCGGGGACAGCCCTAAATTCGTAACATATCCGAATTGTAATTCGTAACATATCATACGAAATGGATGATGGACATCCACAAATTAATACACACCATACCAAACGTAACATATCATACTAAATGGAGAATCTCAGATTTACATAAAGAATAATACGAAATGCTCTGAGACAACGTTGGAATTAGCTATCAAGTAACTAAATGTAACTATTGTATTAAAGTCTGCATTCGTGCATGGCACTTTCTCTATGTTGTTTCACTGCTCCAGTGAGTTGGACGGGCCTTTGATTTCCAAAGGCGGGCACAGTTTTTCAAGGGACCTCCTGTGTGTGCATACGCTTGCACTTTCACCTTTTTTTTTTATGGGTGTTATAGTAAAGACCATAGGCAGCTCATGAGTTTCAAGGTTGGGGAAGCTTACAACTTATCCTACCATTTCTACTGATCTGTGTGCCAGTTATGATTATTTTTATATGCTCATTTTCGTGGAACAGTATCATTTCAATAATAACGTTTTTGTTTCTCAAAATCATTGTCACGTGGTTAATTATCCAAATCTGAAGTAAAATGATACAAATCTAAAAGTAAAAATGTAACTAAGGGACAGCACCAGCCTCTGCCATATGCACACATTGATACACTTGTGATTTGAAACAATCCACGGCTATTAATGACCCTCTGTGGCTAAGTCATGCTCCCTGGAGAAGTATTTTGAATGATTTTATTTAGACGGGCGTAATTATAATTTTGGCAAAACAATTTACTTTAAGGAATCCTGAATCCAGCACCCGCCAATTTTCCTTTCCAATTCGCAAGAGGTTGAAACTAGAGACCTGTATATAATTTTTTATTTATTCTTATTTTACCTTTATTTAACTAGGCAAGTCAGTTGAGAACTTATTTACAATGACAGCCTACACCGGCCAAACCCGGACGACGCTGGGCCAATTGTGCGCCGCCCTTTGCGACTCCCAACCACGGCCGAATCAGGGGGTCTGTAGTAACACCTCAAGCACTGAGATGCAGTGCATTAGACCGCTGCGCCACTCGGGACAAGATGCTCATGTCTCAGCACCCGCTGCTCGTTGAGAAGAGTAAGAACGATACGTGCTGAAGAGTAAGAACGATACGTGCTTTCACGTCATAGTCTCCAATAACACCAGAAAAAGTCGCTAGATTTGTCGCTAGTCGCTTTTTTGAAAATGTGTCGCTAGAGGGGTCTGAAAACTCGCTAAATATATTGACAAAGTCGCTAAATTGGCAACACTGCACTGACTTTGCCTCTTCCTCTCTGCAGAAACTACGTCACCGGAGAAAGCAATCCGGGCGAGCGAAACAGCGCCCCTCTAAATGTATCCCAAGGAGCTGATGCTGTCTGGCCAGAAATAGTATGACATGCAATACTCTTTTGGTCCAGACAGCGTCACATACATGGTCTAAATATAATGAGACAAAGGAACGCTGTTTCGCTCGCTCTGGTGCTTTAACTGAGATTGATGCGTCTTTCTGTCGGCGAGCGTCTCGGTCAAATAAATGATCAATATTTAAATATTTTATTTCAAAGGGCAAGAAGGAGGTGTGGTAGGACGGACCAGGCCCACTAAGGCCCGCCCATAATGACGAACCTGCATCATGCAAAGGCAGTGCATTGTGAGTGCCACTGACGTGATCATTTTTGTTAAGTATATGTGACAAGTAAATAGCTAGCTTTCCAACAACATAATACGCACTTACATTGTACGTGTGGAAACAGTTTCCAACGGCTGTCACAACGTAGAATTCTCTGTGTTTCTTATGGTACCGTACCACGTGTGGGAGGTGATTCGAATACAGTCCCAATGCTCTAAAGCCTGAAAATATAACACTTCCCTTTTTACTGCACACGGGCATGTTTTAGATTATGATGTACATCAAGTAATGCTTTCTATAAAATCTAGAGACCCTTATCGTAGACTGAATTTGAAACGAGCGGCAGAATATTCCTGTGGCATGTCCTTCAATGTTTTCAAAGCATGAACATATATTGTTACACTGCAATATGTCCGATAGACAGGATATAAGGGAATTGTTAGTTCCGTGTGATTATAGTTCCCCGAGATAATTACTTATCTCAATATAGTTACCCCTCTCAGTCTCTATTTTATTGCAAATAAATGAATCAACGAATTATTGAAAAATGTCTGATAAATGATTGGTATAGTAAAAAAAAATATGGCCTTATGTGTCAATTGGGAAAAAATATTTTCTGGTGTAGCTAAATCAAGACTGTTTTACAGTGTTTGTCAAATACACGTTTATTATAAAAGTGTTTTAAAAACCCCATAAATAATACATTTAAAAGCACAATTAAAGGACAAAGGGAATCTGAAAAATGATATCTGAAAGTAAGCAATCACAAAGAATACTTCAATTTCACCAAAGAAGGCTGACAAGTCGCTTTACAGAACATACATGATAATCAATCAGTGTTGATTAATATTTTATTTAAAAACAATATCAAACACCTCTTCTGCAGTTGGTTTTAAATATAGCCATAAAACAAATCACTAAATTAGGTTTGCAGATACAAAACTTTGCCAGCATTGCAAGAACTTGCACAGATCTGTGGCATTTTTATCTGGAATGTTCTTCATATGCTCACAATCTGGAACCTGTGAAAATCAAACACATAATCAAACACTATTTGTACCTTTGATATCAGAGAAACTTAATCTGACAGCAAACACCTTACTATTACTGTCTGTCATAATAACAACAATGATAGACACATGGAAAATATGACAGATAGAA
The DNA here is from genome assembly GCF_020615455.1 of Coregonus clupeaformis. Taxonomy (NCBI): domain Eukaryota; kingdom Metazoa; phylum Chordata; class Actinopteri; order Salmoniformes; family Salmonidae; genus Coregonus; species Coregonus clupeaformis. The sequence goes on from NC_059200.1 coordinate 25,086,965, forward strand.
GGATGTTCAAAATACTTGCCTTTGCAGAAGATGCCAATCTACATTGTATCTCCTTCAATTTCCCAACATATTCGCCATCGCTCGGGCAACGAGACCATTTGAAAATGCACTTAGGCTGGATTCGTTTGTTGAGTGAAATGAAATGTAAAATATGGTGCTGTTAATCAATGAAAAAACAACAATATTTAGTCTAAATCAAGTCAAATAGAATGTATTAAGAGCTTACCTTGTTATTTACCATCGGTTTCCAACTTCTACAGTTATGTTCCCACATTGCCTGTGAAAGAGAGCACTTAAGTGTTTCAAACCTCAGGGTGCATGCAGTGTGCAAACCCAATATCAACAAGAGAATTAATAAAATCTAAGAAATAATATTTTAGAAATCTGACTTACATCTATGACATATTCTGATCTGATAACATTCAATGCCACATGCTGCATTTTTTGGAGACATCCCTTATCCCTTGCCGAAATGCTCTGAACAAGGTGTACCGCAAAAGCCAGTGTGACATAACCTGCAAAGAAAGAAATCAAAGAAGGAAATCAATACACAGACCAATATCTCAAACTGGATCAGTAACCAATCAACTGTCAATTACCAATCAATTGTCAAATCAGATCAGTAACCAATCAATTGTCAAATTGGATCAATTACCAATCAATTGTGAAATCAGATCAGTAACCAATCAATTGTCAAATCAGATCAGCAAACAATCAATTGTGAAATCAGATCAGTTACCAATCAAATGTGCCTTGCTCATCTTTGTGTTAATTTGAGACCTTTGAACCTTTCGGTGATCAGGCTTATTTTATACTCTCTCAGATACTTGACCCGTAACCCTTAAGTTCACATCACAAAAAAGGGAATAATACATTAACCAAATAAACTCTGACTCACAGTATAAATCACAGTTGCATATACTGTGAATCACAGTTGCATATACTGTAAACTAATGGTAACTTCATCTAACATAGTAGACTACATCAAACAAATAAGAAATCTCTTAGCACACTCACCCCATTTCATGGAATCTCAGAGTAACCACATTAAAGTCTGCACTGTCCACATTTGTGATTCAAGTGTAGAGTGCTCTGTGGGCAAATGTTACAGCTCTGACTGAAATCAGACCGAAGCGTTATCATACGAACTGATAAAATCAAATAGATTATTTAACTTTTCAAAACGTTTGAGGGTTTCCTTCTTTTTAATAAGTTTAGCCAGATCACTTTATCTCAATGAAGAGATCTGTCTGGTGTATCTGGGCATATTTTGCACTGGGCAGACCTAACATTTGACCAGCATGCAGTCCTCTCTCATCTAGCCGCCCCTGGAGAGAGAGCTGCTCTTCTGCTCACCTGACATCTAGCTGCCCCAGCTAAATCCCTTGGTATCTAGACACACTTTACCTCATGCCTATCTTACAAAAAGGGTTCTACATGGAACCAACAAGGGTTCCTCCGGGTTCTCCTATGGGGACAGCTGACGAACCCTTTTAGGTTCTAGATAGCACCTTTCTTTCTTAGTGTATGATTCAGCAATAAGGCATGAGGGAGTGTGGTATATGGCCAATATACCACAAACCCCCGAGGTGCCTTATTGCTATTATAAACTAGTTACCAACGTAATTAGAGCAGTAAAAATACATGTTTTGTGATACACGGTCAGATGACGCAGATGCTAAGCTACAGGACTGTTTTGCTAGCACAGACTGGAACATGTTCCGGGATTCTTCAGATAGCATTGAGGAGTACACCACATCAGTCACTGGCTTCATTAATAAGTGCATCGATGATGTCGTCCCCACAGTGACTGTACATACATACCCCAACCAGAAGCCATGGATTACAGGAAACATCCGCACTGAGCTAAAGGGTAGAGCTTCCGCTTTCAAGGAGCGGGACTCTAACCCGGACGCTTATAAGAAATCCCGCTATGCCCTCCGACGAACCATCAAACAGGCAAAGAGTCAATACAGGACTAAGATTGAATCGTACTACACCGGTTCTGACGCTCGTCGGATGTGGCAGGGCTTGAAAACTATTACAGACTACAAAGGGAAGCACAGCCGCGAGCTTCCCAGTGACACAAGCCTACCAGACGAGCTAAACCACTTCTATGCTCGCTTCGAGGCAAGCAACACTGAAGCATGCATGAGAACACCAGCTGTTCCGGATGACTATGTGATCACGCTCTCCGTAGCCGATGTGAGTAAGACTTTTAAGCAGGTCAACATTCACAAGGCCGCAGGGCCAGACGGATTACCAGGACGTGTACTCCGAGCATGTGCTGACCAACTGGCAAGTGTCTTCACTGACATTTTCAACATGTCCCTGACTGAGTCTGTAATACCAACATGTTTCAAGCAGACCACCATAGTCCCCATGCCCAAGGACACTAAGATAACCTGCCTAAATGACTACCGACCCGTAGCACTGACATCTGTAGCCATGAAGTGCTTTGAAAGGCTGGTCATGGCTCACATCAACACCATTATCCCAGAAACCCTAGACCCACTCCAATTTGCATACCGCCCCAACAGATCCACAGATGATGCAATCTCTATTGCACTCCACACTGCCCTTTCCCACCTGGACAAGAGGAACACCTACGTGAGAATGCTATTCATTGACTACAGCTCAGCATTCAACACCATAGTGCCCTCAAAGCTCATCACTAAGCTAAGGATCCTGGAACTAAACACCTCCCTCTGCAACTGGATCCTGGACTTCCTGACGGGCTGCCCCCAGGTGGTAAGGGTAGGTAACAACACATCTGCCACACTGATCCTCAACACGGGGGCCCCTCAGGGGTGCGTGCTCAGTCCCCTCCTGTACTCCCTGTTCACCCATGACTACATGGCCAGGCACGACTCCAACACCATCATTAAGTTTGCCGACGACACAACAGTGGTAGGCCTGATCACCGACAACGATGAGACAGCCTATAGGGAGGAGGTCAGAGACCTGGCCGTGTGGTGCCAGGATAACAACCTCTCCCTCAACGTGACCAAGACAAAAGAAGATGATTGTGGAATACAGGGGAAAAAAGAGGACTGAGCACGCCCCCATTCTCATCGACGGGGCTGTAGTGGAACAGGTTGAGAGCTTCAAGTTCCTTGGTGTCCACATCACCAACGAACTATCATGGTCCAAACACACCAAGACAGTCGTGAAGAGGGCACGACAAAGCCTATTCCCCCTCAGGAGACTGAAAAGATTCGGCATGGGTCCTCAGATCCTCAAAAAATTCTACAGCTGCACCATCGAGAGCATCCTGTCTGGTTGCATCACTGCCTGGTATGGCAACTGCTTGGCCTCCGACCGCAAGGCACTACAGAGGGTAGTGCGTACGGCCCAGTACATCACTGGGGCCAAGCTTCCTGCCATCCAGGACCTCTATACCAGGCGGTGTCAGAGGAAGGCCCTCAAAATTGTCAAAGACTCCAGCCACCCTAGTCATAGACTGTTCACTCTGCTACCGCACGGCAAGCGGTACCGGAGTTCAAGTCTAGGTCCAAAAGGCTTCTCAACAGCTTCTACCCCCAAGCCATAAGACTCCTGAACAGCTAATCATGGCTACCCGGACTATTTGCACTGCCCCATCTTTTTACGCTGATGCTACTCTGTTAATTATTTATTCATAGTCACTTTAACTCTACCCACATGTACATATTACTTCAACTACCTCAACTAGCCGGTGCCCCCGCACATAGACTCTGCACCGGTACCCCCCTGTATATATAGCCTCCCTACTGTTATTTTATTTTACTTCTGCTCTTTTATTCTCAACACTTTTTTGTTGTTGTTTTATTTTACTTTTTTATTTAAAATAAATGCACTGTTGGTTAAGGGCTGTAAGTAAGCATTTCACTGTAATGTCTGCACCTGTTGTATTCGGCGCATGTGGCCAATAAAATTTGATTTGATTTGATATACCACGGCTGTCAGCCAATCAGCATTCAGGGCTCGAACGACCCAGTTCATAATGGCTGATAGCTTACTTTTTGCATGGCCTTTTACCTATGATTTCAACTAATGATTTGTTGATTTCCAAAATTATTTTTATTGGGTAAATAATAGAGATCTACTTGCCTTAACTTTGGATGTGTAGAGCTGGGTGGTAGATGAGACTAGGGTGGATGGAACATTTTATATAGCAATTAAAGGCCCTATATAGAGTTCCAATAGCCTGTGTACAGTTCAGGTAAATCAGAGACAGAAACAGTATTTAAATATACAGTGCATTCGGAAAGTATTCAGACTTTTTCCACATTTTGTTACGTTATAGCCTTATTCTAAAATTGATTAAATACATTTTTTACCTCATCAATCTACACACAATACCCCATAATGACAAAGCGAAAACAGGTTTTTAGAAATGTTTGCAAATGTATTACAAATAAAAAACAGAAATACCTTATTTACATAATTATTCAGACCCTTTGCTATGAGACTCGAAATTGAGCTCAGGTGCATCCTGTTTCCATTGATCATCCTTGAGATGTTTCTACAACTTGACTGGAATACACCTGTGGTAAATTCAATTGATTGGACATGATTTGTAAAGGCATACACCTGTCTATATAAGGTATCTCAGTTGACAGTGCATGTCAGAGCAAAAACCAAGCCATGAGGTTGAAGAAATTGTCCGTTGAGCTCCGAGACAGGATTGTGTCGAGGCACAGATCTGGGGAAGGGTACCCAAAAATTTCTGCAGCATTGAAGGTCCCCAAGAACACAGTGGCCTCCATTCTTAAATGGAAGAAGTTTAGAACCACCGAGACTCTTCCTAGAGCTGGTGGCCGCCCGGCCAAACTGAGCAATCGGGGAGAAGGGCCTTGGTCAGGGAGGTGACCAAGAACCCGATGGTCACTCTGACAGAGCTCTAGAGTTCCTCTGTGGAGATGGGAGAACCTTCCAGAAGGACAACCATCTCTGCAGCACTCCACCAATCAGGCCTTTATGGTAGAGTGGCCAGACAGAAGCCACTCCTCAGTAAAAGGCATATTACAGCCCGCATGGAGTGTGCCAAAAGGCACCTAAAGACTCCCAGAAACAAGATTATCTGGTCTGATGAAACCAAGATTGAACTCTTTGGCCTGAATGCCAAGCGTCACGTCTGGAGGAAACCTGCCACCATCCCTACGGTGAAGCATGATGGTGGCAGCATCATGCTGTGGGGATGTTTTTCAGCGGCAGGGACTGGGAGACTCTGGATCGAGGCAAAGATGAACGGAACAAAGTACAGAGAGATCCTTGATGAAAACCTGCTCCAGAGCGCTCAGGACCTCAGACTGGGGCGAAGGTTCACCTTCCAACAGGACAACGACCCTAAGCACACAGCCAAGACAACGCAGGCGTGGCTTCGGGACAAGTCTCTGAATGTCCTTGATTGGCCCAGCCAGAGCCTGGACTTGAACCCAATCTAACATCTCTGGAGAGACCTGAAAATAGCTATGCAGCGACACTCCCCAAATACAGGTGTGCCAAGCTTGTAGCATTATACCCAAGAAGACTCAAGGCTGTAATCGCTGCCAAAGGTGCTTCAACAAAGTACTGAGTGAAGGGTCTGAATACTTATGTAAATGTGATATTTCAGTTTTTTTTTTAAATACATTTGCAAACATTTCTAAAAATCTGTTTTTGCTTTGTCATTATGGGGTATTGTGTGTAGATTGATGAGGGGGGAAAAACTATTTAATCAATTTTAGAATAAGGCTGTAACATAACAAAAGGTAAGGGGTCTGAATACTTTCCGAATGCACTGTATGGCTCTGAGATACAGTGCCTTCAGAAAGTATTCAAACCTCTTTACTTTTTCCACATTTTGTTGTGTTACAGCCTGAATTTAAAATGGATTAATTTGAGATTTGTGCCACTGGCCTACACACAATACCCCATAATGTCAAAGTGGAATTATGTTTTTAGAAATGTTTACAAATTAATTAAATATGAAAAGCTGAAATGTCTTGAGTCAATAAGTATTCAACCCCTTTGTTCAGCAAGCCTAAGGTTCAGGAGTAAAAATGTGCTTAACAAGTCACATAATAGGTTGCATGGACAATAACAGTATTTAACATGATTTTTGAAGGACTACCTCATCTCTGTACCCCGCACATACAAATGATCTGTAAGGTCCCTCAGTCGAGCAGTGAATTTCAAACACAGATTCAACCACAAAGACCAGGGAGGTTTTCCAATGCCTCACAAAGAAGGGCAGCTATTGGTAGATAAAATACATTTTAAAAAGCAGACATTGAATATCCCTTTGAGCATGATGAAGTTATTAATTACACTTTGGACGGTGTATAAATGCACCCAGTCACTACAAAGATACAGGCTTCCTTCCTAACTCAGTTGCCGGAGAGGAAGGAAACCGCTCAGGGATTTCACCATGATGCCAATGGTGACTCAAACAGTTACAGAGTTTAATGGCTGTGATAGGAGAAAACTGAGGATGGATCAACAACATTGTAGTTACTCCACGATACTAACCTAAATGACAGAGTGGAAAGAAGGAAGCCTGTACAGAATACAAATATTCCAAAACATGCATCCTGTTTGTAATAAGGCACTAAAGTAAAACTGCAAAAAATGTGGCAAAGAAATTAACTTTATGCCCTGAAAACAATGCGTTATGTTTGGGGCAAATCCAACACAACACATCACTGAGTACCAACTCTCCATATTTTCAAGCGTGGTGGTGGCTGCATCATGTTATGGGTATGTTTGTCATCGGCAAGGACTAGGGAGTTTTTTTAGGATCAAAAGAAATGGAATAGAGCTAAGCACAGGCAAAAGCCTAAAGGAAAACCTAGTTGTCTGCTTTCCAACAGACACTAGGAAACAAATTCATCTTTCAGCAGGACAATAACCTAAAACATAAGGCCAAATATACACAAGTGGCCTATTTAGTTTTGACTTAAATCGGCTTGAAAATCTATGGCAAGACTTAGAAATGGTTGTCTAGCAATGATCAACAACCAACTTGACAGAGCTTGAAGAATTTTTAATATAATAATGTGCAAATATTGTGCAATCCAGGTGTGCAAAGCTCTTAGAGACTTACCCAGGAAGACTCACATCTGTAATCGCTGCCAAAAGGTGATTCTAACATGTATTGACTCAGGGTTGTGAATACTTATGTAAATGAGATATTTCTGTATTTAATTTTCAATAAATGTGCAAACATTTCTAAAAACATGTTTTCACTTTGTCATTATGGGGTATTGTGTGTGGATGGGTGATAAAAAATAAATACATGTTGAATTCAGGCTGTAACACATAAAATGTGCATTCTGAATGCACTGTAAATTATCTGAATACTGGTTGGTTTCCCACTGAATTTGGGGTTCAGTGGGAAACCAGCTACTTTCGCACTGTTGCCATCCTTGGCATTGGAGAACTCATTGTTCAAATACACAAAAGCAAAGAATATGTCAGACATTTATTTTCAGCAAGGTTCTGAAGCGATGAACAAATGATCTTATACATTTCCCTACTCTGAGCTCCGTATGGTCCTAAAACATTTACAAAAGAGACAGTTCAATAATTTAAAATCCCTGAACTCAATCACCCACTCGCATAAATTATACTTTTTTCTGTTCATGTTCCTACTCTCGCACTACATACCTTTGAAATGTTCCTAAATGTACTGTTCATTTGTAATGTACTCTGTGGATACCAAAATGTGAACAACTTGATACATACAGTGAGGGAAAAAAGTATTTGTTCCCCTGCAGATTTTGTACGTTTGACCACTGACAAAGACATGATCAGTCTATAATTTTAATGGTAGGTTTATTTGAACAGTGAGAGACAGAATAACAACAAACAAATCCAGAAAAACGCATGTCAAAAATGTTATTAATTGATTTGCATTTTAATGAGGGAAATAAGTATTTGACCCCTCTGCAAAACATGACTTAGTACTTGGTGGCAAAACCCTTGTTGGCAATCACAGAGGTCAGATGTTTCTTGTAGTTGGCCACCAGGTTTGCACACATTTCAGGAGGGATTTTGTTCCACTCCTCATTGCAGATCTTCTCCAAGTCATTAAGGTTTCGAGGCTGACGTTTGGCAACTCGAACCTTCAGCTCCCTCCACAGATTTTCGATGGGATTAAGGTCTGGAGACTGGCTAGGCCACTCCAGGACCTTAATGTGCTTCTTCTTGAGCCACTCCTTTGTTGCCTTGGCCGTGTGTTTTGGGTCATTGTCATGCTGGAATACCCATCCACGACCCATTTTCAATGCCCTGGCTGAGGGAAGGAGGATGTCACCCAAGATTTGACAGTACATGGCCCCGTCCATCGTCCCTTTGATACGGTGAAGTTGTCCTGTCCCCTTAGCAGAAAAACACCCCCAAAGCATAATGTTTCCACCTCCATGTTTGACGGTGGGGATGGTGTTCTTGGGGTCATAGGCAGCATTCCTCCTCCTCCTCCAAACACGGCGAGTTGAGTTGATGCCAAATAGCTCCATTTTGGTCTCATCTGACCACAACACTTTCACCCAGTTCTCCTCTGAATCGTTCAGATGTTCATTAACAAACTTCAGACGGGCCTGTATATGTGCTTTCTTGAGCAGGGGGACCTTGCGGGCGCTGCAGGATTTCAGTCCTTCACGGCGTAGTGTGTTACCAATTGTTTTCTTGGTGACTATGGTCCCAGCTGCCTTGAGATCATTGACAAGATCCTCCCGTGTAGTTCTGGGCTGATTCCTCACCGTTCTCATGATCATTGCAACTCCATGAGGTGAGATCTTGCATGCCGCCCCAGGCCGAGGGAGATTGACAGTTATTTTGTGTTTCTTCCATTTGCGAATAATTGCACCAACTGTTGTCACCTTCTCACCAAGCTGCTTGGCGATGGTCTTGTAGCCCATTCCAGCCTTGTGTAGGTCTACAATCTTGTCCCTGACATCCTTGGAGAGCTCTTTGGTCTCTTTGGTCTTGGCCATGGTGGAGAGTTTGGAATCTGATTGATTGATTGCTTCTGTGGACAGGTGTCTTTTATACAGGTAACAAACTGAGATTAGGAGCACTCCCTTTAAGAGTGTGCTCCTAATCTCAGCTCGTTACCTGTATAAAATACACCTGGGAGCCAGAAATCTTTCTGATTGAGAGGGGGTCAAATACTTATTTCCCTCATTAAAATGCAAATCAATTTATAACATTTTTGACATGCGTTTTTCTGGATTTTTTTGTTGTTATTCTGTCTCTCACTGTTCAAATAAACCTACCATTAAAATTATAGACTGATCATTTCTTTGTCAGTGGGCAAACGTACAAAATCAGCAGGGGATCAAATACTTTTTTCCCTCACTGTACCTACCAGTGGCGTGTATTCATGGATGCCAAAGGAAGCCAGGCTTCCTCAAAAAAAGGACAAAAAAAACGAACAAAAATAACATTTAAAATAATTTATCTTTCGTCTCTGTGTTTCATAATGTTCCTTTAATTCGCAAGAGGCTGAATGTACACTACATGACCAAAAGTATGTGGACACCTGCTCGTCGAACATCTCATTCCAAAATCATAGGCATTAATATGGAGTTGGTCCCCCCTTTGCTGCTATAACAGCCTCCACTCTTCTGGGAAGGCTTTTCACTAGATGTTGGAACATTGCTGCGAGGACGTGCTTCCATTCAGCCACAAGAGCATTAGTGATGTCGGGCACTCATGTTGGGCGATTAGGCCTGGCTAGCAGTTGCCGTTACAATTCATCCCAAAGATGTTCGATGGGGTTGAGGTCAGGGCTCTGTGCAGGCCAGTCAAGTTCTTCCACACCGATCTCGACAAACCATTTCTGTATGGACCTCGCTTTGTGCACGGGGGCATTGTCATGTTGAAACATGAAAGGGCCTTCCCCAAACTGTTGCAACAATGTTGGAAGCACAGAATCGTGTAGAATGTCATTGTATGCTGTAACTTTAAGATTTCCCTTCACTGGAACTAAGGAGCCTAGCCCGAACCATGAAAAACAGCCCCAGACCATTATTCCTCTTCCACCAAACGTTACAGTTGGCACTATGCATGTGGGCAGGTAGTGTTCTCCTGGCATCCGCCAAACCCAGATTAGTCCGTCGGACTGCCAGATGGTAAAGCGTGATTCATCACGCCAGAGAACGCGTTTCCACTGCTCCAGAGTCCAATGAAGGCAAGCTTTACACCACTCCAGCAAACGCTTGGTATTGCACATGGTGATCTTAGGATTGTGTGCGGCTGCTCGGCCATGGAAACCCATTTCATGAAGCTCCCGACGAACAGTTATTGTGCTTCCAGAGGCAGTTTGGAACTCGGTAGTGAGACTTGCAACCGAGGACAGAAGATTTTTAAGCGCTATGCGCTTCAGCACTCAGCAATCCTGTTCTGTGAGCTTGTGTGGCCTACCACTTCGCGGCTGAGCCGTTGTTGCTCCTAGACGTTTCCACTTCACAATAACAGCACTTACAGTTGACCGGGGCAGATCTAGTAGGGCAGAAATGTTAAGTTGCGTCAATTCAAATCTGGTATTAGGAACAAAAGAGGTCAATACACGTCTTCTAAATAGACTAGTATTTTAATTAATGCAAAACCTTCAATGGTAAATATGAGGTTCGTATATACGGGTCTACTGAAGTACCACGCAGGGCATTCAGAGAACTAATCCATTGTTACAGGTGCTCCTTAAAATACTCGGACAGTTTTTAGTTCCCGCTCTCTGCTGGGCCTATCAGGGTAGAGACTGAGCGTGGTTTAGACTTACTCAGCCAATCCGTTGGCGCACAGGCTAGTCCCAGCCTCTTGGCGCTCCACCGTTGCCAGGCATAAATTCTTATCATAACAACCTGTCATGGTGAGAAGAGCCAGCTCCCCTAGACACCATTCCTACGTCCAAGGAAGGTTCACAGATCACAAAGAAGCAGTATAGTCTAGTATTTGGAGACACAAATTCTTATCTCATCTTACCCCCTAAAACAGCTCCTCACATCAATCACAGCTTGCCAGGTGAAACAACCCACATCAGCACAGTACAGACCCTCCATGCCTTAATCATTAATGCATTCCTTCCAAGCTAGTCATCCCATCCATCTATGAGAATAATAAATCCCCACAGAACTGACTTGTTGGAAAGGTGGCATCCTATGACGGTGCCACGTTGAAAGTCACTGAGCTCTTCAGTAAGGCCATTCTACTGCCAATGTTTGTCTATGGAAAATGCATGGCTGTGTGCTCGATTTTATACACCGGTCAGCAACGGTGTGGCTGAAATAGCCGAATCCACTAATTTGAAGGGGTGTCCAAATACACTATATATATAAAAGTATCTCACCGGAGAAAGCAAACCGAGCGAGCGAAACAGCGCCCCTCTATGTGTAGGCCATCTATCTGATGCTCTCTGGTCCAAAAGAGTATGACATTGTTGCTGCCCGTAGCATTGAATGCAAGGGAAGCCAGCGAGCATTTGGCCTCCCTTGATAAAAAAAAAAGGTATAAAATAATAGCCAATCAGCGTTGAGCTAAACTGAACGAGCTCAACTGTGAATGGTCCTGGCGCACCAAAAAAGGAAGCCAGTTTGGATTTGGCGTCACTCCTATCAAATCGCATCGAGAGCAGACGTCATTGACAGAAACAACTTGAATTGTTGCATCTGGTTGTGTTGTTGTTCTCCGGTGGCTAGCTAGCTAGCTAAAATTGGCCCTTGGATGGAGATGCATATCTGGAGTTGTGGTTTTACTTAATTCTCCGTACTGGATTGATTATAAAGGCGATTCTGATCCAACCATTAATTCATATATTGTGCCCCTGGCCTGAGAGGATGGAAGTTCAACATGTAGCTAGATGTAGTAAGCTACATCTGCATTGCTTGCTGTTTGGGGTTTTAGGCTGGATTTCTGTATAGCACTTTGTGACATCTGCTGATGTAGAAAGGGCTTTATAAATACATTTGATTGATTGAATTTGATTGATATTAACTAGCATCATTGCCCATGAAAGGAAGTTAGGCTAGCGAGCAAGCATTTTAGCCAGGTAGCTTAGGACAACAAAAAATAAACGTGTACTGTATGACAGAGTGATTGACAGTTTCGTCACCATGAAAGAGAAGAGGATGGCGTTGGCGTTTCTCTACAAGTAGAGTGAGTCAACATGTTTTTTCTACTTGCACAAACGCGCACACACACACAAATCAGAACCATGGACAGCCACATCGTATTTAGCTTACGTTAATTGGACTAAATCGTTGTTGGTATCTTTTAGTTGTCACTGTATTAGACTAAGCATAGGTGATTTGATGACGTTGAAATGTTGAAGTTGAAATGGTGCTAGAATAGTGGAGGCAGCTCGTTTTCTTTGTGGTAACTCCGTGGTTCTAAATCAATAGTTGTTTAGTGGTCCGAAAATGTCTGAAACATTAACTTACTTGACCATGCTGTAGGTCACGTAACTGTTTGTTACATGCAATATGCTTTGTGGACTTCACCGGACAGAGGTTGCTTTCCGGTTTTGTGATGAAACAAAGGTGTGGTTGAATTTATTCTGCCACTGTGTCTTCTTATTGTCTCGGCCTTTAGGCCTATATATATATCACGGTCGAAAGGCATATGAACTTACAGGTTATAGAGCAAACAACGCAATTATCACAACACATAGGTTTTAATATGGCTTTTTTTTCTGGCTTCCCCAGTGATTTTACCCACCCACCGCCACAGATTTACACACATACATTATCACTCGTAAAGCAAATAACAATTTAAAGACATTCTGTACATACATTTCTGAATAAATTGGCACAACCCATCCTCTGCTAGTGCTAACACAAACCCAAAAGCAACAAATTGCCACATTCATACAATGTAGAAATTAGATCCTTTCAGATGAGAAACACCAGAAAAAAAGTGTGATTACTGACTGATAATTCACATAAATGATGCCAGGATGAGTTAGTTTGACAGATGCAAGTTAGGTGTATTTCCTTCTATGACCATTGGGGATATTTATTGATTCCATGCGTTATAGTACATATTATTATTCAGTGCTTTGTGGAAGTGCTGACAATTACGTGAGGAACACCACTCTCTGCAAAACACTTGAAATGTGCTTCTGGACAGAATAAATATTTTGGTATTTTAGTGACAACATTTTCTGGAATGAGCACAACTCTGACTGGCATGAAAAAAAAACAGGGTTCCAAGGGGGCAACCACCAAGTCAAACTAACATTTATGAATATTTTGCATTGTTTTTCTTTAAGCGTTTTGCAGCAAGGTGGAATAGATCACCTTGGTGATCTGCAGCACGGCGGCGTGTAGCGAGTACTGCACCACGATGGAGCCGAAGCCCTTGTAGAATCCCAGGGCTCCCTCCTCTCGCCGGATCACATTTACACAGTCCCGGATGCCTTCATACTGCGTGTTGATGGGCAGGACCTCAAAGCCCAGGTCTGTGTTGTCGATGATGGTGCGCGTGCCCTGGATGTGGAGCCTGTGCATCACCGTCTCCAGCGGATAGAGGAGGACGTCGGCACACAGACTGGCCACGAAACTTGCCATGAGTTCGGGGAAGTAGGCGTCCAGCATGGTCTGGACCGTCTCCGAGCCGTCCACGGGCTGCTTGGCCGGACTCCTCCGGCGCAGGAGGAAGAGAACCAGCCTCTGCACGGTGGAGCTCACCACATAGTGGAGGACCCCGTGGAGCACGGTGGGGAGCATTAGGCCCCACAGGGGCAGCAGGCGCTTGCTGTGGGGGATGCCCATTCCCATGACCCGGCCCACACCCTCCTTCACACAGTCCAGGATGCCAGGGTTGTCCCGGATGATCTCACTCTGGGGACGCACGACAAGGGACAGTATAGGTGTGGCGCATATAGTAAATGGTTAATACAGAACGGCCTGAAATGATCTCTGCATGTGTGTTTGGATGAAAAGACCAGCTCTGTGAAGGAATGGAGAAATTGACTGATTCTTTGATACTGTTAAAGGTTGAGTTTCACAAAAACATAGTCATATTTATCTTTGTTAGACAATGGATGAACAGTGATCTTCACGCTAAAGATTATCTTTATGTTGTTGGGAAACTCACCTAAAGTCAGTTAGAATGTGAAGGGGAGTTATAGAAGAGATAACGATGGACAAGATAAGGATGGCCAAAATACAACAGACCAGAAAGGGATCATCATTCATACACAGTAAGTATGAAGTGTGGACACACTCACCTGCACAGTTTCAATGAGGCTTGCTGAGTAAAATGGCATGGCAACCACACAGGTCAAACTGTAAAAAGGAGAGATACACAATGACTGGTCATAAGATCAAAGAATTCTACTGGGATAAAGATCTCAACACCATCTGATAACAGCATCTACTAAATGTTAAGTCCCTTCTCAATTACACTGCACAGTTTTTATAATTATAGGAATATGCACTCAATAGTTATGCAATTAAATTATCACTTACTATACAGATACTTGTAAGTCACTACATTATACAGTATGAAAACCATTCATTATATAGGAAAGAAAATACATGTTATTACCCTTTTAGAACCAAATGCCCAATAACTTGCTTGGGGTTCCATTTGTGGGATAATTCTCTGAGAACAAACAAACAAAGTCAGGCCTCTATCCATGGTACCAGGTAACAAACAGTTAGTATTAATTTATTTCATATGTTCAAATAAGGCGATTTAACATGATTGTGATTTTTAAGAATAAAAAAAGGCTGGTTTAAACTAGTTTTTGTCTTGTTTGAACACTTATTGTTGAAGTATACTCTATAGTTTTGTTTTATGTCAGTTTTTTTTTCATTCATTTAAAGCTCTTAGTGGTCTTTGATTTTGGTACTGGAATGTCCTGCTCATCTCACTGGAACCCTTGGAAGCTGATAGATATGGCCTCTGAGTATAATCACCCACCTCCAGCATGTTCTGGTAGTGGCCAGAGGTCACATTGTGACTGGAAGTTTGACACCTAACGCCATTTAAAGGATGACTTGCTATTGATGCTGTGCTCGATTTTTATCAACAGCAATACAAACATTTTATTTTTGTTTGTTGAAGTCTTGTCAAAGATATGGTGGGCGATCAGGCGATGACTAAGGGCAATGACTAATATAGGCAATAATCCCGTTGGCTAGGTTTCTTGTCTCAAATATCATTCAACAGTAAATGCATACCGTGGTAGTGGAGTGCATTCACTTATGATGCCTTCTGTTCCCAGTGTGACTCCCTGTACCACAAAGGTGCTGCCCATTCCTTTCCATAAGACCTTAGGACCCTGCAAGCAGACAATTCACAACAATATACCAGCATTAAAACAACATGTTAGCCCCAAATTCACATTTTCAACATTTTGCTTGTGTGATATTTGTTAGACCTATTTGTGAATGTTGGGTTTTGGGTTTGTGAAAAGAATTTAATACCTGACTCTTGGTGACATTATACATCACACTGACAGCAGTCAATGGGGACAGATGATAGCACCTGGCGTGATAATTGACCTGGAAGCCACAAACAAACAGAATAAGGAATAATTCATTTATTATTACAGTTTATGTCATCTTACTTCATTAATACTTACTTCAAGCACACTGGAGGTAAAACTGTGATACACCCGGAAGATTGATGTACTGTATTGTAGAAAGTTATGAGTCTACAGATTACACCAAAGCCTAAGGGTGGAACACATACAGTCTCTGAACATGTGAATTGTGGCTTATACTGCATGGATGACCGTAGGCTTACCTGGCACTGACGACGAAACACAATGCAAGGGTGAGCCAGGACATTTTCAGTAAAGAGACTGGAAGAAGAAGACATGGTGTGAATACAGTGCCTTCAGAAAGAATTCACACCCCTTGACTTTATCCACATTCTGTTGTGTTACAGCCTGATTTTAAAATTGATTAAATTGAGATTGTGTCACTGGCCTACACGCCCTACCCCATAATGTCAAAGTGGAATTATGTTTTTCGAAATTTTACAAATTAATTAAATATATAAAGCTGAAATGTCTTGAGTAAATAAGTATTCAACCTCTTTCTTATGGCAAGCCTAAATAAGTTCAGGAGTAAAGATGTGCTTAACAAGTCACATAATAAGTTGCATGGACTCACTCTGTGTGCAATAATAGTGTTTAACATTATTTTTTAATGACTACCTCATCTCTGTACCCACACATACAATTATCTGTAAGGTCCCTCAGTCGGACCTCCTGAGTGGCGCAGCGGTCTAAGGCACTGCATCGCAGAGCTTGAGGCGTCACTACAGACCGGGTTTGATCCCAGGCTATGTTGCAGCCGGCTGCGACCGGGAGACCCATGAGGCGGCGCACAATTGGCCCAGCGTTGTCCGGGTTAGGGGAGGGTTTTCCTCTAAGATTTTGCCTGTGCTTAGCTCCATTCTGTTTCATTTTTTAAACTGAAAAACTCCCCAGTCCTTAACGATTACAAGCATACCCATAACATGATGCAGCCACCACTATGCTTGAAAATATAGAGAATGGCACTCAGTAACGTGTTGTGTTGGATTTGCCCCAAACATAACATTTTGTATTCAGGACAAAAAGTGAATTGCTTTGCCACATTTTTTGTAGTATTACTTTAGTGCCTTGTTGCAAACAAGATGCATGTTTTGGAATATTTTTGTTCTGTACAGGCTTCCTTTTCACTCTGTAAATTAGATTTTTCTGTATTTCATTTTCAATAAATTAGCAAACATTTCTAAAAAACATGTTTTCACTTTGTCATTATGGCATAATGTGTGTATCGATTTAATCAATTTTGAATTCAGGCCGTAACAACAAAATGTGGAATAAGTCGAGGTGTATGAATACTTTCTGAAGGCACTGTACATACTTGACTTCTTCCACATTGTTACGTTACAGCCTTATTCTAAAACGGATTAAATAAATAAAAAGTCTCATCAATATACACACAATACCCCATAATGACAAAGTGAAAACAGGTGTTTAGAAATGTTTGCAAGTTTATTACAAATAAAAAACAGAAATACCTTATTTACATAAGTATTCAGACCCTTTGCTATGAGACTCGAAATTGAGCTCAGGTGCATCCTGTTTCCATTGATCATCCTTGAGATGTTTCTACAACTTGGAGTCCACTTGTGGTAAATTCAATTGATTGGACATGATTTGGAAAGGCACACACACACAGTGCATGTCAGAGCAAAAACCAAGCCATGAGGTCGGAAGAATTGTCCGTAGAGGTCCGAGACAGGATTGTGTCGAGGCTCAGATCTGGGGAAGGGTACCAAAAAATGTCTGCAGCATTGAAGGTCCCCAAGAACACAGTGGCCTCCATCATTCTTAAATGGAAGAAGTTTGGAACTACCTCTTCCTAGAGCTGGCCGCCCGGCCAAACTGAGCAATCGGGGGAGAAGGGCCTTGGTCAGGGAGGTGACAAAGAACCCGATGGTCACTCTAACAGAGCTCCAGAGTTCCTCTGTGGAGATGGGAGAACCTACCAGAAGGCCAACCATCTCTGCAGCACTCCACCAATCAGGCCTTTATGGTAGAGTGGCCAGATGGAAACCACTCCTCAGTAAAAGGCACATGACAGTCCGCTTGGAGTTTGCCAAAAGGCACCTAAAGGACTCTCAGACCATGAGAAACAAGATTCTCTGGTCTGATGAAACCAAGATTGAACTCTTTGGCCTGAATGCCAAGCGTCACGTCTGGAGGAAACCTGGCACCATCCTTACGGTGAAGCATGGTGGTGGCAGCATCATGCTGTGGGGATGTTTTTCAGCAGCAGGGACTGGGATTGAGGGAAAGATGAACGGAGCAAAGTACAGAGAGATCCTTGATGAAAACCTGCTCCAGAGCGCTCAGGACCTCAGACTGGGGCGAAGGTTCACCTTCCAACAGGACAACGACCCTATGAACACGGCCAAGACAACGCAGAAGTGGCTTCGGGACAAGTCTTTGAATGTCCTTGAGTGGCCCAGCTAGTCCGGACTTGAACCCAATCGAACATCTCTGGAGAGACCTGAAAATAGCTGTGGAGCGACGCTCCCCATCTAACCTGACAGAGCTTGAGAGGATCTGCAGAGAAGAATGGAAGAAACTCCCCAAATACAGGTGTGCCAACTTGTTACGTCATACCCAAGAAGACTTGAGGCTGTAATCACTGCAAAAGGTGCTTCAACAAAGTACTGAGTAAAGGGTCTGAATACTTATGTAAATGTGATATTTCTGTTTTTTATTTTTAATAAATTAGCAAACATTTCTAAAGACCTGTTTTTGCTTTGTCATTATGGGGTATTGTGTGTAGATTGATGAGGGGGAAAAAACTATTTAATCCATTTTAGAATATGCCTGTAACGTAACAAAATGTGGAAAAAGTCAAGGGGTCTGAATACTTTCCGAATGCACTGTATAGGCTTACTGTTTTCCTTTTCCCAAACATTCTACTGTATATAGAATGTTTAATGAATTCAAATTGGATCATAGTCATCTCTTTACTGCTGAACTACCACTAAATTACTGAAACATCGAATTACCTTGCAAGCCCGATACCAAATCCAGCAAATCTGTTCAACTGCTCTGAAAGAGAAAGAACATATACATTTGAATTAATATCTAGCAGCAACATTTAATGGAAAACCTTATTTATTGTTATACATAAATAAGTCATAGTCACGCAAGTCACTCAATATTTTGAGCATCATAGGCTAGGTAGCTGAGAAAGACTCTTCGAATTGTGTTTACTGTTTACAAACAAGCAGAGCAGCCTCACCGGGGGAAGCACACGTATTACTCAGAGGTGTAAAGTCACCAAGACACGCAAAACCCCTCAAAATGTTATTGGTCGTATACACAGATTTGCAGGTACAGCGAAATGCTTGTGTTTCTTGCTCCAACAGTGCAGTAATGCCTAGCAATAAAATAAAAAACAATACACACATAATCCAGATTTTATTTTTATCGGAAATATCAGAACAAGCAATGTTAGAGACGGGAATATATAAATATAATGGTGTGTTTTGTATGTAAACATTATATTAGAATTTTTTTGTACTTTTACCCCTTTTCCTCCTCAATTTCGTGATATCCAGTTGGTAGTTACAGTTAGAGACGGGAATTTCCTTATCCCATCGCAATCTAGCGACTCCCCGGCCCGCCACAAGGAGTCGCTAGAGCGCGATGGGACATGGAAATCCCGGCCGGCCAAACCCTCCACTAACCCGGACGACGCTTTTCGCTCTGAGCGTTCAGAGTGCATACTGGACGCTCTGGCCGAGGAGTAGGGTTGATGTGAGCTTTCTGACCTCACAACGGCAGTCAAGCATCCAAGCTAACTGGCTAAAGTTGGCTAGCTTGCTAGCTACTTCCAGACACAAATGAGAGAACACCTCACTTTACTCACCCTAGCAGAGCTGGTTAGGCTGTTTTCATGTTATCCAGAGCGTTGGTGACTGTACCTGTTCTGCTGGCAATTTAATTACGCTTTTTTACCGATGTTTACTGACACTGGTCATATTCAACGGGTGTTGTGTGTTCGTAAATTCATCAGTTATTCTGCGCTCTGGCACACTCAGACGAGAGTGCTCTGAAATCAGAGTAGATAGCCAGAGTGAATTGACGAACGCACCCTAAGGTGAGGGCAGAGTACCGGGTGGTAGCCAGCTAGAACAGTGACTAAGGATAGTGGTGACTGTTAAACAGTCTGATGGCCTGGAGATAGAAGCTGTTTTTCAGTCTCTCGGTCCCAGCTTTGATGCACCTCTACTGTCTCTGTCTTCTAGACGGTAGCGGGTGAACAGGCCGTGGCTCGGGTAGCTGAGGTCCTTGATGATCTTTTTTGGCCTTCCTGTGACACAAGGTGCTGTACATGTCTGGTAAGGCAGGCAGTGTGCCTCCAGTGATGCGTTGGCCTGACCGCACCACCATCTGGAGAGCCCTGCGGTAGCGGACGGTGCAATTGCCGTACGAGGCGGTGATACAGCCCAACAGGATGCTCTCAATGGTGCATCTGTTGAAGTTCGTGAAGGCCTTAGGGGCCAAGCCGAATTTCCTCAGCCTCCTGGAGGTTGAAGAGGCGCTGTTGCGCCTTCTTCCTTACGCTGTCTGTGTGAAGGGGCCATTTCAGGTTGTCAGTGATGTGCGCGCCGAAGAAGTTGAAGCTTTTGACCCAATCCACTGCGGCCTTGTTGATGTGGATGGGGGCGGACTCTCTCGGCTGTCTCCTGTAGTCAATGATCAGCTTTTTTGCTTTGTTGACGTTGAGGGAGAGGTTATTTTCCTCCTCCCTTTAGGCTGTCTCATCGTTGTTGGTGATCAGGCCTATCACTTGTGTCGCCAGCCATACCATGAGACATCCATGTCTTCATCACTGGAAGAGCATCTTGTGTCTCAACCGATGGCGGGCACAACACAAAAACCTCATGATGTGAAATAGGGTCTAAGCTACAAGATATGCGAACATGAAAAAAAATCAGAGTTTATGCGTTGTTAGATAATTGACATTAAAGGTTTAAGGTTTTTGACAACACTGTTTGTAAGCTTTTAAATGACATCAAACTCAACTGTTTATATTTTCCAGTGATGAAGACAGGTCTCATGGTATGGTGGGGTATGCAAAATGGGTCAACTTTGAGCACCTTTATCTCGTTAATGTTTTGGCATTCAGGTCGAAAAAGTCACTTTCTGACCACTTCTTCCATGAGAAAACATCTATGGAAAGTTATGAATCAAAAAAGGAATGCTGTTGAAAAGGGATTGAATTCAAGTGGATTTACCCTGTAGTGTAATTGACATCAATCAATGTTCACAAATGCACCTAAAGGCACAAATAACCAGGAAAGCTACTTTATAATATACATTATGACTCATCCACCTACTTGAGAAATGCACCTAGGTCTACACTAGACTCCCTCGCTCTAGGGTCTTGTCTGAACCCATAAGCGCCGGTCAGTCTGTTCAAATGCCATGTTTCTGTTGTGTGTTATTTCGTCATGGATGCTTTGAAAGGCAGTCCTGTCAACATTGTATTTTTATTTTCACTTCTTGTAGGTAATTCTGGACTTGGTTGGATATGAGTTGGTTGGATTCTATCAGCCCAACAGTACATGCAATCAAAAACAGTGCCTCATAAAACATTTTAAAAACATATCTAGGCTAGGCCTAGTTTGTGCTCTCTTCAATGTTTGTGTACTTTAATGTAATTTAATCCTTATCCTGAACAAAAATAATTTGTATGAATGGCAACTGATTGTAAACGTGGATTTCAGGGCAAAGAAGTCAAAGAAATGTATGTATTTTTCTGCCACCAAGACACGTACGCTAAAGTTTAAGTATGTTACATAGGTCATGTAAAGTTCAAATTGTTGTCACTGACTCTATTCTCAGGCCTAGCTAGCTAGCAGACACCTGAGAGTGATTACACATTTAAAACACTCATGACAGTGACGATTTCGTGTCGTCGTCATTGCTGTGAATGAAAAGGGTCAGAGTTGCTGGAATGATGATGTCCCCTACCGGATGGAGGAGCCGTAGGCAGAGTATCTTCAGCACCAGGTGCTGCAGGGGCCGCCTCAAATTGGGGCGTGCGTTCACCAAAATGTAAATTTCGGCTACCTGGAATATCTGGCGGTGTTGTTACCCAATTCTGCAGGTCCACACTAGAGGAATTATTAAATGACCTTCCACTGTAGCCCCCAATGTAAGCAGGATCCTCTCTACCTCTGTAACCTAAGCCATCGAAATTGTCCGGTCGCCGAGAAGTCATGCTGCACGAGAGCTAAATAGGAGTGACAGCTCCTTTGATATCACGACTAGTCAAATATGTGTAACTATACCGCTTTCTAAATCTAAGAGAAACACATTGAAAATGAAAATTAACCACTGTATAACCCCAATTTAGACCGCAAGCAAGCTAGCCACCCTAAATGACTTCGTTAGATACGCTAGCTAGCGAGCAAAACAACAAGGCGTAGGAACTGTCAGCCGATCAAATCAGCAGCTCATCAGCCACACTAAACAAGTACTTCCGGGTTATGGAATTTCGAAGATTCTCAAAATAAAATACCCCACGTAATAGTAGAACCGTGTCAATAACCTGTATTTATTCATGATATATTAAAAGTAATTGTCTAAACATTAACAATTAATCATATTTGTTCATATTTAAGTGACATTTGCATTACATTTGGGTTTTAAAACATGTCCCAAGGTAAAATAAATGGCCACAATGCGAATCACTGTATACAGCAAAAACTATTCTGGGTGCCACAGTAAAGGAGTTGTAGGGAATACTCAGTAGGGTCTGTAGATGGTGTCATTTCATGCGGCTCTCAATAATACAGAGTGTTGCTGGCCTTTTACTCCACCCATTCCAATGGCCACAATGTGAATCACGAAATATGGAATACATATTGGCTACAGGAGGTTCGTGGCACTTTAATTGGGGAGGACGGGCTCGTGGTAATGGCTGGAGCCGAATCTGTGGACTGGTATCAAACACATGGTTTCCATGTGTTTGGTGCCATTATATTATTTCATTTACTCTGTTCCGGCCATTATTATGAGCCATCCTCCCCTCCACTGATATTGGCTTATGGCTTTACTGCGGCAGCTAGAATAGTTTTTGCTCTATAAACCAATATGTATTTCATATACAGGGATTAACAATGTGGCCAATGGAATGGGTGGAGTAAAAGGCCAGCAACACTCTGCATTATTCAAAGCCCCATGAAATGACACCACATATAGGTTCTACAGACCCTACTGAGTATTCCCAACCCCACTTTTACATCGGCACATAGAATAGTTTTTTCTCTATAAGGCAATATGTAATTTATAGGCCTACAGTGCATTGCATTGGGACCAATGGAATGGGTGGAGTAGAAAGGGCTGCTGGGTATTTAGACCATAACACCATATATTGACTCTAGTGCTAGATCAATAGGGTCTGTAGAATATTATTTTCTTTACATTCATTTACTTAAGCTCCAGCCATTTCTCAATGTGCTCCACCTTATAATATAATGTGTCTTACATAAAGTAGTAATTCTCTTTAGTTTAGATTTTTCCCCGATGTAGTTATAAGTTTGTTACATTATTTTAACATTATGCCCTATGCAAAGCTGCAAAAATTATTGATTTTGTATCATACACATAGCGTTTTACTTTTATTTTGAAGACAAAATCAGTAAACCGGAAATCTTAATGTTGCTGCCGGGACACTAATGCTGCTAACATGACGCTAATGCCGATCAACTGGAAGTTGTTTCCTTCTCTTTCGCATCCAAACTGCATTGTGGGACATATTGTTTTTGGTGTACTTATTTGACCTCGCCGCCGTGCGTGGAAACAGCAAGTAAACGAGACTGGTGTGTAAGAGATTAGGGTGAACAATCCATAGATGTTAGATGGAGGCGAGGGTAACAGGTTTAATTTTGTATTTACAAAGCTGTGCAAGATGCCTATAATGGAACAGGTGGTAGTGCACATGGCCATTTTTTTATTTTTTTATTTCACCTTTATTTAACCAGGTAAACCAGTTGAGAACAGGTTCTCATTTACAACTGCGACCTGGCCAAGATAAAGCAAAGCAGTGCAATAAAAACAACACAGAGTTACATATGGGGTAAAAAAACATAAAGTCAAAAATACAACAGAAAATATATATACAGTGTGTGCAAATGTAGCAAGTTATGGAGGTAAGGCAATAAATAGGCTATAGTGCAGAATAATTACAATAGTATTAACACTGGAATGCTAGATGTGCAAGAGATTATGTGCAAATAGAGATACTGGGGTGCAAAAGAGCAAAATAAATAACAATATAGGGATGAGGTAGTTGGGTGGGCTAATTTCAGATGGGCTGTGTACAGGTGCAGTGATCGGTAAGGTGCTCTGACAACTGATGCTTAAAGTTATTGAGGGAGATAAGAGTCTCCAGCTTCAGAGATTTTTGCAATTCGTTCCAGTCATTGGCAGCAGAGAGCTGGAAGGAATGGCGGCCAAAGGAGGTGTTGGCTTTGGGAATGACCAGTGAGATATACCTGCTGGAGCGCAGACTACGGGTGGGTGCTGCTATGGTGACCAATGAGCTAAGATAAGGCGGGGATTTGCCTAGCAGTGATTTATAGATGGCCTGGAGCCAGTGGGTTTGACGACGAACATGTAGTGAGGACCAGCCAACAAGAGCGTACAGGTCGCAGTGGTGGGTAGTGTATGGGGCTTTGGAGACAAAACGGATGGCACTGTGATAGACTACATCCAATTTGCTGAGTAGAGTGTTGGAGGCTATTTTGTAAATGAGCATCGCGAAGTCAAGGATCGGTAGGATAGTCAGTTTTACGAGGGCATGTTTGGCAGCATGAGTGAAGGAGGCTTTGTTGCGAAATAGGAAGCCGATTCTAGATTTAACTTTGGATTGGAGATTCTTTATGTGAGTCTGGAAGTTGAGTTTACAGTCTAACCAGACACCTAGGTATTTGTAGTTGTCCACATACTCTAGGTCAGACCCGTCGAGAGTGGTGATTCTAGTCGGGTGGGCGGGTGCCAGCAGCGTTCGATTGAAAAGCATGCATTTAGTTTTACTAGTGTTTAAGAGCAGTTGGAGGCTACTGAAGGATTGTTGTATGGCATTGAAGCTCGTTTGGAGGTTTGTTAACACAGTGTCCAATGAAGGGCCAGATGTATACAAAATGGTGTCGTCTGCGTAGAGGTGGATCTGAGAGTCACCAGCAGGGTTGCTGGTTTAAGCTCTGTTCTGTTTGTTTCTCATCTATTACTAGACTGTTGGGTCAGTGGTGTGCGACGTTGCAAATAAACTAGACTCAGGGAACTCAATTTAGGCTACTGACACATTGAAATATGCTCTCCCACTGGGCACAGTCATTAATTAAATGTCTATTCTACGTGGTTGAACGTAATTTCGTTGAAAAACGTAGAAACAATGTTGATTCAACCAGTGTGTGCCCAGTGGGCTGTAAGAAGGCTATGACATCTATTGATGCTATGAAGCTTGCATGTGTTTTTGTTTTATGTTTATCTGTTTATGATTTGTGTTACATTTTTAAGATGGATTTTTGTATCACATTTGAATTATTATCCTTTAAAATGTATGTAATTTTTATATATACAGTGCATTCGGAAAGTATTCAGACCCCTTGACTTTTTCCACATTTTGTTATGTTACAGCCTTATTCTAAAATGGATGAAATTGTTTTTTTCCCTCATCAATCTACACACAAGACCCCATAATGACAAAGCAAAAACAGGTCTTTAGAAATGTTTGCTAATATATAAAAAAATAAAAAAACGAAAATATCACATTTACATAACTATTCAGACCCTTTACTCAGTACTTTGTTGAAGCACCTTTGGCAGCGATTACAGCCTCGAGTCTTCTTGGGTATGACACTACAAGCTTGGCACACCTGTATTTGGGGAGTTTCTCCCATTCTTCTCTGCAGATCCTCTCAAGCTCTGTCAGGTTAGATGGGGAGCGTCGCTGCACAGGTCAGATGTTCGATCGGGTATAATTTTTCGGGCTCTGGCTGGGCCACTCAAGGACATTCAGAGACTTGTGCCGAAGCCACTCCTGCGTTGTCTTGGCTGTGTGCTTAGGGTTGTTGTCCTGTTGGAAGGTGTACGTTCGCCCCAGTCTGAGGTCCTGAGCGCTCTGGAGCAGGTTTTCATCAAGGATCTCTCTGTACTTTGCTCTGTTCATCTTTCCCTTGATCCTGACTAGTCTCCCAGTCCCTACCGCTGAAAAACATCTGTTTTTGCTGTCACCACCATGCTTTACCGTGGGGATGGTGCCAGGTTTCCTCCAGACGTGATGCTTGATATTCAGGCCAAAGACTTCAATCTTGATTTGATCAGACCAGAGAATCTTGTTTCTCATGGTCTGAGAGTCTTTATGTGCCTTTTGGTAAACGTCAAGCGGGCTGTCATGTGCCTTTTAATGAGGAGTAGCTTCCGTCTGGCAACTCTACCATAAAGGCCTGATTGGTGGAGTGCTGCAGAGATGGTTGTCCTTCTGGAAGGTTCTCCCATCTCCACAGAGGAACTCTGGAGCTCTGTCAGAGTGACCATCGGGTTCTTGGTCACCTCCCTGACCAAGGCCCTTCTCCCCCGATTGCTTGGTTTGGCCGGGCGGCCAGCTCTAGGAAGAGTCTTGGTGGTTCCAAACTTCTTCCATTTAAGAATGATGGAGGCCACTGTGTTCTTGGGGACCTTCAATGCTGCAGAAATGTTTTGGTACCCTTCCCCAGATCTGTGCCTCGACACAATCCTATCTCGGAGCAGACTGACAATTCCTTCGACCTCATGGCTTGGTTTTTGCTCTGACATGCACTGTCAACTGTGGGACCTTATGTACACAGGTGTGTGCCTTTCCAAAAATCATGTCCAATCAATTGAATTTACCACAGGTGGACTCCAATCAAGTTGTAAAA